>NC_133657.1:96180677-96551387 GCF_009905375.1 Apium graveolens
CATATACTACTATCTTGACAAAGCATACATTGCTTTTATTCGGACTAAGGTTTTAACCAACAACGATTATTATATTTATACCTTTTTCTCAGTTCTTTTAGAATATTGCAAAATATAATTAATGAACATAAAATTATCTTATTTGTTAGATATATTTGAGATGTCATGTCTAATCTGATTTGTGTTTAGTTTTCAGAACTTAACAACAGGACTTATCATGACTTACTGAAATTAGAACTTACTGAAGTCAGAACTTAATATCAGAACTTAAGGCGTCAGAAGATATATATCAGGACTTAAGTGTGGGAAGACTTCAGATAAGGAATGCGGCTGATTTACAGGAGAAGATCTGGTCTAAAACAAAAGAAGATATGCATGAAGAGTTAGAGGACTAGAAGACTTGTAGAATATATCTGATTGATATATTTTAGGAGACAGAATTATATTCCATAACAATTAGAAGATATCTGATAAGTGGCATTTTATACCACTTAGAACATCTTAAAATGGCTTAAATTGGTGCCTTGAAAACAAGTATTTTGTGTATTTGATGCGTTTTTCTAGTGTTTATGCATTTCAGGGTATTAGTTGTATTTCGGAGGAGTAATCATCAAGAATAAGCCTTGGCACGTGTTCACCATTGCGAGAGGAAAGAAAGGGGCAGATTACGGCGAAGAAACGGAGCAAACTCAGGAATTTTCCAGTAGGGTCCTGAGCGCCCGCTCAGCTATGCTGAGCGGCCGCGCCGAAAGCTGAGCGCCCGCTCAGCTATGCTGAGCGGCCGCGCAGGGTCGGGAATTTAAATAATTATTTTTAGACTTCTACTTCTGTTTGGCTTCCAACTTCTATATAATCTGAGTTTTATGGGACTAGTATATAAGTAGATTTGGAGACATTTTCACGAGGTTAGATCGTGGTATTAAGCAAGGAGCAAAGGAGATAAGGAAGAAGACCGTTTTAGCACACAACAACGAAGAGGAAGCATATTTTCTTGTGATTCTTGTTTCGTTGTAACGTTGGATGCTAGTTTTTTTACTTTGAACCTATTTACTCTTGTGACGTACTTTGATTTAATATAATTAGTTTAGTTATTATTTTCTTGTGTTTGTTTATCATGATTTCATATGAACCCATGATGATGATAAGTGCTATTATGGGCTAATCGTGATCATGGGGTTGCAACGGATTTACTATGGAATTCTTTAGTTAATTGTTTAATACTTTAGTGTGTGATGATTGTATGATATCTAGTATTGGTTGTGCATATTCGTCTTATGTGCATCGCGAACATATAAGATAGGGTATTAATCTCTTGTGAAGCGACGGTGGATCTTGAGATTTAGAACTTGCCATGCTAGCATAGGTTCGTGTACGATGTGCATGATTAGTGGGTAACTCTAATAGTTTTATTTGCCCTGTGTAATCAAAAGGAATAACTTGTGCTTAAATCGTTGTGTTATCAATTTCTGTAGACATATAGGAACTCAACATAATTGATGACTATTCAACTTCTATCTTAATTGTGGATGTTTGGTAGAATGGTATTAGTACAATGAAAGTTGGCTTTTATCAATTTCATGTTATTCAATTAATATCATCACTGTCACATGCTAAAGGTAATAACAATAACTATTGAAGGAAGTAGTAATGAAGTTGTGATCTCATGAGTGTTTTAATATTGTTAATTGAAGTGTTATTTAAGTGATAAACTAAGTAATTAATTGTAGTTAATATTTAGTCAACAATTCTAAGTGTTAGTGTCTTAACATTGAGAAGTAATCATACGTTGGTGCGTGAGTTTAATTAAACAATAATTAGTCTGAGTCTCTGTGGGAACGAACTAGAAAGTATTCTATATTACTTGCGAACGCGTATATTTGCGTGAATATTAGCGCGTGTTTTCGCCCTAACAAGTTTTTGGTGCCGTGTCGGGGACTCGGCGTATTTGTTTAGTTTATGTACTTACCATTATTGGTCATTATGACTCAGTGATTAGGACGTAGTTGTTACTTATTGTTTCTGGTTGTGTTTCAGGTACTTAAGCGAGCGTTTATGCAAACTCGTTCTCGTACTCGCAAGAGGACTTTAGATACAGCTGAGGAGACAGACGAAGTTCTTGATATTCCGGAGAACATAGATTTTGAAGATTCGGATTCAGGAACTGAGCAGAAAGAACCAGTAATCATGGGTGATCGTATTGTTCAGGCTGATCCAGCTCTTATGGACTTTTCTCGGCCAAAAATCGATGACATTCAGTCAAGCATTCTTCATCCGGCTATTCAAGCTAACACCTTTGAAATCAAGCCGGGCACTATTCAGATGGTGCAGAATTCTGTTTCTTTTGGAGGAGCTGCAACTGAAGACCCCAACATGCACATAAGGAATTTTGTCGAGATCTGCAACATTTTTAAGTATAATGGCGTGACTGATGAGGCTATCAAGCTGAGGCTTTTCCCATTCTCACTGAGGGACAAAGCTAAGGACTGGTTACATTCTGAACCAGCTGGGTCCATCACTACTTGGAAAGATCTTGCGCAAAAGTTTCTGGTGAAGTTTTATCCGATGGCAAAGACTGCAGCTATGAGGAGTGCTCTTACTCAGTTTGCGCAGCAACCTTCAGAATCTATGTGCGAAGCTTGGGAATGCTACAAGGAAATGTTGAGGAAGTGTCCACATCATGGAATGCCCGATTAGATGGTGATCACTAGTTTTTATAATGGTTTGGGGGCCCAATCTAGGCCCATGCTCGATGCAGCAGCTGGAGGCGCCTTATGGGTTAAAAGCTATACTGAGGCTTATAATCTTATCGAGACTATGGCTGTAAATGAGCATCAAAACCCAACTCAGAGGATGATGCCTGGGAAGGTAGCAGGTATTCTGAAAGTCGATGCAGCCACCGCTATTGCAGCGCAGCTCCAAGCGCTGTCGATGAAGGTTGATTCTCTAGCTACGTATGGAGTTAATCAAATAGCTATGGTTTGTGAGCTTTGTGCAGGTTCTCATGCTAGGGATCAGTGTTCTCTTGTCAACGAATCTGTTCAGTATGTGAATAATTATTAGCGACAACAGCAGCCTGTGCCAGCTACTTATCATCCTAATAACAGAAATCATCCAAATTTCAGCTGGGGTAATAATCAGAATGCTATTCAGCCACCATACCAGCAAAGTGTGAGTAAATAGTTTAATCCACCTGGATTCCAGCAACCACAGCAGTATGCTCAAAGGCAATCATACCCTCAACGGGGAAGTGCAGTTGCACCTACTAGTGCTGATTTTGAGGAACTTAAGCTGTTATGCAAGTGTCAGGCGGTTTCTATCAAGACCTTGGAAAATCAAATCGGTCAAATAGCCAATGCAGTGCTCAATTGTCAACCTGGAACACTCCCTAGTGACACGGAAGTACCAGGCAGGAAGGAAGCTAAAGAGCAAGTCAAGGCTATTACCTTAAGGTCTGGGAAGGTTGCTGATGCTGAAAAGCCAAAAGAAGGAGAAGCTGAAATTAGAGATGAAGAAGCTAAGCAAAAGGAGAAAGCGGCGGAACCAAGGAAGACTACTATTGAACACACTCTTCCTGAGGGTAATACATGGGAGAAACAGCTCTATCCTCTACCGCCTTTTCCTAAGAGATTGCAGCAACAAAAGCTGGATAGACAGTTCGGTAAGTTTCTGGAGGTGTTCAAGAAACTTCACATTAATATACCTTTCATTGAGGCTCTGGAGCAAATGCCTAGTTATACGAAGTTTATGAAGAATATTCTTTCAAGGAAGATGAAACTGGATGACCTTGAGACCGTTGCTCTCACGGAAGAATGCAGCGCTATTCTGCAGCAAAAGTTACCTCCAAAGCTTAAAGATCCAGGTAGCTTCACCATTCCTTGCACCATTGGCAAGTTGACTTTTGACAAGTGCCTTTGTGATTTGGGAGCAAGCATCAATCTGATGCCGTTGTCGATCTTTAAAAAGTTTGATTTGCCTGATCCAAAACCCACATACATGTCTCTACAATTGGCTGATCGTTCTATTACTTACCCAAGGGGCATAGTGGAGGATGTGCTAGTCAAGGTGGATAAGCTCTTCTTTCCTGCAGGTTTTGTTATTCTGGATTTTGAGGAAGATAAGAAGATTCCCATAATCTTGGGAAGACCTTTCTTGGCTACTGGCCGTACCTTGATAGATGTGCAGAAAGGTGAACTTACTATGCGGGTACAAGATCAGGATGTGACCTTCAATGTGTTCAAGGCAATGAAATTTCCTACAGAAGATGAGGAGTGCTTAAAAGTGGATGTGATTGATTCTGCGGTTACTTCAGAACTCGATCGCATGCTAATGTCTGATGCATTGGAAAAGGCCTTAGTGGGGGATTTTGACAGTGATGATGAAGATGGCAACGAGTAATTACAATATCTGAATGCTTCTCCCTGGAAGCGAAAGCTGGACATGCCGTTTGAATCTCTTGGTGCTTCTGACCATCAATTGAGGAAGCACCTACCTTGGAGCTTAAGCCATTACCTGAACACTTGAGGTATGCTTTTTTAGGTGATGCATCTACTTTACCTATTATTATTGCATCTGACCTTTCAGGTAGTGAGGAAGACAAGCTCTTAAGGATTTTGAGAGAATTCAAATCAGCTATTGGATGGACCATAGCAGACATCAAGGGGATCAGCCCTTCATATTGTATGCATAAAATTCTGCTAGAGGAAGGTAGTAAGATGACTGTTGAACAGCAGCGCAGACTTAATCCTATCATGAAGGAGGTGGTGAAGAAAGAAATTCTGAAATGGCTAGATGCAGGCATCATTTATCCTATTTCTGACAGTTCTTGGGTGAGCCCCGTACAATGTGTGCCTAAGAAATGAGGTATCAATGTGGTAGCAAATGAGAAGAATGAGCTCATCCCCACTCGAACAGTTACAGGATGGAGAGTATGCATAGATTATCGAAAGTTAAACAAAGCCACGAGGAAGGATCATTTCCCTCTTCCTTTCATTGATCAGATGCTTGACAGGTTGGCTGGTCATGAGTATTATTGTCTTCTGGATGGCTATTCAGGGTATAATCAGATTTGTATTGCACCAGAGGATCATGAAAAGACTACTTTCACTTGTCTATTTGGCACGTTTGCTTTTCGCAGAGTTTCGTTTGGGTTATGTGGCGCCCCGGCCACTTTTCAGAGATGTGTGATGGCTATATTCTCTGACATGATTGGAAATAATGTCGAGGTGTTCATGGACGACTTCTCCGTCTTTGGACATTCGTATGATGAATGTTTGAATAATCTTCGTGCCGTACTCAAAAGGTGCGTGGAAACTAATTTGGTGCTCAATTGGGAGAAATGTCATTTTATGGTGCGTGAAGGCATTATTCTTGGGCATAAGGTCTCTAGCAAAGGTCTGGAGGTGGACAAGGCCAAGGTGAAAGTCATTGAAAATCTTCCTCCACCTATTTCTGTGAAAGGAATCCGTAGTTTTCTTGGTCATGCGGGTTTTTATCGGTGATTCATCAAGGACTTTTTGAAGATATCTAAGCCGTTGTGCAATTTGCTTGAGAAAGATGTGCCTTTCAAATTTGATGATGAATGTTTGGCGGCATTCGAGACTCTCAAGAAGAGTTTGATCATTGCACCAGTTATTACAGCACCAGATTGGACAGAGCCATTTGAGATGATGTGTGATGCGAGTGATTATGCGGTAGGTGCAGTTCTGGGGCAGCGCAAGAATAATCTCTTTCATGTGGTCTACTATGCGAGTAAGACCTTAAATGGGGCCCAAATGAACTACACCACTATGGAGAAGGAGCTCTTGGCTATAGTCTTTGGTTTCGAGAAATTTTGATCTTATCTGCTTGGGACTAAAGTAACAGTATTCACTGATCATGCGGCCATTCGCTATTTGGTTTCCAAGAAGGATTCGAAGCCGAGACTCATTCGTTGGGTGCTCTTACTTCAGGAATTTGAGTTAGAGATCAAGGATCGAAAAGGTACTGAGAATCAAGTAGCTGACCATCTCTCTAGGTTGGAGAATCCCGAGTCTACTTCACAAGATAGGACATTAATCAATGAATCTTTTCCGGATGAGCAGTTGTTCGCAGTTCAGGAGGAAGAGCCATGGTTTGCAGATATTGTAAACTATCTTGTCAGCAATATAATGCCTCCTAATTTGACCTCAGCTCAAAAGAAGAAGTTTCTGTATGAGGTGAAGTGGTATATGTGGGATGAACCATATTTGTTTAGACAGGGAGCTGACCAGATCATCAGGAGATGTATCTCGTTCTGTGAGACGGAGGGGATATTACGAGACTGCCACTCCACGGTTTATGATGGACACTATGGTGGTGAGAAAACGGCAGCTCGTATTCTGCAAGCAGGTTTTTTCTGGCCTACTTTGTTTAAGGATGCTCATCAGTTTGTTTTAAGGTGTGATCGTTGCCAAAGAGTGGGAAATTTGACGAGAAAGGATGAGATGCCGTTAAATGTGATGCTTGAAGTCGATGTCTTTGATGTTTGGGGAATCGATTTCATGGGGCCTTTTGTCTCGTCCTATAATAATCAGTACATCTTACTGGCAGTCGATTATGTCTCAAAATGGGTAGAAGTCAAAGCTTTACCGATAAATGGTGCAAAGGAAGTGCTGAATTTTCTTCATAAGCAGATTTTCACAAGGTTTGGAACACCTCGGGTAATCATAAGTGATGAAGGGTCGCATTTCTGCAACCGTAAGTTCACTTCTATGATGCAGCGTTATAATGTGAATCATCGAGTTGCTACTGCCTATCATCCGCAAACAAATGGTCAAGCGGAAGTGTCTAACAGAGAGGTCAAGCGCATTCTAGAGAAGGTTGTTTGTCCGTCATGGAAAGATTGGTCCTTAAAGTTCGATGAAGCTGTTTGGGCTTACAGAACAGCATACAAAACTCCACTTGGTATGTCCCCGTTTCAGTTGGTGTACGGTAAGGGATGTCATTTACCTGCGGAGCTTGAGCATAAGGCCTACTGGGCGTTGAAAAAGTTGAACCTGGATTTAGATGCAGCTGGTAAGAAAAGAATGCTTCAGCTTAATGAACTTGATGAATTTCAACTTCAAGCGTACGAGAATAACAAAATGTACAAGGAAAAGGTGAAGAGGTGGCACGATAGGAAGCTACATCCTAAGTTATTCATGCCGGGGCAACAAGTTCTCTTATTCAACTCTCGTCTCCGACTTTTTCCAGGGAAGTTGAAATCAAGGTGGTCTGGACCTTTTATTGTCAAAACTGTGTTTCCATATAGAGCGGTGGAAATTTTTGAGAATGATCTGGACCAAGCATTCAAGGTTAATGGTCAGCGGTTGAAGCACTACTATGGGGACATGGCAAACCGAGAAGTGGTTAGTGCCATTTTATTGACTACTTGAGAAAGGTACACAACGTCAAGCTAATGACGAAAAAGAAGCGCTGCGTGGGAGGCAACCCATGATTTGTTGTTACAGGAACCCTTAGAAGTTAATGACCTATTCAAAAATACAAAAAAATCAGAAAAACGGGGCTGAATTTTTTTTTCCAGTGACCCCCTGAGCGCCCGCTCAGCTCTGCTGAGCGGTCGCTCAGCAAGCTGAGCGCCCGCTCTGAGCGACCGCTCAGGGGTCGGCTGAATTTTTTTTTTTTTTTAAGTTCAGAAAAAAACCAAAAAAATCAGAAAATAAAAAAACCCAACTTTAGCCCATAAACCCAAAATTTGTTCCTACTACCCCATCATTTTATCCCTCAACCCCTCTCATAATCTAGTTTTAACCTAATTCATATCCTATATATACATACACCTATCCTACATATTCCCCACAAACTTCTACACTCAAACTCTCTCCCAAACACAAAAACTCAGTTCTTAAACACTTTTATTCAAGATTCAATGGCACCCAAGAGAGCACGAACTATTGATAGCAGCAGCACAGTCCCTACTGCTGATTCATCGAGGGGTACTGCTGCAAGGCCCCGGTTGAATGACAGAGCTGCGGAGGAAGAGTACACGAGGCTTTTGGGGAAGCCGATTCTGAAGGATTGAGGGTTTTTACCATCGGGGAGGGATGGTGAGTTGCTACCCATGATTGCAGAGAAGGGGTGGATAGCTTTTTGTGAGTCGCCCGAAGCAGTACCGATGAGCGTGGTTCGCGAGTTCTATGCAAACGCGAAGGCCGAAAAGAATGGGTTTTCTGTGGTCCGAGGACTGACGGTTGATTATCACCCAGCGACGATTTACCGTGTGATTGGGCAGCGAGAGAGAAAGCCTGAGGAGGAGAACTAGAATGAGAAGACTGCTGAGGATTTTGACTTGGATTTGATTTGTGCTACTCTCTGTAGGCCGGGCACGGTTTGGACCTTCCAGACCGGCACTAATGAGTATCGTCACTTCCCGGCGATCGCTCTGAACAGGTATGCCCGTGCATGGAACGCATTTATTTGTGCCAATATTTTGCCTTCTTCGCATGCACACGAGGTCACAGTTGAGAGAGCACAGTTGTTGCGGGGAATTCTTAATGAGGAGTACTATGTGGACCTTGGTGAGTTTATCTACCAAGGAATTCTGAAGTTTTTGAGGGGAGCTAAGCATATGAACATCCCTTATGCATCCACGGTCACGAAGTTTTGCCGAGCAGTGGGAGTGAACTGGCCGGCTCATGAGCAGTTGCAGTTGCTGGCCGCTCCGATTGATTTTGGGACTCTGAATGGGATGCAGGAGTGGGCCGGTGGTGAGCCCGAGGAGCATGGGCTGGGTTATCGTCTTCCAGGAGGGCGTCCAGCACGAGGTGCTACTATGGCTAGGCCTAGGCATGATGAGGCTGGTTCTTCGAGAGCTGAGGAGGGTGCTGGGATGGCTGATACCCAGTATAGGAGGCTTTCACGACGGATGGATGCCATGTACGAGACGCAGAGCAGGTTTGCTCAGGAGCTCACCCTTGCGTTAGGGACTGCTTTTCGGGGCCTTGGAGCTGATATCCAGTGGCCAGTTTTTGGTGAGGACTATGCATACCCGCCGCCTGATACTCCACCCACTGAGGGTGATGATGATGATGACTCCGAGTAGGTATACCCTGTGTTCCTTTCTACAACCTTCACTGGGGACAGTGAAGATTTTAAGTTTGGGGGTGGTAGTTAAGGAATATTTGGTGTGTGTCATATAATTGCATTGTCATGATAGTTAGTTCATATAGTTGCATAATTTTTGCCATATAGTTTTTTTTATTTATTTATAGCTTTATTTGTTTATCATGTCATGTAGCTCATGCATATACCATGATCCCTTTTGCGATGATTTATCGACTGAATTGTGATGTTGATGCAAGTGTAGTGATAACATTAAAGTGATATTGAGTCGTGTAGGTTGATATGCATGTTGGAAGCACTTATATTTTCACTAAGTCTTAGAGAATGCTTAATGGCTAGATTGTTGTTATGATCTGATTGTTTTTGAGGTTAATCTATTTATTATGCTTAGAATTCGATAATAGGTTCTTAGTGATAAAGGCATGAAAAAGAAAAAAAATGGATTAAAAATGGAATTTGTTGCTAGTTGTGGCTAGGCGTCAAATGGCTAGTAGCCGGCTCGCATGTTATGCGAGTAGTCTAGGGTTGAGCAAGATGGAGCGAAACGCACTTGCTCAGAAATTTTGGAAAAAAAAGAAAAGAAAAAAAAAGAAAAAAAAAGAAAAGGAATTTTTTTTTGTGTTTATGCATAATTGATCACGAGTGGGCTCTTTGGTATTCGAGTTATTAAGTTCTTAGGGCACTTTGTGCCTAGTGACCTAAGGCTTTTAGAGTCTGGGATCCGCTAACCTAACGCTCGTTACATGGATACCATTGTATAAGTCTTTTGTGGACCTCACTCATTGCACGGTCAAATAAGCATTGTTGTAGTGAATAAAAAGCATGATTCCGTAATAAGCTCCAAAATTCTTGTAGTGTTATATGTCACTTTGTGCCTAGAATTTTTATTCTTTGTATAATCATGTGATTGCCTTGATAATAGTCGAGTCATAATAACTGGTCAAGTTCCGAAGCATCTCTGTTAAGCATCTGCACACACCACGTTTCTGGCTGTATGTTCGTTTGCATGAGTTTATTGATCTTTAGTCGCCTAACTGCATTTGTTGAGATGTTGCAATTTGGTTGGTTTGTTCGTAGTAAGGGGGATCACTGCATTTTCATATAGATTGCATTCATGCATGTTTTTTTTATTTGTTTTTGAGTCTGTGACGCTTGAGGACAAGCATCGATTTAAGTTTGGGGGTGTGATAAGTGGCATTTTATACCACTTAGAATATCTTAAAATGGCTTAAATTGGTGCCTTGAAATCAAGTATTTTGTGTATTTGATGCGTTTTTCTAGTGTTTATGCATTTAAGGGTATTAGTTGCATTTAGAAGGAGTAATCATCAAGAATAAGCCTTGGCACGTGTTCACCATTGCGAGAGGAAAGAAAGGGGCAGATTACGGCGAAGAAATGGAGCAAAGTCAGGAATTTTCCAGTAGGGTCCTGAGCGCCCGCTCAGCTATGCTGAGCGGCCGCGCAGAAAGCTGAGCGCCCGCTCAGCTATGCTGAGCGGCCGCGCAGGGTCGGGAATTTAAATAATTATTTTTAGACTTCTACTTCTGTTTGGCTTCCAACTTCTATGTAATCTGAGTTTTATGGGACTAGTATATAAGTAGATTTGGAGACGTTTTCACGAGGTTGGATCGTGGTATTAAGCAAGGAGCAAAGGAGATAAGGAAGAAGACCATTTTAGCACACAGCAACGAAGAGGAAGCATATTTTCTTGTGATTCTTGTTTCATTGTAACGTTGGATGCTAGTTTTCTTACTTTGAACCTATTTACTCTTGTGACGTACTCTGATTTAATATAATTAGTTTAGTTATTATTTTCTTGTGTTTGTTTATCATGATTTCATATGAACCCAAGATGACGATAAGTGCTATTATGGGCTAATCGTGATCATGGGGTTGCAACGGATTTATTATGGAATTCTTTAGTTAATTGTTTAATACTTTAGTGTATGATGATTGTATGATATCTAGTATTGGTTGTGCATTTCGTCTTATGTGCGTCGCGAACATATAAGATAGGGTGTTAATCTCTTGTGAAGCGACGGTGGATCTTGAGATTTAGAACTTGCCATGCTAGCATAGGTTCATGTACGATGTGCATGATTAGTGGGTAACTCTAACAGTTTTATTTGCCATGTGTAATCAAAAGGAATAACTTGTGCTTAAATCGTTGTGTTGTCAATTTCTGTAGACATATATGAACTCAACATAATTGATGACTATTCAACTTCTATCTTAATTGTGGATGTTTGGTAGAATGGTATTAGTACAATGAAAGTTGGCTTTTATCAGTTTTGTGTTATTCAATTAATATCATCACTGTCACATGCTAAAGGTAATAACAATAACTATTGAAGGAAGTAGTAATGAAGTTGTGATCTCATGAGTGTTTTAATATTGTTAATTGAAGTGTTATTTAAGTGATAAACTAAGTAATTGTAGTTAATATTTAGTCAACAATTCTAAGTGTTAGTGTCTTAACATTGAGAAGTAATCATACATTGGTGCGTGAGTTTAATTAAACAATAATTAGTTTGAGTCTCTGTGGGAACGAACTAGAAAGTATTCTATATTACTTGCGAACGCGTGCGTATACTTGCGTGAATATTAGCGCGTGTTTTCACCCTAACAATATCTTGTAACTGTGTACTATATAAACACAGCTTAGGGTTTACACTATATGTTTTATCATTATCGAGAACGTTGTTTTATTGTAACCTAGCAGCTCTTAGTGATATTGTTCATCACTGAGAGAGAACAACAGTTCTATTGTAACAGAGTTTATTTGAATATACTTGATATTTGTTACATACTTGTGTTGAAATGATTTGATTGTATAAACACTATATTTAACCCCCTTCTATAGTGTTGTGTGACCTAACAAGTGTTATCAGAGCTTTTCTGTTAACACACATACAGTAAAGATCCAAACAATCAATCATGTATGAAGAAACACAAACTCCAACTAAGCCCACCAAAACTTAAGAAACTCAAAACACTCAAACCCACAGTCGATATGAGACTATTAGGGTTCCCATACTGAGAGCATCTGAGTATCCTATATGGAAAGTAAAGATGGCTATGTTTCTGGAAGCTACAGATCCAGAGTACCTTGACAGAATTAATGAAGGACCATATAAGCCTACCAAGCTCTCTGTTGCAGTTGACGATCAACCAGCAAAGACCGTACCAAAGGAGAGAGGTGAATACACACCTGAAGATATCTCATTTATTGCAAAGGATGCAAGGGTAAGGCATTTGCTACATAGTGTAATTGATAATGTCATGTCAAATAGGGTAATTGGATGCAAGACTGCAAAGGAGATATGGGATGCTTTGGAGACAAGATGCCAGGGAACTGATGCAATCAAAAAGAACAAGAGGACTATACTCACTCAAGAGTATGAGCACTTTGACTCAAAAGCTGATGAGTCATTAACTGATTTATATGACAGGTTTGTCAAACTCTTGAATGATCTATCACTGGTGGACAAGGAATATGATCTTGAAGTTTCAAATCTAAAATTCCTTTTAGCTCTTCCTGAAAATTGGGATTTGAAGTCTACTACTATAAGAGACAACTATGACCTTACAGAAACTACTCTTGATGAAATTTATGGTATGCTCAAGACTTATGAACTTGAGATGGATCAAAGGAGCAAGAGGCATGGAAGAAAGTCAAGGACAGTTGCTCTTAAAGCTGAGAAGGAGTCTCCTAAAGTTGTTGTCTAAAAGAAGGGAAAAGGAAAGGCTCTCATCATAAATTCTGATTCGGAGTCATCATATTCTGATGAGATGATTCAGAAACTGAAAGTTTATCTGAAGTTGATGTTGATGCAGAGATGAAGCAACTGTGTGCTCTTATGGTAAAGGGTATCACAAAGATAGCCTACAAGAAATTCAGAAAGGGCAAGAAGTTTTCCAGGAAAGGTGGAAGTTCTGATAAGAAAGGGTTCAGAAAGTCTGAAGGCAAAGGAGGAAAGTCTGACAGAGGAGACAGCTCAAATGTCAAATGCTACAATTGTGGTGAAAGAGGCCACATATCTCCTGACTACAAGAAAGGAAAAAGTGATAAAGGCAAGGCACTTGTCACAAAGAAGAAAAGCTGGACAGACACTTCAGATTCTAAAGATGAGGTGAACTATGCCTTGATGGGAAATGCTGATAGCAGTACTGACACTGTTGAATTGAAGGTACCTCAAACAACCTTTGCTTTTCATACTGATGATATTACTGAGTTGAGATTATACTATGTTCATTAGTTTTAGAGATCAGAATTTAACATGTGAAAGATTAACATCTGAAAGTCTTGCTCTTAAAAACAGAAATGACTATTTAGAAAAGTAGTTAGTTTTTCTTCATCAAACTAAGAAAAAAAGAGATGAGGCTTTGTATATTAGAGATGAAGTGCTAAAATTGAATGAATCTCTAAAAACTGATTTGGAAAAGAAAAGAGAGATCATCAGAACTTGGACTAACTCTGGCAGAACAACTCGGAATATACTAAATAGTGGAAACTGGAAAGAGGGCTTAGGTTATGGAGATGATAAAAGTGAGAAAAGAACTGTGCAAATTGAGCCAATCTGTGTTAAACAGACTGCTAAGCCAAAGGTAAATCCTGTTAAATATAGGCTTAATGGAAAAGATGTGAAAAGATGAAAAGATGAAAGATTCTAAGACAGAAGTAAAAGAAAAGTCAACTTCTGAAAAATTAAAACAGGATAAATCAGCTGAAGTAAACATAGGCTTAATGACAAAGAAGCAGCTTAAGCATAAGCTGAAAGAGAATAGAAATGTGAACAAGGTAAAGGAAGCTAGAAAAAATAGGAATGGAAAGGAAGGAGTGAATAAAAGCAATCATTATATGCTTGTTCCTAATGCTCCTAGAAAGAAATGTTATAACTGTGGAAACTCTAACCATCTTGCTTCTTTTTGCTGGAAAAATAAAGATTTAAACTATTTACCTCCTGAATCAGGAGTTAAGAGTCAGTATGTTAGGTTTAAACCACAAAATCCTTGTTTTCATTGTGGTAGTTTATGGCATTCCATTTATACTTGTAAGGAATATCATAGTTTGTACTATGATTATTATCAAATAAAACCTTCTTTGAAGAAAGTTAGTGTAATTTCTTCAAGTGTAAATTCTGATGCAAAGTCTGATAAACAGCATGTTAGCATAAACTCTGAAATTAAATCCACTGCAAATGCTAACAAACTTAAAAAGGCCAAAGGACCCAAGCAAGTACGGGTCCTTAAAACTAACCAATAGTGGTCTTTGAGATTGCAGGGCAACAGGAAAAACATTCTAGTTCTGGACAGTGGATGTTCAGGACATATGACTGGAAATAAAGCCCCGCTATCATACTTTGTGGAGAAACCTGGCCCAGGAGTTTCTTATGGAGATGGAAACATGGGAAAGACTCTGGGATATGGCAGTATCAATCTTAGGAATGTCATTATTGAATCAGTAGCTCTTGTCTCAGGACTTAAACACAATCTGCTAAGTGTGAGTCAAATCTGTGACAGAGGTTATTATGTGTATTTCTTTGAAGAACACTGTGAAGTTGTAAGTAATTCTACAGGCAAAGTAGTTCTGAAAGGTTACAGGTATGGTAACATATACGAAGCCAAACTTTCAACAAACTCTGATGGCTCTGCAATCTGTCTGTTGAGTAGAGCATCAATTGAAGAAAGCTGGAATTGGCACAAGAGACTCTCTTATTTAAATTTCAACAACATAAATGAGCTAGTAAAGAAGGATCTTGTGAGAGGACTTCCAAAATCAGTATTTGCTCCTGATGGCCTTTGTGATTCATGTCAAAAGGCAAAACAAAGAAAATCTTTATTCAAGAACAAAACTGAATCCTCAATTCTTGAGCCTTATCACTTACTGCATGTTGATCTATTTGGTCCAGTCAATGTCATGTCCATTGCAAAGAAGAAATATGCTATGGTTATAGTGGATGAGTTCACAAGATACACTTGGGTGTATTTCTTGCACAAGAAGAATGAAACTGCATCTACTCTAACTGATCATGTCAAACAGCTGGATAAATTGGTCAAAGATTCTATTAAAATCATAAGAAGTGATAATGGCACTGAGTTCAAGAATTCAATCATGGAAGAGTTCTGCAAAGAGCATGGAATAAAGCAGGAATTTTCTACACCTGGAACTCCACAACAAAATGGATTTGTAGAAAGAAAGAACAGGACTCTCATTGAAGCTACACGAATTATGCTTGAGCTCAGGAGGGTGCTGGGATGGCTGATGCCCAGTATAGGAGGCTGTCGAGGAGGATGGATGCTATGTACGAGACACAGAGCAGGTTTGCTCAGGAGCTCACCCTTGCACTTGGGACTGCTTTTCGAGGCCTTGGAGCTGACATCCAGTTGCCAGTTTTTGGTGAGAACTCTGCCTATCCGCCTCCTGATACACCACCCTCTGAGGGTGATGATGATGATGATGATCTCTCCGAGTAGGTATACCCTGTGTTCCTTTCTACTACCTTCACTGGGGATAGTGAAGATTTTAAGTTTGGGGGTGGTAGTTAAGGAATATTTTGTGTGTGTGTCATATAGTTGCATATTCATGATAGTTTAGTTCATATAATTGCATTTTTTTTCATATAGTTTTTTTTATTATTTATAGCTTTATTTATCATGTCATGTAGCTCATGCATATGCCATGATCCCTTTTGCGCTGATTTACCAATTAATTTGTGATGTTGATGCGAGTGTAGTGATAGCGTTAAAGTGATGTTGAGTTGTGTAGGTTGATATGTATGCTAGAAACACTTGTAATTTCACGAAGTCTTAAAGAATGCTTAAGGACTAGATTATTATTATGGTTTGATGGTTTTCGAGGTTAATCTATTGATTATGCTTAAAATTTTATAATGGGTTCTTAGTGATAAAAGGAATGAAAAGGAAAAAAAAGGAGTGAAAAATGGAATTCATTGCTAATTGTGGCTATGCGTCAAATGGCTAGTAGCCGACTCGTATTTTTATGTGAGTAGTTTAGGGTTGAGCAAGATGGAGCGAAACGCACTTGCTCAGAAAGTTTGAAAAAAAAAATAGAGAAAAAAATAGAAAAAAGAAAAAAAAGAGAAAGAAAAAAAAGAGTTAATGCATAATTGATCACGAGTGGGCTCTTTTGGTATTCGAGTTATTAAGTTCTTAGGGGACTTTGTGCCTAGTGACCGAAGGCTTTTATAGTCTGGGATCCGCTAACCTAACGCTCGCTACATGGATACCATTGTATAAGTCTTTTGTGGACCTCACTCATTGCACGGTCAAATAAGTATTTGTGTTATAAATAAAAAAAGCATGATTCCGTAATAAGCTCCAGAAATCTTGATGTGTTATAAGTCACTTTGTGCCTAGAATTTTTATTCTTCGTATAATCATGCGATTGCCTTGAGGATAGTTGAGTTATGATAATTGATCTAGTTTCGAAGCATATCTGTTAAGCATCTGCACACACCACGTTTTTGGCTGTATGTTAGTTTGCATGATTTGATGGATCTTTATTCGCCTAATTGCATTTGTTGAGATATCGTAAGTTGGTTGGTTTGTCGTAGTAAGGGGGATCGCTGCATTTCATATATATTGCATTCATGCATGTTTTTGTTTTATTTTTGAGTCTGTGACGCTTGAGGACAAACATCGATTTAAGTTTGGGGGTGTGATAAGTGGCATTTTATACCACTTAGAACGTCTTATAATGGATTTAATTGATGTCTTGAAATCAAGTATTTTGTGTATTTGATGTGTTTTTCTAGTGTTTGTGCATTTTAGGGTATTAATTGCATTTCGGGAGAGATTTCATCAATAATAAGCCTTGGCATGTGTTTAGCATTGCAAGTGGGAAGATAGGAGCAGATTGTCATGAAGAAATGGAAGAAAAATAGATCAGTTTCCAGAGCTGAGCGCCCGCTCAAGAATGCTGAGCGGCCGCGCAGGGTCGGATTTTCAGAATATTTATTTTAGACTCCTATTTTTGTTTGACTTCCAATTTCTGAGTTAGCTGGGCTTTATGGGACTCCTATATAAGTAGATTTCAGAGACGTTTCACAAAGGTAGGATGGTAGTATCAATCGAAGAGCAAGGAGATAAGGAAGAAGACCGTTTTAGCACACCGCAACGAAGATGAAGCATATTTTCTTGTGATTCTTTATTTTGTTATAACGTTGGATGCTACTTTTCTTTACTTTGAACCTATTTACTCTTGTGACGTACTCTGGTTTAATATAAGTAGTTTTATTTATTATTCTCGTGTGTTATTATCATGTTTTCATATGAACCCATGATGACGATGAGTGCTATCATGGGTAACTCTAACCGTTTTATTCGCCCTGTGTAATCAAAAGTAATAACTTGTGCTTAAATCGTTATGTTGTCAATTTCTGTAGACATATAGGGACTCAACATAATTGATGCCTATTCCACTTCTATCTTAATTATGGATGCTTGGTAGAATGGTATTAGTACAATAAAAGTTGGCTTTTATCAGTTTCGTGTTATTCGATTAATATCATCACTGTTGCATGCTAAGAGTAATAACAATGACTATTGAAGGAAGTAGTAATGAAGTTGTGATCTCATGAGTGTTTTAATATTGTTAATTCAAGTGTTAATTAAGTGTTTAATTCTAGTAGTTAATTGTAGTTAATAATTAGTTAATCAAATCTAAGTGTTATTGTCTTAACATTGAGAAGTAAGCATACATTGGTGAGTGAGTTTAATTGAACATAATTAGTCCGAGTCTCTGTGGGAACGAACTAGAAAGTATTCTATATTACTTGCGAACGCGTATACTTGTGTGTGTTATTAGCGCGTGTTTAGAGAATGGGAAAAGCCTAAGCTTGATAGCCTCATCAGTCACACCATTATATTTGAAAGTACTGCAGATCTCGACAAAATTCCTTATTTGCATGTTGGGGTCTTCAATCGCAGCACTTCCCAAAGAAACAGAATTCTGCACCATCTGAATAGTGCCCAGCTTGATTTCAAAGGTATTAGCCTGAATAGCCAGATGAAGAATGCTAGACTGAATGTCATCAATTTTGGGCTGATTAAAGTCCATAAGAGCTGGATCTACCGAAACAATACGATCACCCATGATTAATGGTTCTTTCTCCTCACTTCCTGAATCCGAATCTTCAAAATCTATCTTCTCCGGAATATCAAGAATTTCGTCTGTCTCCTTAGCCGTATCTAAAGTCCTCTTGCGAGTACGAGAACATTTTTGCATAAATGCTCGCTAAAGTACCTGAAACACAACCAGAAACAATAAGTAACACGTCTTAATCACTGAGTCCTAATGACCAATGATGGTAAGTACATAAACTAAACAAATATGCCGAGTCCCTGGCAGCGGCGCCAAAAACTATACTGAGGCTTATAATCTTATTGAGACTATGGCTGCAAATGAGCATGAAAACCCAACTCAAAGGATGATGCCTGGAAAGGTAGCAGGTATTCTGGAAGTCGATACAACTACAGCTATTGCAGCGCAGCTCCAAGCGCTGTCTATGAAGGTCGATTCTCTGGCCACCTATGGGGTCAATCAGATAGCTATGGTATGTGAGCTTTATGCAGGTTCTCATGCTACGGATTAGTGTTCTCTTGTTAACAAATCTGTGCAGTATGTGAACAATTATCAGCGACAACAGCAGCCTGTGCCAGCTACTTATCATCCTAACAACAGAAATCATCCAAATTTCAGCTGGAGTAATAATCAGAATGCTATTCAGCGACCATATCAGCAAGGCGTAAGTAAATAGTTCAATCCACCTGGATTTTAGCAACCACAACATTATGCTCAAAGGCAATCATATCCTCAACAAGGAGGTGCAGCTCCACCCTCTAGTGCTGATTTTGAGGAACTTAAGCTGTTGTGCAAAAGTCTGGCAGTTTTTATCAAAACTTTGGAAAATCAAATCGGTCAAATAGCCAATGCAGTGCTCAATCATCAACCTGGCACACTTCCCAATGATACTGAAGTGCCGGGCAGGAAGGAAGCTAAAGAGCAAGTTAAGGCTATTACCTTAAGGTCTGGAAAAGTTGCTGATGCTGAAAAAGCAAAAGAAGGAGAAGCTGAAGCTGGTGATGAAGAAGCTAAGCAAAAGGAGAAAGCGGTGGAACCAAGGAAGACTACTGTTGAACACACTCTTCCTGAGGGTAATACAGGGGAGAAACAACTCTATCCTCCACCACCTTTCCCTAAGAGATTGCAACAACAAAAGCTGGATAAGCAGTTCAGTAAGTTTCTGGAGGTGTTCAAGAAACTTCACATCAATACACCTTTCGCTGAGGCTCTGGAGCAAATGCCTAGTTATGCGAAATTTATGAAGAGTATTCTTTCAAGGAAGGTGAAACTGGATGACCTTGAGACCATTGCTCTAACGGAAAAATGCAGTGCTATGCTGCAACAAAAGTTACCTCCAAAGCTTAAAGAACCAGGTAGCTTCACCATTCCTTGCACCATTGGTAAGTTGTCTTTTGACAAGTGCCTTTGTGATTTGGGAGCAAGCATCAATCTGATGCCGTTGTCGATCTTTAAAAAGTTGAATTTGCCTGATCCAAAGCCCACCTACATGTCTCTACAATTGGCTGATCGTTCGATTACTTACCCACGAGGCATAGTGGAGGATGTGCTAGTAAAGGTGGGTAAGCTCTTTTTTCCTGCAGACTTTGTTATTCTAGATTTCGAGGAAGATAAGAGGATTCCCTTAATCTTGGGAAGACCTTTCTTGGCTACAGGCCGTACCTTGATATATGTGCAGAAAGGTGAACTTACAATGCGGGTGTAGGATCAGGATGTGACATTCAATGTATTCAAAGCAATGAAATTCCCTACAGAAGATGAGGAGTGCTTAAAAGTGGATTTGATTGATTCTGCGGTTACTTCAGAACTTAATCATATGCTAATGTCCGATGCATTAGAGAAGGCCTTAGTGGGGGATTTTGACAGTGATGATGAGGATGGCAATGAGCAACTACAATATCTAAATGCTTCTCCCTGGAGGCGAAAGCTAGACATGCCATTTGAATCTCTTGGTACTTTTGACCTCAAAAATGCTGAAGGAAAGCTCAAACCATCTATTGAGGAAGCACCTACCTTGGAGCTTAAACCATTGCCTGAACACTTGAGGTATGCTTTTTTAGGTGATGCATCTACTTTACCTGTTATTATTGCATCTGACCTTTCAGGTAGTGAGGAGGATAAGCTCTTAAGGATCTTGAGAGAATTCAAATCGGCTATCGGATGGACTATAACAGACATCAAAGGGATCAGCCCTTCATACTGCATGCATAAGATTATGTTAGAAGAGGGTAGTAAGCCGACTGCTGAGCAACAGCGCAGACTTAATCCTATCATGAAAGAAGTGGTGAAGAAAAAAATTCTGAAGTGGCTGAATGCAAGAATCATTTATTCTATTTCTGACAGTTCTTAGGTGAGCCCCGTGCAATGTGTACCTAAGAAAGGAGGTATCACTGTGGTAGAAAATGAGAAGAATGAGCTCATCCCCACTCGAACAGTCACAGGATGGAGAGTATGCATGGACTACAGAAAGTTGAACAAGGCCACGAGGAAGGATCACTTCCCTCTTCCGTTTATTGATCAGATACTTGACAGGTTAGCCGGTCATGAGTATTATTGCCTTCTGGATGGCTATTCAGGGTATAATCAGATTTGTATTGCACCAGAGGATCAAGAAAAGACTACCTTCACTTGTCCATTTGGCACGTTTGCTTTTCACAGAGTTTTGTTTGGGTTATGTGGCGCGCCGGCCACTTTTCAGAGATGTATAATGGCTATATTCTCTGATATGATTAGAAATAATGTCGAGGTGTTCATGGACGACTTCTCCGTCTTTGGACATTCATATGATGAATGTTTGAATAATCTTCGTGCAGTACTCAAAAGGTGTGTGGAAACTAATTTGGTGCTCAATTGGGAAAAATGTCACTTTATGGTGCGTGAAGGCATTATTCTTGGGCATAAGGTCTCTAGCAAGGGTCTTGAGGTCGACAAAGCCAAGGTGGGAGTCATTGAAAATCTTCCACCACCTAATTCTGTGAAAGGAATCCGTAGTTTTCTTGGTCATGCAGGTTTTTATCGGCATTTCATCAAGAAATTTTCGAAGATATCTAAGCCGTTGTGCAACTTGCTTGAGAAGGATGTACCTTATAAATGTGATAATGACTGCTTAATGGCATTCGAGACTCTTAAGAAGAGTTTGATAACTGCACCAGTTATTACAGCACCTGATTGGACAGAGCCTTTTGAGATGATGTGTGATGCGAGTGATTATGCGGTGAGCGCAGTTCTTGGGCAACGCAAGAATAATCTCTTTCATGTGGTCTACTATGCTAGCAAGACCTTAATTAGGGCCCAAATGAACTACACCACTACTGAGAAGGAGCTCTTGGCCATAGTCTTTGGTTTTGAAAAATTTCAATCTTATTTGCTTGGGACAAAGGTGACAGTGTTCACTGATCATGCGGCCATTTGCTATTTGGTTTCCAAGAAGGATTCGAAGCCGAGACTCATTCGTTGGGTGCTCTTGCTACAAGAATTTGAGTTAGAGATCAAGGATCAGAAAGGTACTGAAAATCAAGTAGCTGACCATCTCTGTAGATTGGAGAATCCCGAGTCTACTTCACATGATAAGACATTGATCAACGAATCTTTTCCGGATGAGCAGTTGTTCGCAGTTCAGGAGGAAGAGCCATGGTTCGAATATATTGTGAATTATCTTGTCAGCAATATAATGCCTCCTAATTTGACCACAGCTCAAAAGAAGAAGTTTCTGCATGAGGTGAAGTGGTATATGTGGGATGAACCGTATTTGTTTAGACAGGGAGCTGACCAGATCATCAGGAGATGTATCCCATTCTGTGAGACGGAGGGGATATTACGAGACTGCCACTCCACAGTTTATGGTGGACATTATGGTGGTGAGAAGATGGCAGCTCGTATTCTGCAAGCAGGTTTTTTCTGGCCTACTTTGTTTAAGGATCCTCATCAGTTCGTGTTAAGGTGTGATCGTTGCCAAAGAGTGGGGAATCTTACGAGAAAGGATGAGATGTCGTTAAATGTGATGCTTGAAGTCGAGGTCTTTGATGTTTGGGGAATCGATTTTATGGGGCCTTTTATCTCATCCTCCAATAATCAGTACATCTTGCTGGTAGTCGATTATGTCTCAAAATGGGTAGAAGTCAAAGCTCTACCGACGAATGATGCAAAGGCGGTGTTGAATTTTCTTCATAAGTAGATTTTCACAAGGTTTGGAACGCCACGAGTAATCATAAGTGATGAAGGGCCGCATTTCTGTAATCGTAAGTTTACTTCTATGATGCAGCGCTATAATGTGAATCATCGTGTTGCTACTGCCTATCATCCGCAAACAAATGGTCAAGCGGAAGTGTCTAACAGAGAGATCAGGCGCATTTTAGAGAAGGTTGTTTGTCCGTTAAGGAAGGATTGGTCTTTAAAGCTCGATGAAGTTGTTTGGGCATATAGAACAGCATATAAGACTCCACTTGGGATGTCCCCGTTTCAACTTGTGTATGGTAAGTGATGTCATTTACCTGCAGAGCTTGTGCATAAGGCCTATTGGGCATTAAAGAAGTTGAACCTGGATCTAGATGCAGCTGGAAAGAAGCGAATGCTTCAGCTTAATGAACTTGATGAATTTCGACTCCAAGCGTACGAGAACAATAAAATGTACAAGGAAAAAGTGAAAAGGTGGTACGACAGGAAGCTACATCCTAAGTTATGCATTCCGGGGAAGCAAGTTCTTTTATTCAACTATCGTCTCCGACTTTTTCCTGGGAAGTTAAAATCAAGGTGGTCTGGACCTTTTATTGTCAAAACTGTGTTTCCATATGGAGCGGTGGAGATTTTTGAAAATGATCCGGACCAAGCATTCAAGGTTAATGGTCAGTGTTTGAAGCACTACTATGGGGACACGGCAAACCAGGAAGTGATTAGTGCCGTTTTATTGTCAACTTGAGTAAGGTACGCTATGTCAAGCTAATGACGAAAAAGAAGCGCTTCTTGGGAGGCAACCCATGATTTGTTGTTACAGGAACCCTTAGAAGTTAGTAACCTATCCAAAACCACAAAAAAAATCAGAAAAACAGGGCAAGGAAAAAAAAATTCAGAAGACCTCTGAGCGCGTGCTCAGCAAGCTGAGCGCCCGCTCAGCTCTACTGAGCGCCCGCTCAGGGGCCGACTGGGAGAAATTTTTTTAAGTCCAATAAAAATCCAAAAAAATTTGAAAAATAAAAAAACAAAATGCAGCCCATTACCCACGACCTATTTCCCCATTATCCCATGTTTTTAACCCTTAACCCCACTCCTAATCAAATTTTACCCTAATCCCTACCCTATATATACATACACCTATTCTATATACTCCCCATACACTTTCAAACCTTAAACTCTCTCCCAAACCCAAAAACACAAATCTTAAACACTTTCTCAGTTTCGATGGCACCCAAGAGATCCAGGATTATTGATAGCAGCAGCACTGTCCCTACTGCTGATTCTTCGAGGGGTACTGCTGTGAGGCCTCAGTTGTTTTATAGGGCTGCTGAGGAGGAGTATACTAGGCTTCTGGGTAAGTCGATTTTAAAGGAGAGGGGCTTCTTACCATCGGGGAGGGATGGTGAGTTGTTGCCTATGATTGCTGAGAAAGGTTGGATTGCTTTCTGTGAGTCTCCTGAAGCAGTTCCGATGAGCGTTGTTCGCGAGTTCTATGCGAATGCGAAAGCTGAGAAGAATGGGTATTCTGTGGTCCGGGGGATGACGGTGGATTATCACCCTGCGGTGATTCGCCGTGTGATTGGGCAGCGATAGAGGAATCCCACGGAGGAGAACTGGAATGAGAAGACTGCTGAGGATTTTGACTTGGACTTGATTTGTGCTACTCTTTGTAGGCCGGTCACAGTTTGGACCTTCAAGACTAGGACTAACGAGTATCGCCATTTTCCGGCGATAGTGATGAACGGGTATGCCCGTGTATGGAATGCTTTTATTTACGCTAATATTTTGCCTACTTCACATGCACATGAGGTCACAGTTGAGAGAGCACATGTGTTATGGGGAATTTTGAATGAGGAGTACTATGTGGACCTTGGTGAGTTCATTTACCAAGGAATTCTGAAGTTTCTGAGGGGAGCTAAACACATGAACATCCCTTATGCATCCACGATTACAAAGCTTTGCCAAGCAGTGGGAGGTCAGTGGCCGTCTCATGAGTAGTTGCAGTTGCCGACCGCTCCTATTGACTACGGGACTCTGTATGCGATGCAGGAGTGGACAGGTGGTGAGCCCGAGGAGCATGGGTCGGGTTATCGTCTTCCAGGAGGGCGTCCAGCACGAGGTGCTACCATGGCGAGGCCAAGGCGAGATGAGGCTGGTTCTTCTAGAGCTCAGGAGGGTGCTGGGATGGCTGATGCCCAGTATAGGAGGCTGTCGAGGAGGATGGATGATATGTACGAGACACAGAGCAGGTTTGCTCAGGAGCTCCCCCTTGCACTTGGGACTGCTTTTCGAGGCCTTGGAGCTGACATCCAGTGGCCAGTTTTTGGTGAGGACTCTGCATATCCGCCTCCTGATACACCACCCTCTGAGGGTGATGATGATGATGATCTCTCCGAGTAGGTATACCCTGTGTTCCTTTCTACTACCTTCATTGGGGACAGTGAAGATTTTAAGTTTGGGGGTGGTAGTTAAGGAATATTTTTTGTGTGTGTCATATAGTTGCATATTCATGATAGTTTAGTTCATATAATTGCATTTTTTTCATATAGTTTTTTTTATTATTTATAGATTTATTTATCATATCATGTAGCTCATGCATATGCCATGATCCCTTTTACGCTGATTTACCAATTAATTTATGATGTTGATGCGAGTGTAGTGATAGCGTTAAAGTGATGTTGAGTTGTGTAGGTTGATATGCATGCTAGAAACACTTGTAATTTCACAAAGTCTTAGAGAATGCTTAAGGACTAGATTGTTGTTATGGTTTGATGGTTTTCGAGGTTAATCTATTGATTATGCTTAGAATTTTATAATAGGTTCTTAGTGATAAAAGGCATGAAAAGAAAAAAAATGGAGTGAAAAATGGAATTCATTGTTAATTGTGGCTAGGCGTCAAATGGCTTGTAGCCGGCTTGTATTTTTATGCGAGTAGTCTAGGGTTGAGCAAGATGGAGCGAAACGCACTTGCTTAGAAAGTTTAAAAAAAAGAGAGAAAAAAATAGAAAAAAGAAAAAAAAAGAGAAAGAAAAAAAAGAGTTAATGCATAATTGATCACGAGTGGGCTCTTTGGTATTCGAGTTATTAAGATTTTAGGGGACTTAGTGCCTAGTGACATAAGGCTTTTATAGTCTGGGATCCGCTAACCTAACGCTCGCTACATGGATACCATTGTATAAGTCTTTTGTGGACCTCACTCATTGCACGGTCAAATAAGCACTTGTGTTATAAATAAAAAAAGCATGATTCCGTAATAAGCTCCCGAAATCTTGAAGTGTTATAAGTCACTTTGTGCCTAGAATTTTTATTCTTCGTATAATCATGCGATTGCCTTGAGGATAGTTGAGTTATGATAATTGATCTAGTTTCGAAGCATATCTGTTAAGCATCTGCACACACCCCGTTTCTGGCTGTATGTTAGTTTGCATGATTTGATGGATCTTTATTCGCCAAATTGCATTTGTTGAGATATCGTAAGTTGGTTGGTTTGGTCGTAGTAAGGGGGATCGCTGCATTTCATATAGATTGCATTCATGCATATTTTTGTTTTATTTTTGAGTCTGTGACGCTTGAGGACAAGCATCGATTTAAGTTTGGGGGTGTGATAAGTGGCATTTTATACCACTTAGAACGTCTTATAATGTCTTGAATTGATATCTTAAAATCACGTATTTTGTGTATTTGATGCGTTTTTCTAGTGTTTGTGCATTTCAGGGTATTAATTGCATTTCGGGAGAGATTTCGTCAATAATAAGCCTTGGCATGTGTTTAGCATTGCAAGTGGGAAGATAGGAGCAGATTGCAGCGAAGAAATGGAAGAAAAATAGATCAGTTTCCAGTAAGGGGCTGAGCGTCCGCTCAGCTCTGCTGAGCGACCGCTCAGGAAGCTGAGCGCCCGCTCAGGAATGCTGAGCGCCGTCGGATTTTCAGAATATTTTTTTTAGACTCATATTTCTGTTTGACTTCCAACTGCTGAGTTAGCTGGGCTTTATGGGACTCCTATATAAGTAGATTTCAGAGACGTTTCATAAAGGTAGGATCGTAGTATCAATCGAAGAGCAAGGAGATAAGGAAGAAGACCGTTTTAGCACACCGCAACGAAGATGAAGCATATTTTCTTGTGATTCTTTATTTTGTTATAACGTTGGATGCTAGTTTTCTTTACTTTGAACCTATTTACTCTTGTGACGTACTCTGGTTTAATATAAGTAGTTTTAGTTATTATTCTCGTGTATTATTATCATGTTTTCATATGAACCCATGATGACGATGAGTGCTATCATGGGCTAATCGTGATCATGGGGTCATAACGGATTTACTATGGAATTCTTTAGTCAGTTGTTTATTACCTTAGTGTGTGATGATTGTATGATATCTAGTATTGGTTGTGCGTATTCGGCTTATGTGCGTCGCGAACATATAAGATAGGGTGTTAATCTCTTGTGAAGCGACGGTGGATCTTGAGATTTAGAACTTGCCATGCTAGCATAGGTTCATGTAAGAGTATGCATGATTAGTGGGTAACTCTAACCATTTTATTCGCCCTGTGTAATCAAAAGGAATAATTTGTGCTTAAATCGTTATGTTGTCAATTTATGTAGACATATTGGGACTCAACATAATTGATGCCTATTCAACTTCTATCATAATTGTGGATGCTTGGTAGAATGGTATTAGTACAATGAAAGTTGGCTTTTATCAGTTTCATGTTATTTGATTAATATCATCATTGTTGCATGCTAATGGTAATAACAATGACTATTGAAGGAAGTAGTAATGAAGTTGTGATCTCATGAGTGTTTTAATATTGTTAATTCAAGTGTTAATTAAGTGTTTAATTCTAGTAGTTAATTGTAGTTAATAATTAGTTAATCAAATCTAAGTGTTATTGTCTTAACATTGAGAAGTAATCATACATTGGTGAGTGAGTTTAATTGAACATAATTAGTCTGAGTCTCTGTGGGAACGAACTAGAAAGTATTCTATATTACTTGCGAACGCGTATACTTGCGTGTGTTATTAGCGCGTGTTTTCGCCCTAACAGGGAGCAAGCTGAAGATCCTACCACAACTCAAGACTCTGAAGAAGCATCAGAACCTGTCACTGGCTCTTCAAGTTCTGATTCATCAAGTTCTGATGAACCAAATTCTGATAATTCTGGAAACTCTGATTCTTCAATTCCTAAAGGAGCCAACTCAAATTCTGAGATTTCAGAAAAAACAACTTCAGGGGGAGCATCCGAAAATGCTGATGGAGACATCATGGATCATGGGGGAGGATCCAGTTCTAGAGAACAACTTCCATCTGCAAGGAAGTGAACTAAATCACACACACCTGACTTAATAATTGGAGATCCTGAAGCAGGTGTCAGAACTAGAACAACAACATTAAATGAATATCTCTATCATTCCTTTATATCTCAGACTGAACCAAAGAAAGTGGAAGAAGCTCTTCATGATGCTGATTGGGTGCAAGTAATACAGGAAGAGTTAAATGAATTTGAAAGAAATAAAGTTTGGACCCTAGTGCCAAGACCAAAGAACTGATCAATTGTTGGCACAAAATGGGTGTTCAGAAACAAAACTGACAGTGATGGCATAATTACAAGGAACAAAGCAAGGCTGGTTGCTAAAGGTTACTCTCAACAGGAGGGTATTGACTATGATGAAACATTTGCTCTAGTTGCTAGATTGGAAGCCATAAGAATCTTTTTGGCTTATGCTACTTACAAGAAGTTTAAAGTCTTTCAAATGGATGTGAAAAGTACTTTTCTCAATGGAGAATTGGAAGAAGAGGTGTATGTTGAACAACCTCCGGGATTTGTGGATCCAAAATTTCCTAATCATGTCTACAGACTTGATGAAGCACTTTATGGCCTTAAGCAAGCTCCAAGAGCATGGTATGAGACTTTAGCTCAATTCCTTCTGGAAAGTGGATTTAACAGAGGCACAATTGATAAAACACTGTTCTACCTCAACCATGGAAATGACTTACTTTTGGTACAGATATATGTTGATGATATCATCTTTGGTTCTACAAATGTCAAACTCTATAAAAGGTTTGCAAAACTAATGCAGTCAAGATATCAAATGAGTATGATGGGAGAACTTAGCTATTTTCTGGGATTTCAAGTCAAGAAAAATGAAGAAGGTACTTTCATAAATCAATCCAAGTACACCAGAAATTTACTCAAGAAATTTGGAATGCAAGACTGTTCAACTGCATCCACTCCCATGGCCACTGCAACCAAGTTAGATAAAGAAACTGGAGCACCAGTAGATATTACTAACTACAGAGGTATGATTGGCTCTTTACTCTATTTAACTGCAAGTAGACCTGATATCATGTATGATACCCGTCCTTATGCAAGATTTCAGGCTGATCAGAGAGAACCTCATCTAATAGTTGTGAAAAAAAAATTCAAGTACCTCAAGGGTACAGCTGATCTAGGATTGTGGTATCCTAGAGAATCAGATTTTAAGCTAATAGGTTACTCAGATGCAGATTTTGCAGGATGCAAAATAGATAAGAAAAGCACTAGTGGAAGCTGCCATTTTTTTGGAGGAAGATTGGTTTCTTGGTTTATCAAGAAACATAAATCAACCACATCAACTGCAGAAGCAGAATATATTGCTGCAGGAAGTTGTTGTGCACAGATTCTTTGGATGAGGAATCAGTTACTGGACTATGGGTTAGAATTTTCTAAAATACCTATTTACTGTGACAATCGAAGTGTTACTGCTATGACAGGTAATTCAGTTCAACACTCAATGATAAAGCACATCATCATTAGGTACCATTTCATAAGGGAACATGTGATGAAAGGTATAGTGGAATTGCATTTTGTTCCAACAGATCAACAACTAGGAGATATCTTCACCAAACCACTATGTGAAGCTACTTTTACAAGACTTGTAAATGAACTTGGAATGGTTTCAGGTTCTTTCTCAAAATCTGCTTAGTTTTTGTTCTCATGCATCAGATTTTATGATCAGTGTTTATAGATTGTCTTATCTCTATGTAATCTGTGCTTAAACTGTAATATATTAAATACTGATTGTTATCTGATGTGGTTCTATATACTCTGATAGTGTTTTGAATGTTCTGTGACTATTCAATCCAATGAGGATTACTGTGCTAGATGCTGACCTAGTAGTCTTTAACATACTAGAAATCCCATATTTGAATTAGTTGTTTATGTGGAAATCAATTACATAAGCAAATTCTGATTTTGAGCTTAGTCAAATTTACTTTGTGTATCTTATTACTAAGTCACAAACTAGATTTTTGCTTCTTATCTATCAAATTCTGATGTCAGTAAATCTTATGGATTAACTACATGCTTGATAAGCCTCACTTATCTAAAGAAAAGAAAAGAAATTGAAGTCAGGTACTCCTTTGAGATCTAGAGTAAATATGTGAAAGGGAAGACCCAAGTGCATTGTTGGTATTAAGTTATATGCATTAGAAAAGAAAATAAATTTTTCTTGGTGACTTTTCACATTCTCTGATTACTGGAAAAATACTCTGATAATAGCATAAATTCTGATAGCAGTTGTGACTCACTTACACTGAGAAGCCACTGTAAAAAGAATGTCAAAAGATGCATAAAATGAGCACAAACAGTTGAGGTGTGCTCTTGCATAATTTTATTCTATAGTAGACTTCAAAATTAAAGACATATTTTAAGCACTTTTCTTAGTTATGCCTTATTTCTAAGATATACTGAAGTTTATCAGACTTTAGTCTTTATCTGATCATTTGCAAATGCACACACTCTCACTTCATATGAATGATAATAATTACTGTGGTGATCAAGTTGTTTCTGACAAACAGTTAAGTACTATTTGCATAAATTATGATGACAAGTTCTGATGATTAAACTCTGAAGAAACAAGTCAGTATTTGTATGAAGAATCACAGAAATAGACATTCACTTTTTGAGTACAGAAGCCATATTCTGATGACTGATAAATTCTGATAATAGTCAAGTTCTGATACAAATCCTGATGGAAACTCTGATGCTTATGTGGCATTATTCATTTACTTAACTTAACGGTCATATTTTATCAGAAAATAATTAAGTGAGATAAAAACAGTCATAATCATTTGGTTAGTGGGAAACGTGTTTGCCTTGACAACTGCATGTTCACAATAATTACTACTTATTTCTCGTGCCCACTAACTACTGCTTTAACTATTTACTGGCTGACAGGTGTAAAGTGTCTGTTTTACTTCCAAAAAGAGCTGTTGAGTGGAGAGAGTATATATATGGGAGTTAAAAGATTTTACAATCTTTTACCTACTTTTCTTATTCTCTAATCTCTTTTATTCTCTCTCTCTAATATTCTCTGAAGCCATTTTTCTTACAGTGTTAGGTCACACACACTGTAGAAGGGGGTTGAATACAGTGTATAACACAATCAAATTGAATTCAAAGAACACAAGTAACAGAAAACAAACTTTATTAAACTCTGTTATAATGTAGAACTGTCCTCTCTCAGTGATGAACAAATATCACGAGAGCTGCTAGGGTTACAATGAATAATATTCACGATAATGATAACACTTATAGTGTAAACCCTATGTCTGTGTTTATATATCACACAGTTACAAGATAATCGCTAATTGATATGGAATATAATTCTGCTTCCTAAAATATATCAATCAGTTATCTTTTCTTCCAAGTATTCCATTCTTCACAGAATTCCTTCTTTATGCATATCTCTTCTTACGTTTATCTTGGTCTTCTTTCCTTTCAATCAGCCACCTTCCTTATCTGAAAGTTTCCTTTAAGTCCAGATATTATCTCCTGATAAATATCTCCTGAACCTTAAGTACTGATAACTTAAGTTATGACTTCAGTACAAGTGTTGATTTCAGTTAAGTACTGATTTGTCCTGTTTAAGTAAGATCTGAAAACTAAACATAAATCATATTAGACATGACATTATCAAATATATCTAACAATCTCCCCCAACTTATAAATTAGCATAATATACAAGTTCAACAGATATTTGATGATGTCAAATACATTAAGTACAAATGCATGAGAATTTGACTAGATAACTACAACTTACAGTCCTTAAAGCTTTACCAACTTTAACTTCTGATAACAACTTCAGTCTGTATACATATCAGAATTTGAGCAGTTGTAGATCTTAACTTGGCTTCACTTTCTGATCTCTTCGATGTCAGGAGTTGTTCTGAGATAGTTCTTTAACAAACATCTCTCAGCATATCTGAGTTCATCAATCATCCTCCTTTTTGCATCTTTGAGTTCTGCAGTATCTTCACCAGTTTGAAAGATAGCATATCTGAGATCATTAATTTTTGCTTTTCTCAACTCCTGATCTAGTCTTATGACATAGGCTTTGTCAGACTCTAGATTGAATTCAAGTCCCTTAATACCAAGATATGTTCTGATCGCTGCAGTATTAGGCTTCATATCAACAATATCACCCTTGTGATCTCTGTACTTGGTACAATATGTGCTGTTAGACTTTACAGAATAAAGCATTTTCTGTCTCTGAATTTGAGTCTTCAAATAACTTGCAGCACTTTCTGTTATTCTGTCATTCACTTGAAGTAAGAATAAAACATGTTCTAGTTCCTCAAAATACTTCAGTGGTATAGCATTTTCCCTTATATGGTAAACCCTTCCATCTGTCATGAAATATAACAAGATGTGTTCTTTCAAAAAGGTATGGTAGACCATCTATACAGAATCTAGTTGATTCAATCTTTCAGGAGTTGCTCCAACACCTGGTTCACTTAAGGAAGTTGGATCATTGGTTGTGTTCTGCACTCTTCTTTCATCAGCACTACCCAATCCAGATTTATCTCTTGCTTCCTTTCCAGTAACCACTCTTGCTTCAAAACCACTTGCTACAGTCTTTAAAGGTTGAGTCTGTTTGGCTTTAGTGAATCCTGGTAGGAGTAACTTTGAGGATTTAACATGAGCAATGTCAGAGGTTTCCTTTGACTTATCTTTTGATATCAAGTCAACTTGAGCTATGTCAGAGGTTGCTTGCTTTATTGTTATATCAGAACTAACTATATCTTGACTCTGAACAACTTGAGCCATGTCAGAGGTTGTTTTAGAAATCTTCCTTGAAGTCAGAGTAAGATCAGCATCTTCAACAGAAATTTCTTCATCCATAGGAGGCACATAAACCTTTACAGGTTCACCAACTTTTTCTTTGCCCTTGGACCTTGGATCTATCTGCAATTGTGATTTGGCCTTGGTTGCCACATTACTTATCCTTTCTTTTATCACAATACCTTTAGCCGTAGGAAGTTTCTTTTTAACAACAGAAGCTTCAGATTTGGAGTTGACCTTTTCTAACTTAAGTCTAGCTTCTTCTTCCATTAGACTCTCAAAGTCCATTCTTGGATTTTCTCAGAAATAACTGTCTTGAAATTTCTTCATCAAGATCCAAAAGTTCATCAGAACTTATCCTTTTACCAGTATCAGAAGTTATTCTTCTCCCAGTATCAGAACTTGTTCTATGACTTGTAGTTCCAGCTCTACTTGATGAATGATCTCCACCTTGACCACGACCTCCACCCATTCCAGAGTTTCCCGGGTCATTACCATCATCCTTTTTCTTCAGTGTCTTATCAGGTTTGCATTTGGACTTAATTACTTTCTCCCCCTTTTTGGTATCAGTAGGTAAAAGAAGAGAGAGAAGCAATTCTACTGAGGATTGGATCTCATTGAGTTGAGATTGCTGAGAAGCTTGATTTTACAAAATTTCATCAATCTGAGACTGTTGCTTCTCTTAGGTTTTCTCAATGTTGTTAATTTGGTCAAAGGAAGGTTTGAAAAACCTTTTCTTGTCCAGCTTGACAAGTGTATCTTGCTGCATTGAGGATTCTTGAATCTTGTCCACTTTGGCCTGAGTTACAAATTGTTGACCTTGAAGGTGCCTTGTAGTAAGTGCAGTAACTCTTAGCTGTGTCTTGAAATCTTCATTGACTAACAACTCATTAGCTTTTGCCAAATGATCAGCAAGAATCTTTTCAGTAGGAACAAAGGTAACTGAGTTCCACTCCTTAGTCCACTCTTGTCCTCTAGGAGTTTCACTCCAAGGTACTGGTGTTTCCCCTGTAACAAACTTTTTGACTATTTCAGCCTTTAAAGGAGCTTGCAGAGGTGCATGTCCAGAAGGACCAGCTGCATCAGCATCTAAATTTGTAGGAGCATTACTAGTAGCATCAACATTTGCAGCATCAGAACTTACAGAGTCAACAGCTTCAGCATCTTCTGATACAAGAACAGTATGAGAAGCTTTGGATACTTCCACATCATCCTCGAAAGGCTGATCTCCAACTAAGTTCTGATCAACATCCATATTCTGATGCTCACCTAAAATTTGATTCTCAGTGTCTAGATGCAGAGAAGGTGTTGTAGGCAATTCTGGATGAAAATCAGCATCAGGAATTGGTGTTGCTGGTGGAGTGACTTGTGTTATTGGAGCTTCTAGATGCAAAACTTGAGGCACTTCCAAGTTATGAATGTCAATTTCATCACTGGCCCCTGGGTATCAGCATTTATTGGAGATACTGGAGGTGTAGGAATGTGAGTGGATTCTTGCTCATGTAGTGGTGAGTGATGAGTATCATGAGGGTCTGAATCAGCACTAGGAGAATTGTGAGCTTCAACAGGGTCTTCTGAGATCAGAGATTCCTGATCCCCTTCCTTAGCTGCTGCTTCCATTCCTTTACCAGAATCTTCAGGCCTTTTTGCCAATGTTTTGAATCTTTTAGCTTTTAAGGTGACTGTAGGAGCTTTATCATCAGAATTATGCTTTCTAAGCCTTTTTAGAGGCCTAGAACTCCCAATATCATCATCCTTCTGAGAAGAGACCTTCTCAGCTTCTTGAACAACAGGTTCTGATGCAGGAACCTGTTCCTCAGCATCTGATTCATCTCGCAAAATGAATCTCCTTCTCTTCTGTTGTGTCTGAGGTACTTTCTTAGTCCTCTTAGATTTGGAAGATGAAGGCTACACTGTAGGTTCTGATGATTGAGGTTGAGAAGTTTGTGGTGGTTGAGTAGAGGTGGTAGGTGCTGATGGATGAGGTTCAGATGGTTGAACATCAGGGTATAATGCAGTGTACCTAACAGGATCATATGTTATTAAGGCTTGTTTGACAGATAAAGGAATTAAGAGGGGTCTTAACATAACCTTCTTATTATCAATAGATAATAAGTCAGTAAAAGCTCTCTTAGCTATTCTGAATGATGAAATTAAGTCACCATAATTTTGGGGCTAATTATCACAACAGAAACTATAAATAAGCTGACAAAATCTAGCAAAATAAACAGTAGATCTATCTTCATTCATTATGTCCCCAATAAAACCTAAAACAGCACGTGCATAGTCAAAATCAGTTCGATTTATAAGAGCATACCCGATTTGTTGGCTGAATATGGGAATTGCATCAAAATTGGAACATTTGTTTGCAAAATCTTTAGTTATGCAATCAAAGAAGAAACTCCATTCCCTCCATATGAAAGATCTCTTCAACTGGCCCAGCTTTGCCAATGTTCTTTCATATCCCAGACTGGCCATCATGTTTTGAAGAACTAGTTCGCCAACAGTAGAGTAGACACAGTTCTCAGGTAGCTGCAGTGCTTGTCGAACCGTAGACAAGGTCACAACATACTCATCCTCCCAGATGAAAAAATAATGCTTGGGGACCCTTGAGCACCACCATCATCATACACACCGCTTCTCCAAAACTCCAGTACTTGAGTACCAGAAACTGCTTCGGGTTCAGTTAGAGCATACCCAATATCAGAACTAGCAAGAAAGTCCTGAATGAAATGAAGTTCAGAGGGTGCTTCTGACTTGCTAAGAATAACAGAGAAGTTATTGGGAACAAATGTTGCTCCATCAAAGATTATGTCCTTTGGTGCCATGTGAACTCGTGAGAAAGAAGATTGCCTGTAAGGTGTTTGAGAAAATGTCTGTATGAAAAATCGTCAGTAGATGAGAGAGAATAGAAGTAAAGAGAGAGAGAGAGAGAGATAAAATGTAAAAGTAAATAAAAGATTTTACAATATTTTCTCTCTTTTACTTATACACGGTAGAAAAAGTAACCGTTGGGACACCTGTCAGACATGCAGTAGTAAAAAATAATTAAGGGGCACGTGTATTCAGTAATCATTACTTATCACATGCAGTTTTTCAAGGAAAAACCGTTCCACTTACCAAGTAATCCCATTAATCAAGGTAGTTCAGTTTTATTTTTAAAATTTAAAACTGTTCCCACTTAAAAAAATTTATCACTGCGTGACCAATATTCTGTAAAAATATGACAAATGAGAGAATAACCAAAAATAAATCAAGTAAATAAATCCTGCCACGTCAGAATCAGAACTTGATTTGTATCAGAGCTTAAAGGTCATCAGAATATGGTTAGTATCAGGATTTAACATGTTATCAGAATATCAAACGACTCAGAGACAAAATCTTGCATAAATATAAAATTTCATTAATATATTTAGAAAATGCATTTCATGAAATTCAAATTACATGCTGAAAAGTACAAGATTATCCTGAGCTACGAATCCTAAAATCAACAGCTTTTGTCCTAAGCTAAGAAGCCAGAAAAAGCTGACGGTGAAGAGAAACAGGGAGCATAAATTATTTCTTCTTCCTACTCTCAACAAAAAGAACAGCGAGACGAATGATTCGCTCATGCTGTCGGAGATGACGGAGATGTAGATCTCTTTGGACTGTCAACATGTCACGTTTAATGATCTCTGGAAATTGAATCCAGAGATTATGAGGAATGTTGTTGATATGATATGGAGTTGGAATTCCATTTTGAAAAATATGTACAGTCTCAGTGCCATAATTGTAAAACCAGCCAAACTCAGCCATTTATGGTGATAAGAATAATAAGTGAGTGAGTTTGTGAGAAAATAAGAGATGTGCTGGCTGGAATGAAGTGTTGGTTTAAATAGGCAATAGAATGACAAGAGACGCAAGGAAAATTGAATGATTATAGGTAGAAATAATTCTACCTCGTCTCCCTAGACTGATGAGAATAAAAACAACCATTGGAAGTGTAAAACAGGATTTAATGCGCACAAGAAATAAGTAAAAATTACTGTGCATAGACGTGTACCACTAACCCAAATTATATTGACTGTTAATATCTCACTCAAACATATTCTGATTTTAAATAAGACTGTTTCAGATTTTAACCACAAATAAGTCAAGTAAAGAATCAGAGTGTAATATCATAACTTAGACTTATATCATAACTTAACAGTCATCAGAACATGATTTCTTAACTCGAAAAATGAATGCATATTTCTGTAATTCTTCACACAAATTCTGATTTCGTTTCTTCAGAACTTAATCATCAGAACTTCCATCATAATTTGTCCTCAGAATTTATGTAACTGACACTTAAACGTTCATCTAAAACACCATTTATCACCACAATAATTTTCATCATTCATATGGAGTGTATGTGTGTGCAGTAAGCTAAATATCAGATAAAGATTAAAGTCTGATTCACTTCAGTACATCTTAAAACTAAGGCATAACTAAGAACTTTGCTCAAAATCTGTCATGATTCTGAAGTCTACTTTAGAATGAGTTCATGCATGAGTCCACCTCAACTGTTTTGTGCTCATTTTATGCATCTTTTGAAATTCCATTTTACAGTGGCTTCTTAGTGTAAGTGAGTCACGACTGCTTATCAGAATTTATGCTATTATCAGAGTATTTCTCCAGTAATCATAGAGTTTGAAAAGTCATCAAGAAAAATATATATTTTTGCTTTTCTGATGCATATTACTTAATACCAGCAATGCACTTGGGTCTTCCCTTCCACAGTTTGTACTCTAGATCTCAAAGGAGTACCTGATTTTTCTTTCTTTTTCTTTTCCTTTTCTTTTGATAAGTGAGGCTTATCAGCACTTAGTACATTCACAAGATTTACTAACATCAGAACTTAACAGATGAGAAGCATTATTCTAGTTTTTGACTTAGTAATAAGATAGATAAAGTAAACTTAACTAAGCTCAATATCAGAATTTGCTTGTGTCAATAGATTTCCACATAAACAATTACTTCAAACATGGGATTTGTTAGTATATTAAAGACTACTAGGTCAACATCTAGCATTTTTATCCTCATTGGATTGAATAAACACAGAAACATTCAGATCACTATCAGAGTTTAGAAATTCATAGCAGACAACAATCAGTACTTAAGCAATTTTCAATTAAGCACAGAATACACAAAGATAGTAATATCTGTAAATACTGATCATAAAGTCTGATGCATAAGAACAAAAACTAAGCAGATTTAGAGAAAGAACCTGAAACCATTCCAAGTTCATTTACCAATCTTGTAAAAGTAGCTTCACACAGTGGTTTTGTGAAGATATCTGCTAGTTGTTGATCTGTTGGAACAAAGTGCAGTTCCACTGTACCTTCATCCACATGTTCCCTTATGAAGTGGTACCTTATGCTGATGTGCTTTGTTATTGAGTGTTGAACTGGAGTACCTGTCATAGCAATAGCACTTTGATTATCACAGTAAATAGGGATTTTAAAATATGTTAACCCATAATCCAGTAACTGATTCTTCATCCAAAGAATCTGTGCACAACAGCTTCCTGCAGCAATGTACTCTACTTCTACAGTTGATGTGGAAATTGACTTTTATTTCTTGCTAAACCAAGAAACCAATCTGCCTCCAAGAAATTGGCAGCTTCCACTTGTGCTTTTCCTGTCAATTTTGCAACCTGCAAAATCTGCATCTGAGTAACCTATTAGCTTAAAGTCTGATTCTCTAGATACCACAATCCCAGATCAGTTGTTCCCTTAAGATACTTGAAAATTCTTTTCACGGCTGTTAAGTGAGGTTCTCTTGGATCTGCTTGAAATCTTGTACAAAGACAGGTAGCATACATGATATCAGGTCTACTAGAAGTTAGATAAAGTAGAGAGCCAATCATACCTCTGTAATTAGTAATATCTATTGATTTACCAGTATCCTTATCCAATTTTGTTGCAGTGGCCATGGGAGTGGATGCACTTGAACAATCTTGCATTCCAAATTTCTTCAGCAAATTTTTGGTGTACTTGATTTGACAAATAAAAGTGCCTTCTTCATTCTGCTTGACTTGAAGGCCCGGAAAATAGCTAAGTTCCCCCATCATACTCATTTGATATCTTGACTGCATCAGTTTGGAAAACTTCTTGCAAAGTCTGTCATTTATAGAACCAAAGATGATATCATCAACATATATCAGAACCAAAAGTAAGTCCTTTCCATGGTTGAGGTAGAACAGAGTTTTGTCAATAGTTCCTCTGTTAAATCCACTTTCTAGAAGAAACTGAGCTAAAGTATCATACCATGCTCTTGGAGCTTGCTTAAGGCCATAAAGTGCTTTATCAAGCCTGTAGACATGATTTGGAAATTTGGAATCTACCAAGCCTGAAGGTTGTTCAACATATACTTCCTCTTCCAACTCTCCATTGAGAAAAGCACTTTTCACATCCATTTAAAAGACAGTAAACTTTTTGTGAGCAGCATAAGCCAAAAATATCCTTATGGCTTCCAATCTAGCAACTGGTGCAAATGCTTCATCATAATCAATTCCCTCCTGTTGAGAATATCCTTTTGCAACCAGCCTTACCTTATTTCTTGTAATTATGCCATCACTGTCAGTTTTGTTTCTGAATACCCACTTTGTACCAACAACAGATCTATTCTTTGGTCTTGGCACTAGGGTCCAGACTTTGTTTCTTTCAAATTCATTTAACTCTTTCTGCATTGCTTGCACCCAATCAGAATCTTGAAGAGCTTCTTCCACTTTCTTTAGTTCAGTCTGAGAAAGAAAAGAATTATAGAGACATTCACTTGAAGTAGATGTTCTAGTTCTGACACCTGCATCAGGATTTCCATTAATTTAGTCAGGTGTATGTGATTTAGTCCACTTCCTTGCATATGGAAGGTTTTCTCTAGAACTGGATGCTCCCCCATGATCCATGCTATCTTCATCAACATTTTCTGATGCTCCCCCAGAAACTATGCTCCCCCAGAAACTATGCTCTCTGAGTTGGATCCTTCAGAAATTGAGTTTTCAGAATTATCAGAACTTGGCTTATCAGAACTTGATGAATCAGAACTTGAAGAGTCAGTTGTATGTTCTGATGCTTCTTGAGATGTGGTTGTATCTTCAATATGCTCCCCCTGCACAGGTGCATCTTCCTTTAGTGTAGTCACCACAGTTTCAATAACATCAGAGTTTAATCCATCAGAGTTTGCAGTATCAGGATTTAGACTGTCAGGATTTTCAGTATCAGAATTTAAGTCTTCATTTTCAAATCTCAGCTGATCATGATCATTGAAATCTTCAAGTCCAGTAATCTTTTTATCATCAAATGAGACATTGATAGATTCCATGACAACCCTTGTTTGTAAATTGTAGACTCTGAAGGCTTTTATGGAAAGTGGATACCCAACAAAAATTCCTTCATCAGCTTTTAAATCAAATTTGGATAGTTGTTCAGGGTGAGTCTTAAGAACAAAACACTTGCATCCAAATACATGAAAATACTTCAGATTTGGCTTCTTTTTCTTCACCATCTCATATGGTGTCTTTCCATGCTTGTTAATGAGTGTTGCATTCTGAGTAAAACAAGCAGTCTGCACAGCTTCAGCCCAAAAATAGGTTGGTAGCTTTGCTTCATCAAGCATAGTTCGTGCAGCTTCAATAAGAGTTCTATTCTTTCTTTCAACAACTCCATTTTGTTGTGGAGTTCCAGGAGCAGAAAATTCCTGCTTGATTCCATGGTCTTTGCAGAACTCTTCCATTATCAAATTCTTGAACTCAGTGCCATTATCACTTCTTATGATCTTCACAGAATGTTTGACCAATTTATCCAGTTGCTTGACATGATCAATCAAGATAGATGCAGTTTCACTTTTTGTATGCAAAAAATACACTCATGTGTATTTGGTGAACTCATCCACTATGACCATAGCATATTTCTTCTTTGCAATAGACATGACATTCACTGGACCAAATAGATCTACATGAAGTAGGTGATAAGGCTCAAGAATTGATGATTCAGTCTTGCTCTTAAATGAAGATTTTCTTTGTTTAGCCTTCTGACATGAATCACAAAGGCCATCAGGAGCAAATACTGATTTTGACAGTCCTCTCACAAGATCTTTCTTGACCAGTTCATTTATATTGTTGAAATTTAAATGAGAGAGTTTCTTGTGCCAATTCCAACTTTCTTCAATTGATGCTCTACTCACCAGACAGATTGCAGACCCATCAGTACTTGTTGAAAGCTTGGCTTCATAAATGTTACCATGCCTGTATCCTTTCAGAACAACTTTACCTATAAATTTACCTACAACTTCACAGTGTTCTTCAAAGAAATCCACATGATAACCTCTGTCACATATTTGACTAACACTCAGCAGATTGTGTTTAAGTCCTGAGACCAGAGCTACTTCTTTAATGATGACATTCCCAAGATTGATATTTCCATATCCCAGTGTTTTTCCAATGTTGCCATCTCCATAAGAAACACTTGGGCCAGCCTTCTCCACAAAGTCTGATAGCAGGGCTTTATTTTCAGTCATATGTCCTGAGCATCCACTATCCAGAACTAGGATGTTTTTCTTGTTGCCCTGCAATCACAAAGACCACTAATGATTAGTTTTAAGGACCCAGACTAGCTTGGATCATTTGGCCTTATTAGGTTTGTTAACATTTGCAGCGGATTTAGCATCAGAGTTTATGTTAACATTTTTTTTATCAGCATTTACACTATCAGACTTTGTATCAAAACTTACACTATAAGGAACAATGCTAACTTTCTTTAAAGAAGGTTTTATTTGATAATAATCATAGTACAAACTATGATATTCCTTACAAGTATAAATGGAATGCCATAAACTACCACAATAAAAACAAGGATTTTGTGGCCTATATCTAACAGACTGACTCTTAACTCCTGACTTTGAAGGTAAGGAGTTTATGTTCTTATTCTTCCTGCAAAAAGAAGCCAGATGGTTAGAACTTCCATATTTATGACATATTTTTCTAGGAGCATTAGGAACAGGCTTATAATCATTGCTTTTATTCACACCTTCCTTTCCATTCCTATTTTTCCTAGGTGACTTTACCTTGTTTATATTCTTTACATCTTTCAGCTTATGCTTAAGTTGCTTCTTTGTCATTAAGCCTACGTTTACTTCAGTTGTCTTTTCCTGTTTTAGTTTGTCAGAAGTTAATTCCTCTTTAACTTCTGATTTCTCAGTATCAGACTTTACAGCTACAAACTTAACAGGTTTTAACTTTGGCTTTTGTTTAACAACTATAGGCTTAATTTCTACAGTTCCTTTATCATTCTTATCATCTCCATAACCTAAGCCCTCTTTCTAGTTTCCACTACTTAACAAATTTTGAGTTGTTCTGCCAGAGTTAGTCCAAGTCATGATAATCTCTATTTCCTTTTCTAACTCAATCTTTAGAGATTCATTCATTTTAAGTACTTCATCCCTAACATAAAAAGCATCATCTCTATCTTTCTGAGTTTGATGGAACATGACTAACTCTTTTTCTAAATAATCATTCCTCTTTTTACAAGCAAGATTTTCAGAAGTTAATCTTTCATATGTTAAATTTTGATCTCTATAACTAATGAACATGGTTTTAAGATATCTTCTCAACTCATTAATGTCATCAGTATGAAAGGCATAAGTAGTTTGAGGTACCTTTAACTCAGCAGCTTTAGGACTGCTATCAGCATTTGCCATCAAGGCATAGTTCACCTCACTTTCAGAATCTGAAGTGTCTGTCCATCTTTTCTTCTTTGTGACAAGAGCCTTGCCTTTGTCACTCTTCACTTTCTTGAAATCAGGAGATATGTGGCCTTTCTCACCACAGTTGTAGTATTTGACATTTGTGTAATCTCCTTTGTCAGACTTCCCTCCTTTGCCTTCAGATTTTCTGAAACTCTTCTTATCAGAACTTGCACCTTTCCTGGAAAACCTCATTCCCTTTCTGAATTTCCTGTATGCAATCCTTGTGATTCCTTTCACCATAAGAGCACACAGCTTCATCATCTCTTCATCAGCATCCATCTCAGGCAAGCTTTCAGTTTCTGAGTCATCATCACTATCAGAACTTGATGACTCAGTATCAGACTTTATGATGAGCGCTTTTCCTTTGCCTTTCCTTGAGGTAGCTTCCTTGGGGGATTCTTCTTCAGCCTTAAGAGCAACTGTCCTTGACTTTCCTCCTTTCCTTTTGCTTCTTTGTTCCATCTCAAGTTCATGAGTCTTGAGCATCCCATAGATTTCATCAAGAGTTGTTTCATCAAGATTATAGTTGTCTCTTATAATTGTTGCCTTCAAATCCCAACTTTCAGGAAGAGCTAACAGGAATTTAAGGTTTGAATCTTCAAGATCATACTCCTTATCAACTAGTGACAAATCATTCAAGAGTTTGACAAATCTGTCATATAAATCAGTCAATGACTCATTAGGCTTTGAGTCAAAGTGTTCATACTCTTGAGTGAGTATTGTCTTCTTGTTCTTCTTAATCGAATCAGTTCCCTGACACCTTGTCTCCAAGGCATCCCATATCTCCTTTGCAGTCTTGCAGTTAATTACCCTGTTTGACATTACATTATCAATGGCACTATGCAGCAAGTGTCGTACCTTAGCATCCTTAGCAATTGATGCGATATCTTCAGCAGTGTAATCACTCTTCTCTTTTGGTACAGACTTTGATGCTTCACCTGCAACTACAACAACGAGTTTTGTTGGCTTGTGAGGTCCTTCATTGATTCTGTCAAGATATTCTGGATCTGTAGTTTCCGGAAATATAGTCATCTTCACTTTCCATATGGGATATTCAGATGGTTTCAATATGGGAACTCTAATAGCCTCATATCGACTATGGATTTGAGTCTTTGGGGGTTCTTCAGTTTTGGTAGGCTTGGTTGGAGTTTCTGCTTCAAACATGATTGTTTTTGGATCTTAAACTATTTGTGTGTTAACAGATAGGCTCTGATACCACTTGTTAGGTCACACACACTGTAGAAGGGGGTTGAATACAGTGTATAACACAATCAAATCGAATTTAAAGAACACAAGTAACAGAAAACAAACTTTATTAAACTCTGTTACAATGTAGAACTGTCCTCTCTCAGTGATGAACAAATATCACGAGAGCTGATAGGGTTACAATGAATAATATTCTCGATAATGATAACACTTATAGTGTAAACCCTATGTCTGTGTTTATATATCACACAGTTACAAGATAATCGCTAATTGATATGGAATATAATTCTGCTTCCTAAAATATATCAATCAGTTATCTTTTCTTCCAAGTATTCCATTCTTCACAGAATTCCTTCTTCATGCATATCTCTTCTTACGTTTAGATTGGTCTTCTTTCCTTTCAATCAACCGCCTTCCTTATCTGAAAGTTTCCTTTAAGTCTTGATATTATCTCCTGATAAATATCTCCTGAACCTTAAGTACTGATAACTTAAGTTATGACTTCAGTATAAGTGTTGATTTCAGTTAAGTATTGATTTGTCCTATTTAAGTAAGATCTGAAAACTAAACATAAATCATATTAGACATGACATTATCAAATATATCTAACATACAGGCATTTTATCAAACACCTTGCAAACAAACAGTTTCTCACTTATTTCTTTACAGAAATGGAACCCAAAGATCTAATCTATGATGGAGCCAAATTTGTTCCTAATACATGGCTATTCTTTCCAAGGATGAGGCTCCATCAGAACTTCACTTCATCTAAGATTTTCTATCTCGAAGTGAAATTGACTATGCACTGACCCAACCCTAGGCTCTCTCAGGGAAGCAAATTCTGGAGTTTTGGAGGACAGGAGTATAAGATGATGGTGGTGCAAATGGGTCCCCAAGCATCATATTCACAACAGGGGAGGATGAGCATGTAGTGACTTTTTCAACTGTTTGACAAGCACTACATTTTTCAGAAGATTTTAGTTTCAGTTCATCAGTTGAGGAGCCGGCCCTTCAGCAAATGATGGCAAATCTGGGCTATGAAAGGTCTTTGGCAAAGCTGGGACAATTGAAGAGACCCCACATCAGGAGGGAGTCGAGTTTTTTCTTTGACTGCATTAAAAAAGCTTTTGCCAACAAGTGCTCCAACTTTGATGTTATACCCATAATGAGTCAGCAAATCAGGTATGCTCTCTTGAATCAAACAAATTTTGATTATGCAAGTGTTGTTTTAGGTTTCATAGGTGATAGAATGACAGAAGATAGAAACACAGTTTATTTTGCTAGATTCTATCAGCTTATATACAGTTTCTGTTGTCCTGATGCACCTCAGAATTTTAGTGAGACAATTGAACCCTTTAAACTTGCAAAAAGGGCTTTCACTGACTTATTATCTATTGATAATAAGAAGACTGTACTAAGACCCCTCCAAATTCCTCAATCAGTCAAACAAGTCTTTGTAAACTCTGCTCCAAACACCTATACTGCCATATATCCTGATGTACAACCATCCCAACCTCCATCAGCACCTACAACCACTACACAAACAGCTCAAACTTCTCAACCACAACCACAACCTACCATCTGAACATATTTTCAACCAGAACAATCCTCACAACAACAACCATCTGCTACAACATCAAGACCCAAACCTTTCAAAGCAAAATATGTTCCTAAATCTCCACCAAGGAGAAGAAGGATGATACTAAGGGATGAGTCTGATGAAGAAGAGGAGCAAGTCCAGGTTCATGCATCAGACCCTCTGACATTTGAAGCTGAAAATGTGATCTTTCAGAAGGAAGTAGAAGCTGAAGGGTCAACCCATCAGAAAAATACTGAAGCTGAGGGTTCAGGTATTTTGAAGAGGAATAGAACTATAAGTTCTGATGCTGCTCAGGAAACTCCTTCACTATCTAGAAGATCAAAGAAATAGAGAGCAGTAAGGCATTTGGCACAACCTCATTCTGAGGATACTCAAGAAACTGAGGAAGGGGATCAGTAATCTCTGATCTCATCAGAACCTGTTATAATTGAAGCTTTGCCATCCCCACCTCAAGCTAAAGATAATGTTCCAGAAACAGTGATTACACCTCCTGTCTCTCCAATTAAAGAAACAACAGTTGAAGATTCAGGATTAAGTCCTGAAATTGACATCCACGGGCTGAACATTCCAACTGTGCTCTATCTGGAAGCTCCAACTGCAGCTCAGCCATCTACTGTTAATTCTCCAATCTTACAGGCTGAGTTACCATCTACACCAATTCTGGATCTGGAACTTGAATATCAGAATTTAGATGAAGCTGTTACAGTATCTCCTTCAGTTATACAAACTCTGGTGTTATCAGAAGACGAGGAGATGTTAGCAAGTTCTGGAGACAATGCTCCAGTAAATGCTCCCATTCTTGGAAATGAGGCATTGATTCAAAAGTTTATTGAAAAAGATGTGCATGTTCCTTGGGAAGAAACTCACAGAGGGGTTGAGTGGACCAAGAAGTGTAATGAATCTGATTTCATTCCAAGCTCAAGAGTTCTGACAGAGCATATTGCTAAAGCTGATGAGTTGTTAATAAACTCTGATTTCAATACACAACTCAAAGTCACAGCTCTAAGTACTAAACATCTTCAAGGTCTGCACTCCACAACTCATAAAAAAGTTGACAAACTTCTGGAAAAAGCTGATAAGCTGGATATGGAGATCAAGCTAGACAAAAAGAGGTTTATCAGACCTAGACATGAGAAAGTTGAAGCTATTGAGAAGGTTCAAGAAAAGAAACAGGCCCAACTTACTGAGGTCCTGAAGAATCAAGCCTCTCAACAAGCTCAACTGAATGAAATTCAATCTTCAGTAGAACTTCTTCTCTCTCTCCTAAGATGATGCCAAAAAGGGGGAGAAGGTAGTTAAGTCCAAATGCTTAACTAGTCAAATTCTGAAGAAAAAGGATGATAATGAGGATGACCAGGGAAACCCTAGCAAGGGCAAGGGTCAAGGTCAAGGGCAAATCAGCAAAGTTTCTTCAAGGAAACTAATTTCTGATGCTAGCAAATCTTCTATACAGAAGAAGACAAGTTCTGAAGCTGTAAATGCTCAAGTTCTGATAGCAAGTTTTGATAATCAAAATCTGATATCAAGTTCTAATGTTCTGATTCAAGCTGACAGTCAAGACTCTCAGAAGTTCTTGCAAACTCTGATGCTCAAGGGAAAGCAGACTACTGTCTACTACAAAGATCCTAAAATTCAGACACTTGATGAAGAAATTGCTAGAAGACTATTTCTCAAGCATAATCCTGGAATGGATTTAGAGAATCTAAAGGAGGAAGAAGCTATATTTGCAGTTGAGAAGACAAATCTAAAGTCTAAAGCTTCTATTGCAAAGAAACCTCCAAGACCTAAGGAAAAATGCATTGTGATCAAGGAAAAGTCAAATTATGAGGTTTCAAAGCCCAAGACAAGATCACAAGTTGAAACTGATCCCAAAGAAAAAGGGAAAGGAAATATTGATGAACCAACAAAGCCACAGGAGATGAAGATTCCTCAAATCCTGATGAAACCTATATGCAAACTGGTTCAAGTATTTGATGATGCTGCTGCAGTAGATGAAACTGTTCAAACTATGAAGAGAAGGAAGATAAATGAAGAATCTAAAACAACCTCTGACACAGCTCAAGTTATTCAGAATGAAGAACAGCAAGCTACAGAAGAAACAGCAAATCCTAATCAAGTCATCAAGACATCAACCTTTGACAGTGCTCAAGTTGATTTAAACAAATTGACAGTTACTGATAAGAGAAAACTCATATGGAAGAATGTTTATCCATCAGATCCTAAGAAAGGCCAGCTGCTATCTGATTTCATGACTGTTGGATTGAAAGCCAGAGAAGCAAGAAATAGAGTTGGATTAGGTTCTGAAGAAGTCAAAATCAAGATAGGAGTTGAAGTGCATACAAGAGATCCATTTTTATTGACTGACAAACCTCTTGAAGAAGTTACACAGAAACACCTTGACAAGGTTATATCTGTTCAAGTGGTACTGGATGCTCATGATAAGCATAATGTCAAAGAAAATCTGATTTTATTTCTTGAAGATGGAAGAACATATCAAATGTCAGAATCAGATGTGCTGAAAAAATCTCTGAAAGAACTTCAATTCTTTCATTATCTTTTAAAGATAAAGTTTGAGATTACCAGGAGATGGTTAAATTGTATAATAAAGACCATAGGGGATAAAGCAAGAAAGTCTGGTTCAAGGGTTATAAAATTCATTCCTACTATAGTTGAAGATGATGGAAGTGAAATTCCAAGGAAGAAGGATTCTGCTAAACTTGAAGTAATTCTGAAAGAGAAATGTCTGTGCCACAATGAAGACTCTTCTCATCCAAGGGTGATCAGACATGGTGATGGTTTAGAAAGAAATCACATATCAGCACGTAGGACTGCAATCTACCAGATTGGAAGTCAAGATGAAGAGATGAAGCAAGTCAAAGCTACAATAGCTCAAGTCCTGAGGAATAAAGAAGAAAAGTTGATATCAAACTTTGTCAAGAATCACTTTGGATTCAGATTGACTCAGTAAGATTGGTTAAAGCTACAAAGTCACGCCCCCAACTTAAACAGCAAAATAAATATAACTATTACAACATTTTAAGAAGAAGTAAACATAACCAACTCCAAGATCTTACAGTTTAGGGTTTGGATCAGCCCAACACTACCATCTATTACAACTATTTTTAAATAGCGAATCCTCACACAAAACTACTATCTCTTATTCTACCTGAGCTCGAACATAAGCATCAGCATCACAGGTCTTACGGGCAGTCTGCTTGAATCTAACCATAGCTGCTAGCTGAAATATCAGGGTAAAGTAAGGAGTGAGCCAAATGGTCAACAAGTACTAAACAATACGATACAAAACATAAATCGAGATATATGTTAAGGAATGACAATGAGAGGACATAACCAATGATATCGAGAGATAAAACTTTTGGGTGGTGGCATCATTCTGTTTGTATCAAAACAATTTCAAAATCATACTTTTTAATCAAAATCATTTTATGACGCTACGGATTACAGCCGGTGATCAGCCGCGAAGTAATCCCGAACCTCGCTGGGTTCCAAAATATTAATGGGAATCCCTAGGCAACTTTTAAGCCTAATATAAGTGTGGAAAGGACTCGCGTCTCAGTCCAGATCCACTATTCAAAGAAAACATGTATCCCCCTTATGGACTGAAAACCCACATTTTATTTACTTCAAAAACTGATGCCGAATTATAACAAAATCTTTTTTTTTATAGTAAACATTTTTATCAAGGGATTATAGATCAACTCGAAACACGGGAAAACGGTACTAAATCTCAGGGCCATGATTCACAAAACTATACTCTATTAGGGTAACTGAATGGTTTTCATATATCAAAGTTTGGACAAGGGGATTTAGTGAGGCTATTGGATATTATGAAGGGTAATGCCAAATTGGGCTTAAAGCAATGGTTTCTCGTTAAGGTACAGGTGTTGGATCATCAAGAAGATAAGCTTCATGAATACTAAGGGTATTAAGGTATGAAGAAATGATCTTTAGCTCAGGATATATAAGAATTGTCAAGCTTTAGGATAAGAAAGAGGGGTATTAATTGATGAGGAATCACTTTGATAAATATCTGGCCTTCAGGATTCAAGGTAAGTTTCTATAGGGGTTCAAGTATCAGGATGAGATATCTATGCTTAGGAATCATTAGCATGTTAATCAAGAGAATTAACCAAGTGTTATAACAACCCTTTATTCTATCATGGCAGCAAATTACTTTATCATAATAGGACTACTTTGCAATAAGTACTCGAGGGTTCATGGCATCTTTATATAATTCAAAGATAAACATAAGATACGATTGATTTAATATATCAAATGACACAGGATAGTTGCAGCAATGTATGAACTATTAGCAGTGAATATGAAGGACAAGTTGAATCACTTGCCTTGAGAAAGGCTGGTCTGGTCTGACTGGTAGGAGCAACTGGAAGCTTCACTCGACCTTTATGGCAAGTTTTCCCTCGTCTCGAGATCCTACATAAATAATAATAATCCTCATTATAATATATTCTCACCAACTTAACCTATTTACAACCCGAATTTAAACACGGATGACACTTAGGCCTATATGTACTTAATTATAATTGCACACACATAGCCACATAATCACATATCATATATTAATACCAAATAACACCATATACACCATAATGCAACACTGGGCTTGGATGATCTCGATCCCCCAACTTAAGTCACTTGGTCGCTAAACTAGACAAAGTCTTCAAATTTTGGCTTCCTAACTCGATGTGCCTTTTCTAAACTATCCGAGACCTATTGACCCTCACTTGTGCCTTTTTCTCTACTGACCTTATACTATCTTACAACTATGGTGGTTAACCTAAATCTCACTCCTAAGTATTCTAAAACTATGTGCTAAGTGAAAGTGCTCACTGGTGCAAATTTCAGAATGACAACTATGGTTTCTTGAGTGCATTAGACACTCTTAAACTACAAGTTTTCCTTAAAAACTTTTACACAAGACTCTCCTGACCTAAGGACATCTCCCAAACTTGATGTGGCTCAAGGGCCTGGCTTGGGCCTTCTTGGGCCTAAGCTTAAAGTCCATGGTTCCCCTGTTTTTCTGGGCAGAAAAGACCCTGACTTGAATTAACTTGTGACACATGGTTCTAACTCATATCCTATGAACTATGGTTGGAAAAACTTCTCTGACACTCCCTCTAACTAAGGCCCAACAGGGCCTAATGAGGGCCTACCCATGACATGGTCAAATCTCTCTATTTCTAAGTTGCAACAAAACTGTCCCCTGCTGGACAGATTTTGTTATTCTACTTGTGCACCTAACCAAATGACATGCAAACCTCCAACCAACACCTAAAAACTTTTATATACTCCCAATACTAACCTCTGGTGGCTTGGGCCTCAAAGTGCACATCAATGACATGGTCAAAACTCACTCTAAACCTCAGGGTACTAAACTGATTTTCTGCAGAAACTATGACTCTCCTTTCTCCAAGGTTTTGACTTGACAAACTCAACTACCAACAACCCAATACCCAAACCAAGACTTAAACATGGTGATCTACTGAACTAACTCCCTTATACTCAAAATAATCTTGGTAGAGATCATCCTTACCTAAGGTGCAATCATGGCAAAACAAAAGAAACCACATTTCACAATTCACAAATCATCAAGTTTTTAAAACAACAAGATATGCATTTTTATAAAAGATAAACATGAATTATTACCATGCATCAAGGAGCATTAATCAATATTAACACATTATTCCTACTGAAATTAAAGCTTACTAATAAAATCTTTCAGAATGATCAAAATCTTATAACATTCTAAGAGAAATCCACATGCATGCATGCCTTTGAGTTTTGCAAACCAAAACAACATATTTTCTAAATATATTCTACCATAAAATTGACATGCAAGCCTAGCATAAGCTATACCTAGATGATCACTTAGCATGCAAGGATTTTCATCAAATTTTCACTACAAAATTCAAGCCATTATCACATAAACATACTAAAATTGAACAAAGTAACAAGAATGATCTCAAGGACTATTCATTCGGCTCCCTTAAGGTCATGGCCGAATGAAATGGAAGGGAATGGCCATTTAACATCAAGAGTTTCCTTCTCAAGACTTGGCACTTCACCATTCCTTGTAGTCCTCTCAAAAATAACCTTAAATCCACAAGAATCAAGGTTGTACTTTGAGTTTCAACTAAAACCTTAACATGCAACTTTAAAACTTAAACTTTTTACTCAAAACTCTTTGGAATATATGTGATCATGGTATGGGAAGTAACATTTACTTGAGTAGAAGGTGGAAGCTTGGTTGAGGAATGAAGAAAATGGGGAGGGGGTTGATCTCAGCAAAACCCGAGAGTGGGGGGGGGGGGGTAGAAGCCGAGAGTGAGGGAGAGGAGGGAGAGAAGAAAGAGTGTGGTGGTGAGTGGAGTGTGAAATGATCATGTCTTTTACTTGTTTTATGGTTTTTGTTTTGACAAATGTGAGTGGAAATAGGAATTGACAAGGCTATCCCTCCACTTATACTTGGATCATTTTGCATGCAAGGGTAAAGAAGGAATTTGGCTAGAAAAATAAGAGTTAGTGGGGTGGTAATTGTCTCTTTAGCCCTTTTGGATTGAATAAAAAGGATTTGCATGCAAGGACAACTATATAATTTGCTAATTATGACAATTAACATTTATAAAGATTTATTTTTATAAAATAAAATACAAGTTCAAAAATTATAAAATTTATACCATATAATAACTTGGATTTTTAGAAATTTTATAAAACTACTTTTGAAATTTGTGAACAAAATATCTTTTAGAAAGAAATTTATTCAAGGTTTTAAATATTCCTTATAAATCAAAAATGAAAGAAATAAATAAATTTTTGATTTGAAAAATCATATACCACATAACGAAAATTTAAGACGCAAAAATTCTCATTCACACAAGCATACAATAGTTGAATATATTGGCATTCGGCTTTATAATTACACCAAATTTACAATTAATATTACACGAAAATGCCGATTGTAACATCCTCTCCCCCTTAAGGGATTCTGTCCCCAGAATCTAAAAGAACAGATGAGGATACCGGGAACGCATATCAGACTTTAACTCCCAAGTCGATTCTTCGACCTTAGGGTTTCTCCAAAGTACTTTTACTAACTTTACTGACTTATTTCTAAGACTCTTCTCTTGTCAGTCGAGTATTTTGACCGGTTGCTCCACAAATGACAGGTTTGCCTGAATTTCTACAGGTTCATATTCTATCACATGGCTAGCGTCAGGATTATACTTCTTAAGCAACGACACATGGAACACATTATGCACATGCTGATACTGAGGTGGTAAGGCCAACTCGTAGGCCACCTTCCCCACTTGACTCAAAATTTCAAAAGGGCCTATATATCTAGGTGCTAACTTCCCTTTCTTGCCAAATCTAGACAACCCTTTTCTAGGTGACACCTTCAACAAAATAGCTTCGCCAATTTGGAATCGAACATCCTTACGCGCTGGATCCGCATACTTCCTCTGTCTATCTTGAGCAGCCAGTAACCTTTTCTGAATTAACTTGACTGTGTCATGCAACTGTTGTAACAATTCTGAGCCGAGATTTCTTCCTTCTCCTACTTCATCCCAACTTGTTGGTGATCTACATTTTCGCCCGTACAAAGCTTCGTATGGTGGCATACCGATACTAGAATGATAGCTATTGTTGTAAGAGAATTCAATCAATGGCAAGTGGTCGTCCCAACTTCCTGCAAAATCGATTGCACAACTGCGCAATATGTCTTCGATTGTTTGAATTGTCCTTTCACTCTGGCCATCAGTCTGCGGGTGGTACGCCGTGCTCATATTCAACTTCGTGCCCAGACATTCCTGAAATTGCTTCCAAAATCTCGAGTTAAATTGGGGATCGCTGTCTGAAACTATTGATACGGGTACTTCATGCCTTAGTACGATTTCGCGCACATACAGATGAACCAATTTGTCTAATGACGACTTCTCGTTAATTGGAAGGAAATACGCTGACTTGGTAAGACGATCAACTATAACCCATATAGCGTCATGCCCGGATTTCATTCGCGGTAGTCCTACTATAAAGTCCATAGCGATATTTTCCCATTTCCATTCTGGAATCTTTAGGGGCTGAATTAATCCGCTTGGTCGTTGATGTTTTGCCTTCACATTCTGACAAGTATAACACTTTGCAACCCATTCCGCTACGTCTCGCTTCATATTTGGCCACCAAAAGTTTTTCTTTAAGTCCCGATACATCTTGGTACTTCCCGGGTGGATTGAAAATTTCGAATTGTGGGCTTCGTGTAGGATCTCATTCTTTAATTCAGGTACATGAGGAATCCATATTTTGGAAGAAAACCTTAGTATCCCTTGCCCATCCCTTTGAGTATTAATCTCCTCTCCAGATAACTGATTCTTCTCTTTCTCCATTACTTCTCCTTGACATTTCTTTATCTTTTCCACCAATGTTGGCTGAAAAGTCATTGCACGACAAACTTCCTCAACTTTTCCGCAAGCACAAAGTTCCAGTTCAAATCTCTTGATTTCTTCAGATAACTCCTTTGATGTTGCCATCATATTCAATCTCTCCTTCCTACTTAGAGCATCGGCCACAACATTCGCCTTTCCAGGATGGTAATTTATCGAGCAGTCATAGTCCTTGATCAATTCCAGCCATCTCCTCTGCCTCATATTGAGCTCCTTCTGAGTGAAAATGTACTTTAAACTCTTGTGATCCGTGTAGATTTCACACTTTTCTCCGTAGAGGTAATGTCTCCAAATCTTTAGTGCGAACACTATGGCGGCTAGTTCCAAGTCATGCGTCAGGTACTTCAACTCATGCAGTTTCAACTGTCTTGACGCATACGCGATCACCTTACTGTGTTGCATTAACACACAACCCAATCCCTTATGTGAAGCGTCGCTGAATATCACAAAGTTTCCTTGGTCATCTGGAAGTACTAACACCGGAGCTGTTACCAATCTTTGCTTCAACTCTTGAAAGCTATCCTCACATTATGCACTCCATTCAAACTTTTGATTCTTTCTGGTTAACTTGGTCAATGGCGTGGCGATTTTCGAAAAATCCTTGACAAACCTTCTGTAGTATCCTGCCAACCCTAGAAAACTTTGCACTTCCGTATGAGTCTTTGGCCTCTCCCAGCTCATATTGCCTCAATCTTTGCCGGATCCACTTTAACTCCTTCATTTCCAATGACATGCCCCAAAAATTGAACTTCCTTTAACCAAAACTCACATTTGGTAAACTTGGCATACAACTTCTCTTGACGGAGTATCTCTAATGCTATCCAGAGGTACTGTTTATGTTCTTCTTCCGACTTAGAATAAATAAGGATGTCATCAATGAACACTACGACAAACTTGTCCAAATACTTATTAAATACTCGATTCATCAAATCCATAAATGCGGCCGGGGCATTGGTAAATCCAAACGGCATTACTAGGAATTCATAATGCCCATATCTGGTCCTAAATGCTGTTTTGAAATATCTTCTTCTTTGATCTTTAATTGATGGTATCCCGATCTCAAGTCGATCTTTGAAAAGCATTTTGCTCCCTTCAGCTGATCAAAAAGGTCATCTATTCTTGGTAGTGGGTAGCGGTTCTTGATCGTTACCTTATTCAACTCCGATAATCTATGCATAGTCGCATACTCCTATCTTTCTTCTTTACAAACAGAACAGGTGCTCCCCATGGCGACGTACTTGGCCGTATCACTCCTTTATCCAACAACTCTTGAAGCTGGCTCGCCAACTCTTTCATTTCTGCTGGTGCCATTCTATATGGGGCCTTTGAAACTGGTTCCGTGCCTGGAGCAAGGTTGATCTCGAACTCGATTTGTCGATCTGGTGGTAAGCCTGGTAGTTCGTCGGGAAACACATCTGGGAACTTGTTAACTACAGGGATATCTTCTATGCTGGGGTTGCCCTTTTCTGAATCCACTACATACGCTAGGAACGACTCACAACCTTTTCTAAGTAGCTTCTTAGCCTGAACAATTATAAGAAATAGTTGCTCTTGCATCTGCCCCTTAAATACTACCTTCCACTCTTCGCCTTTAAATACACTTTCTTGGTCTTACAATTAATCTGAGCGTTATTTTCTCCTAACCAATCCATGCCTAAAATTATATCAAACTCTCCCAACTTGAAAAGTATCAAGTCGGCTAAAAACTTATACCCCGAAATATCAATCTCACACTTCGGACAGAATTGTTTCACAAGAATCTTCTCTTGGTTTGTAATTACCATATTTACTACCTCACTCATAATCATTTTATCACATTGAAGCTTATCAACAAAAGATTCTGATATGAAAGATCTTGTTGCTCCCGAATCAATCAATACTTTAGCTTTGACATTATTGAGTAAAAGTGTACCTTCTATCACCTCAGAATTCTGAACAGCATCCTTCATCTTCAGATCAAATGTCCTTGCTGTTGCTTGCGGGGTTGGTGTAGGTGGTGGAGGTAATGCCAATACCTCAGCTGGCACGCTCGCACTGGTACTTGCCACGTTTATTAGAGCTTTGACTGGTCCGATTGCCTTACACTCCCTAGCCATGTGTCCAGTCTTCCCACACTTGTAGCACGTAACTCCTGGCTTCTGCATCTTGCACTCATTCGCCAAATGTCCCTTCTGATTGCACCTATAGCATGTCATGCTTAACTTATTACACACTCTGGGGTGCCTTCTTCCACAGTGCTTGCATTCGGGTCTCTGGAACCTATTTTCTCCAACTTGTCCTTGGCTTGCCTGGTTGTTCCCCTTTGATTCTTGCCTTTTACCCAAATTTCCCTTCTTTTGAAAATTTCCGCCCTTTTGGAATCCGATCCTCTTTACATTCCGATCTTGTGAACTTCCAACTTCAGACTTTTCTCCATAAAATGGAACCTTCCTCTTCTTGTTATCCCTTTCCTTCCTTTACTGCATCCCATTATTCTCAATCAGAGCAGCTTTCTGAACTACTCCCGCATAAGTTTCAAGCTCAAACATAGCCACTCTATCTCTGATCCAAGGCTCCAATCCTTGCTGAAATTTCTTTGCTTTTTCCTCCTCAGTGCTGGTATACTTTGTCACAAACCTTGACAACTCGGTAAACTTCTTCTCATACTCCAGTACAGTCATGTTCCCTTGCTTCAGCTCCAAAAATTTAAGCTCCATCTGATTCTGCATGTACTTAGGATAATACTTGTCCACAAATAACTTCTTAAATCTCTCCCAAGAAACATGCTGAGTTGCTTCCATAGCTTTTACTGATTCCCACCAATAGATGACTTCACCCTTCAAGAAGTAAGTAGCATATGGTGTCTTCTGATCATCTCCTAACTGTACCAACTCATAAGCCCTTTCCATTTCCTTAATCCATGTGTTAGCTATTACTGGATCAGTGGTATCATGGAATGCAGGTAGATTCACATTCTGAAATGCCTTGAAAGTGACAACTTGTCTAGGTGGTACTGATGGTTCAGGTGGTTGGTGTGGTTCACGGTTATCTTGGTTTTCAATTCGTTGTTGAAGAGTTAGTTGTTGTTGAGCTATAGCATTGGTTTGTTGTTGCAAAGTTTCCAGTAGTCGAAGAATATTTGGGTCTGTGGTGGATGTGGTTGTGGGGTTCTTCTTTTTGGGAGGCATGTTCCTGAAATACGAGTTATGTCAAAATAGATATGAATAATAAAATAATTCGAGGGTATCGCATAGCATTCTTATTTACATGTGAGGTCAAGTTTCAAATTAAGCAGATATGGTGATGCATATAAAAGCGTATAATAACAGTTGAGAGCAATTGGAACAATAGAGCATGATTATTGAAATTTAAAGGTCACAATACATGGGATTAGAACAAAGTCTGATTCTAGGATCAACAGGCTTATTTAAAGGAACAACAGAAACAACTGGGGGATTCTACGGAGTCTGATAGTACAACAACATGAAAGGTAAATGGAAAGAACTAAGGCTCCACTCCATCTGAACGGGGCTTGGTAGTCTTTTCCTCTCGAAGCGTCTTCACAATGCTCTGGAGCTCATCCGCCACCATCTGAATGATATACTGGCTGGTGCGGTCCCGGTGCGCTGGCATCTCCTCAAGCTTAGTGTTGACGTACTGAACCAAGGTCTCAAGTCTCGCAGTCATCTGCTCCTTGGGCTTCCCTTCATAGTTTCAGTTGTCCGGGTACACGTTCTTCAGTCGGTCTATCAGCCGGTCGTACTTTCCCTGAAGCATGTCAAACTCGCACCTCAACTCAGCATACACGGAGAAAGCAATAGTGTCGTCCGAACCAGAGGATGACGAGGAATGCGCCCTTTGCTGATAACCAATAAAAGGAGTATTAATAATAAATTTACTTAACCTACTCTCTCGCGTATTATCTATAGTCTATATATATATATCCTATAACCTATTTGGGCTGTCCAGGGACTCTAAACCGTAGCTCTGATACCAAAACATGTCACGCCCCCAACTTAAACAGCAAAATAAATATAACTATTACAACATTTTAAGAAGAAGTAAACATAACCAACTCCCAGATCTTACAATTTAGGGTTTGGATCAGCCCAACACTACCATCTATTATAACTGTTTTTAAATAGAGAATCCTCACACAAAATTACTATCTCTTATTCTACCTGAGCTCGAACATAAGCATCAGCATCACAGATCTTACGGGCAGTCTGCTTGAATCTAACCATAGCTGCTAGCTGAAATATCAGGGTAAAGCAAGGAGTGAGCCAAATGCTCAACAAGTGCTAAACAATACGATGCAAAACATAAATCGAGATATATGTTAAGGAATGACAGTGAGAGGACATAACCAATGATATCGAGAGATAAAACTTTTGGGTGGTGGCATCATTCTGTTTGTATCAAAACAATTTCAAAATCATTTTATGACGCTACGGATTACAGCCGGTGATCAGCCGTGAAGTAATCCCGAACCTCGCTGGGTTCCAAAATATTAATAGGAATCCCTAGGCAACTTTTAAGCCTAATATAAGTGTGGAAAGGACTCGCGTCTCAGTCCAGATCCACTATTCAAAGAAAACGTTTATCCCCCTTTGGGACTGAAAACCCACATTTTATTTATTTCAAAAACTGATGCCGAATTATAACAAAATCTTTTTTTTTACAGTAAACATTTTTATCAAGGGATTATAGATCAACTCGAAACACGGGAAAATGGTACTAAATCTCAGGGCCATTATTCACAAAACTATACTCTATTAGGGTAACTGAATGGTTTTCATATATCAAAGTTTGGACAAGGGGATTTAGTGAGGCTATTGGATATTATGAAGGGTAATGCCAAATTGGGCTTAAAGCAATGGTTTCTCACTAAGATACAGGTGTTGGATCATCAAGAAGATAAGCTTCATGAATACTAAGGGTGTTAAGGTATGAAGAAATGATCTTTAGCTCAGGATATATCAGAATTGTCAAGCTTTAGGATAAGAAAGAGGGGTATTAATTGATGAGGAATCACTTTGATAAATATCTGGCCTTCAGGATTCAAGGTAAGTTTCTATAGGGGTTCAAGTATCAGGATGAGATATCTATGCTTAGGAATCATTAGCATGTTAATCAAGAGAATCAACCAAGTGTTATAACAACCCTTTATTCTATCATGGCAGCAAATTACTTTATCATAATAGGACTACTTTGCAATAAGTACTCGAGGGTTCATGGCATCTTTAAATAATTCAAAGATAAACATAAGATACGCTTGATTTAATATATCAAATGACACAGGATAGTTGCAGCAATGTATGAACTATTAGCAGTGAATATGAAGGACAAGTTGAATCACTTGCCTTGAGAAAGGCTGGTCTGGTCTGACTGGTAGGAGCAACTGGAAGCTTCACTCGACCTTTATGGCAAGTTTTCCCTCGTCTCGAGATCCTACATAAATAATAATAATCCTCATTATAATATATTCTCACCAACTTAACCTATTTACAACCCGAATTTAAACACGGATGACACTTAGGCCTATATGCACTTAATTATAATTGCACACACATAGCCACATGATCACATATCATATATTAATACCAAATAACACCATATACACCATAATGCAACACTAGGCTTGGATGATCTCGATCCCCCAACTTAAGTCACTTGGTCGCTAAACTAGACAAAGTCTTCAAATTTTGGCTTCCTAACTCGATGTGACTTTTCTAAACTATCCGAGACCTATTGACCCTCACTTGTGCCTTTTTCTCTACTGACCTTATACTATCTTACAACTATGGTGGTTAACCTAAATCTCACTCCTAAGTGTTCTAAAACTATGTGCTAAATGAAAGTGCTCACTGGTGCAAATTTCAGAATGACAACTATGGTTTCTTGAGTGCATTAGACACTCTTAAACTACAAGTTTTCCTTCAAAACTTTTACACAAGACTCTCCTGACCTAAGGACATCTCCCAAACTTGATATGGCTCAAGGGCCTTGGTTGGGACTTCTTGGGCCTAAGCTTAAAGTCCATGGTTCCCCTGTTTTTCTGGGCAGAAAATACCCTGACTTGAATTAACTTGTGACACATGGTTCTAACTCATATCCTATGAAATATGGTTGGAAAAACTTCTCTGACTTTCCCTCTAACTAAGGCCCAATAGGGCCTAATGAGGGCCTACCCATGACATGGTCAAATCTCTCTATTTCTAAGTTGCAACAAAACTGTCCCCTGCTGGACAGATTTTGTTATTCTACTTGTGCACCTAACCAAATGACATGCAAACCTCCAACCAACACCTAAAACCTTTTATATACTCCCAATAATAACTTCTGGTGGCTTGGTCCTCAAAGTGCACATCAATGACATGGTCAAAACTCACTCTAAACCTCAGGGTACTAAACTGATTTTCTGCAGAAACTATGACTCTCCTTTCTCCAAGGTTTTGACTTGACAAACTCAACTACCAACAACCCAATACCCAAACCAAGACTTAAATATGGTGATATACTGAACTAAATCCCTTATACTCAAAATAATCTTGGTGGAGATCATCCTTACCTAAGGTGCAATCATGGAAAAACAAAAGAAACCACATTTCACAATTCACAAATCATCAAGTTTTTGAAACAACAAGATATGCATTTTTATAAAAGATAAACACGAATTATTACCATGCATCAAGGAGCATTAATCAATATTAACACATTATTCCTACTGAAATTAAAGCTTACTAATAAAATCTTTCCGAATGATCAAAATCTTATAACATTCTAAGAGAAATCCACATGCATGCATGCTTTTGAGTTTTGCAAACCAAAACAACATATTTTCTAAATATATTCTACCATAAAATTGACATGCAAGCCTAGCATAAGCTATACCTAGATGATCACTTAGCATGCAAGGAGTTTTATCAAATTTTCACTACAAAATTCAAGCCATTATCACATAAACATACTAAAATTGAACAAAGTAACAAGAATGATCTCGAGGACTATTCATTCGGCTCCCTTAAGGTCATGGCCGAATGAAATGGAAGGGAATGGCCATTTAACATCAAGAGTTTCCTTCTCAATACTTGGCACTTCACCATTCCTTGTAGTCCTCTCAAAAACAACCTTAAATCCATAAGAATCAAGAAGGCTGTACTTTGAGTTTCAACTAAAACCTTAACATACAACTTTAAAACTTAAACTTTTTACTCAAAACTCTTTGGAATATATGTGATCATGGTATGGGAAGTAACATTTACTTGAGTAGAAGGTGGAAGCTTGGTTGAGGAATGAAGAAAATGGGGAGGGGGTTGATCTCGGCAAAACCCGAGAGTGAGGGGGGTAGAAGCCGAGAGTGAGGGAGAGGAGGGAGAGAAGAAAGAGTGTGGTGGTGAGTGGAGTGTGAAATGATCATGTCTTTTACTTGTTTTATGGTTTTTGTTTTGACAAATATGAGTGGAAATAGGAATTGACAAGACTATCCCTCCACTTATACTTGGATCATTTTGCATGCAAGGGTAAAGAAGGAATTTGGCTAGAAAAATAAGAGTTAGTGGGGTGGTAATTGTCTCTTTAGCCCTTTTGGATTGAATAGAAAGGATTTGCATGCAAGGACAACTATGTAATTTTCTAATTATGACAATTAACATTTATAAAGATTTATTTTTATAAAATAAAATACAAGTTCAAAAATTATAAAATTTATACCATATAATAACTTGGATTTTTAGAAATTTTATAAAACTACTTTTGAAATTTGTGAACAAAATATCTTTTAGAAAGAAATTTATTCAAGGTTTTAAATATTCCTTATAAATCAAAAATGAAAGAAATAAATAAATTTTTGATTTGAAAAATCATATACCACATAGCGAAAATTTAAGACGCAGAAATTCTCATTCACACAAGCATACAATAGTTGAATATATTGGCATTCGGCTTTATAATTACACCAAATTTACAATTAATATTACACGAAAATGCCGGTTGTAACATACAAGGACTGTAAGTTATAGTTAGTTGTCTAAATAAACTCTTATTACATTTGTACTTAAATGTTTTTGACATCGTCAAATCTATTAACTTGTATATTTTGCATAATTTACAAGTTGGGGGAGATTGTTAGATATATTTGAGATGTCATGTCTAATCCGATTTGTGTTTAGTTTTCAGAACTTAACAACAGGACTTATCAGGACTTACTGAAATCAGAACTTACTGAAGTCAGAACTTAATATCAGAACTTAAGGCGTTAGAAGATATATATCAGGACTTAAGTGCGGGAAGACTTCAGATAAGGAATGCGGCTCATTTACAGGAGAAGATCTGGTCTAAAACAAAAGAAGATATGTATAAAGAGTTAGAGGACTAGAAGACTTGTAGAAGATATCTGATTGATATATTTTAGGAGATAGAATTATATTCCATATCAATTAGAAGATATCTTGTAACTGTGTTCTATATAAACACAGCTTATGGTTTACACTATATGTGTTATCATTATCGAGAACGTTATTTCATTATAACCTTGCAGCTCTTAGTGATATTGTTCATCACTAAGAGAGAACAACAGTTCTATTGTAACAGAGTTTATTTGGATATACTTGATCTTTGTTACATACTTGTGTTGAAATTGATTTAATTTTATAAACACTATATTCAACCTCCTTCTATAGTGTTGTGTGACCTAACATTGTTGTTCCTCAAAAATTTTATTTCATGATTCTTTTAACTTATTCCTTGCCATTCCTAATTGTGTATAGTTACTTTTAAGAATTATACCGCATCCTTCAACTAATCATACCAATCCTCTATTTTTGACAATACACACTCAATTCATTAACTAATCTGTTTATCTTTTAATAACCATGCATGGTCTTAATTATCATTATCACAATCTGGTGAAAACTCAATCATCAGCTCATTATTCCTTAAAAGGTTTCACAGTCAAATCACCATTACTTCATCTCCACTTTTGTTCCCGTATTGAACTTTCGTCGTTAGTTTAGGTAGGGGTATTAAATTCACCATACTTATTTACTCAAGTTAGAGAACCTCACAATTTCTTGAAGAACACATTCGAAATTTGTTTGCAATTAAGATTTCTTCGATCTTGACTCTTCACGACAAATATCTTCCCGCGAAAAAGGGATGCTTCACGTATTAATTGCCTATCTGAGTTATTGTTTGGAATTTATTGATCTTCGGTTATCATCCCGACACTCGTTTGCTTTGTCTGATGTACACAACTTTACTTTCATATTTTATAATTAATTATATGTTACAGTTCACTAACTATTCATCTCACATCAAAATCTTCTAACATGAAGTGCATCGTGTCCATGCAATCTACCGTACTGATGAAATCCTCATAATACGAACAACTGTCTAATTTGATGTCTTTGTAATGACCACGTTATTGGTGTAACCATTCTTCCTCATCCGCATATGTCTACCATTTATCGGCTTGCAATCATATCTATGTTCGGCATATAATTCCATCTGCTACACGGGACTATTCCACTTCTTCTAAAATCTTCAAAGAATAGACTTTGCACAAGAAGAGAGTTTGGGAATATGTTTTTGATTGAACAACCGGGTAAGGAATAACAATGCAACAAGACAATTGAGAGAATCTATAAGTCAATAAATTAAAGGAAAAAGAATGTGTGAAGATTTAGATATGAATGAGACAACCATATTTGTACTCAAGATGACCATTCTTTCATACTATATGGCATATAGCACATGATTAGGTGGCGTCCCACCAGACTCTTCGTCATTCCGACAAAGCGTCACATTACAATACTATTTGTCTCAATCAGGAAGCAATATTTTGAAAAGAGAAATAATTCAGAAGGAGTACGATAAATTTTCTTTCATTTTCGCCTCATATAATCAGTCGATAAGAGAAGCTCATATGTATTCAAGAATCAAGAAGAACATATGTTACCATATTAGAGAAAAGAATGACAGTGTTGATCACCGTCCCCGCTTCACTTAAATATACCTTCAGAGATCATTCGAATAACAAATTCACAATTCAAGTCACATCATCACTTCGGAATGTCATTTGGAAATGCCTCCACATTAAATACTTTAATGATTTGATCATAATCGCGTCCCTACAGAATTTTTTTTAATCACTGCTTCTGATTTCATCTATGCCGCGTAGAATAACCATCGATCACGCAATGCCTCAACTTCGTTGATAGAAATACGATTCTTCTCCAATCATCTGGAAGAGTCCTCCATTTCCTTCAATCATCCTCTATTTGTTCGAATCACGAATCTTGTTAAATTTTTTAATATTTCATGAATTGGATAAATAATGTTTTAACATGTTAATTCAATTATCGATATTATTAAACAGAGTTTTACATTTGTCCTTCATAGGAAAACTTTGAACTCCCCTCATAACAGTGGGTCTACTTGGTCCTCTGAGTTTAGATCCATTCTTCTTTTAGATCATTCTCTACTTAAGAACTTAAGTAGTACTTCGACAACCACATTGTGAAACTTATTTTATGCAAAGATCTTCTGAAAGTTTATTAAGAAAATCTTTTTTGAAAACTCATTTTAAAATTTTGAAAATCAAATATTTGGTCGTCATTACTATATAAGTTACTTGCTATTCTTATAATCCGCTAATGAAATACCTAATGAAAAGAATGCCCATATAAGGGTCTCTCCACTTTGGTATGTCTTCTATTTCTCCTTGGATTATGTTCGCATTTATTAGTGGACGGAATTTTCTCTACTAATGTATACCATTTTATTCGTAACTCTAACCCGATGCTGACGCTTGTCACTGTCTTTGATATTCTCGTCGTCGTCCTTGATGCTATACTTATAACCACTAATGCAATTCGACGTTCTGTCTATAGATAAGGTCGCATCTTCTTGCTAGCCTTCCATATACCTAATAAGGTAGATATCATTCATTGCGCGGTGCCCGATAAGTGATAAGAATCTTTTCGCAGCGGTGGTGCCTTTGTAACTCGCAACTTTGGCTCTTCATCAGCTTCCATCAACTCGTTGCCTCCAGCGTGGAGCTTGTCTTACTACCTAATTCTAAGTTAGTTAATAGTAAATCTCACCTAACTTTCCTTAATACGAAGTTCTCACAAGAATCAATCGCCTTTCCTTTAAAACCGCATTAAAGGCAGGGTAATTCACCCAATCTTCATCGAGCTATCGATTCCTCATTACTATAAGGTCTGAGAACTCAATATACCTATAACGTTGCTATATTCACCCTACACTTTCCTCAACAATCCTATCTCACTAATTTGCATATCGGATCTGCTAATCCTAATTCGCACTCAATTCAGACTTAAAAATGAATATGCCTAGGTCTTTCCTTTCTTATATGGCCTATCACTCCTATCCTACTATCACCTATTCTTATTTCAGGGACCAATAACCTGTTGCTCTGATGCCAACTTGTAACAGCCCAAATCCGGAGTCAAGATTTGGTGTCACTAAACAATCTTTACATAATATAAAATAATATACAAATGACCCCTTAAATCCGGATCGTTTACAGGTTATGGTATGAAACAAGAATCTAACCTGTTACAATTTTACAATAACTAAAATACAAGTTTGAATACCTTTGTGTTAATTCCCTTGTCTAATTTTTCAAACATCTTCAACCTCTTCCAGCAGAGATCTTTCTAACTTCTACTATCTATCAAAGCTATTCACTTTTTCATCATTTGTTTCTGAAAGAAATAAGAATTTAAAAAGCAAAAGTGAGCCAAAAATGCTCAGCAAGTATATAATCGATTTCCAAGTATCAATATCAAAAGAACTTTTTCGGACAAAATCTTTAAATAATTTGTAAAATTTCTATTTCTTTGAAGTAGTTGAGCGAATAAACATTGGTTGTTAACAGCACTGAATTATAAACAGAAGTGACGAGCAATTCCCAGATTCATCTCCTGAATTAGGGTTTTGTCCGGTTTTGGAATCATAAAACTTTTCGAGAGAGAATGTCGTTAATGGCGATCAATAATAAGTTAGACTGGATACTAGTATAACGTTCATACTCATACCCTGCTGATCAGTCATGATATAGTGTAGATCTATACCTACCTGTATAGATCCATTCGGGTACCCAGGCACTATGGCCCAAGGGTCCGGTCTATCCCTGGCCTATAGGGTCCAGCTCATCACTGGCCCTTATATATATATAGTAACCATCCAGCCCGTAGGGTAATTTGATTTCAAAACATCACAATTCAGGGTTCGCAAATAACCCGGAAGAATAGGTATTTGCTCGAGAGATCAATCGATAATATAAGAACAATAATGAAAGGAACTTGCATAATTAAGAGTAATTGCAACGAAATATAAAACAATTAACTATTCTGAACTTAAAATAGGAATGAAGGAATTGCAGTATGTTACGAAAAAAGTTAGGAATACTTGCCTTTATAAGCTTTAACCATTATTACTGGTTGACTTTGGTCCGATTTGAACGTTCGGCTTTATCATCAAACCACTACCCTATTCTGGACACGATCCCAACATTCAGGTCCTTCGATTGGAGCCTTTTTTAGCTCGACAACTAACCACTAGATCATTCTTAGTCCGATGTCCATACTCGGGCCTCCCGACTAGGACCTACAGGGTTGAGACACCCTAATTCAGATAATCGTTTAAGCTTAACATAATATCACTATCACTTCTACCCATACGATTTCATATCCCGAATCATATTTATATGTATTATTGAATTACACATAGCAATTAGGGTTCACATCTTCGAAACTCGGTTCGGTACTTGTTTTCGGAAAGTACGTATACTCTTTGTTTTGAAAATAGTAGGGTAATTGATTATAAAATATTTTGTCACAACATGTAACTAAGTTCGTATAATATAATTATATTTCCTCGTTCGACGTCTCTGATAATTATGGGTTACATTCCCGTATTTTCGGAATTAATTTCCTGAAAATCGGGCAGTGTCTCCTTTGTTTATCGGCCTACCCGTCGAACAATTCGACGTCAATCACAATTAACAATAACAACCACAACCAACCATTGCAAATTCGCAAGTCCCAACCACCGATACAATTTTGTTATTAATTAATATTATCTGTATTTTTCGTTTCGAAATTAATTTTACCAACTAATTTTATTTATTTATAGTTTAGGACTCATAATTAATCATCATCGTCCACCGTCGGCTCGCCGAGGCTCATCGCCGACAGCGGTAAAATTTATTGGTGCCCGACACTTGTCGGGTTTCCAAATAAATTCTACCGATTAAAATATACTCACAATTAATTAATCCAAATAATTTCGGTGATTTATTCGAGTAATTTTCCTAAAGTACTTCGAATAAATACAATAATTATTCCTTCGAATTTTTTTTATTTTTTTTAGAAAATTATCGAAACAACAATCATAGGGACAGGGCGGAACAGGAAATGACAGACACAACATATACAAACACATACTATCACCATATCAACGCCACTCCTCGTCGGAAAATCCGAGGAGGCGGCAACGATGGCAAGAAATCGAAAGGGGCAGAACCTATACACACACACACTAATAGATACGTATTCACATATATTTATATATACAGGAATCGACAGGAAGGAATAAGGGGAAGGGGCGGCGATTTCGCCGGAAAACAGAACGGCGCGGTGGCTTACCGGAAAAGAGAAAAGCAGGGGCGGGGAAGGAGAGAAAGAATAAAGAAGTAACAGAGATTGAGAGGAGGAAGAGAGTACAGAAATGTAGAAATTTTATGAGGAGAGAGAGAGAGAGACAGAGAGAGACAGAGAGAGAGAGCAACTGGAGAGGAGAGGGAGAGAGATTAGCCAAGAGAGAGAAATAAATTGAGGGAGAAAAGGGATAAACTTATTGGCCCTTATCTGATTTATTTGTTCAGGAAATTCTAAATTCGTACCGACACATCAATTCAACGAATAATTTACGGAAAAAAAATGATCTGAAAATTTACCAGAACGCTTAGAACTTCTCGGAATAATCAGGGGTTAATAAAATAAAATTTTCGTAATTTCTAAATCATTTTTGAAATGCAAATTGGACCCGCATTTTGACGATTAAACGAAATAATACGCGGGTCAATTTAATCCCAAAAATTACCAAAATTATTTTAAAATTATCAAAATATTCTATACTTAAGAAAATATGAATTTCATGATTTTAGAAGAATTGTGGAATTAAATATTGATTTTACAATTAAATGCAATCAGAAAATCATTTAAAGATAAATAATCAATAAAATATTGATTTCTAAATTTTATAAACTCCTAAAAAAAATAAGAAAAATTATAAAGCAATAAAAATAATTTTAGAAACAATTTTAGCATTTATGAGAATAAATATTCAATAAAATCACTTTGAAAGTAAAATAAATTCATGCAGCTCAATAATTAATTATACAATTAATCTTCGTACCCCACCAGTCAAACTCAAATAATAATATAGAAACACATAGCTGACAGAACCATCACATATTTTATTTATTTAATAATTCGATAATTACATTTACATATCGGATCCGAAAATAGATTACTTAGCCGCTAAGTAACTATATAACGATGCGATTTTATACCAGATTTGGATAATTAGCAAAACAGAGCCTCTTATAAAACACTTTATACAAAATAGGGTAATAATACCTCGCCTTTCGAGAATACAGGTTTTATCGATCTATAAAATGATTAGCGTATCAAAATTTTTACGCCGGGACTCGTACAGATCAAACCGTACCCCATATCGAAAAAGTCAAAATACGGAAAATGTTCAGAATCATCAGATTAGGTTAAAAAGGAGTTTTCGGAAGAGTTTCTGGTTGTAAAAACTCAAAAGCGTTTGAAGTGGGACGATTTCTGATTCTAAAAAAGAAATTTTATAATTACGTAAAAATAATCATTATTAATTCTATAAATCCTTATTAAAACACATAACAATTCAAAAATTTCCAGAAAAATACCAAAATTATCTTTATTTTATTCTGGATAATTAAAAATTAAAATATCCTAATTTTATCAAATATAAACACCCAAATATTAATATCAATCATCAAATAATTCACCAAAATTCACATAATAATCACATGGCGGTAAGAATGATCTGACTTTCTCTCTCACGGTGTGGGATCATCAATGCCAATCGGTCCTCAGCCATCTGGATGATCTCCTCAAGCTTGGCTATCAGTCGGGGTCGGTTGGGCTCGTCATCAAAGTTCTCGCTGTACAATCGGTCCACCTTATGTAGAAGATTTGCGTTCTCGCCTTCCAGTCGATCAACCATCCTTACCATCTGCTCGTAAAGAGGGAATGTCACAGTAGTAGGGAATCCGGGAGTCGATGAGGATGATGCCTGTCAAACAGATATATATATATATATATATATATATATATATATGCGGTTATAAATAAAAGGGTCAGAAAACCTATATGATTCTAACGTCCCAAAACCCAAATGATCTAAGTTCATCATATCCTCTAAATTCCTATCTTATATTCATTTATCCTATGTTGTTCAGTGACTCAAACCTGTGGCTCTGATACCAACCTGTCACGGACCCACACTACTAACTAGCAGAAATATGCATAATATTAATTAAAAAGTTAAGTACTACAAAAAGATAGAATATTAAAGCTACAAACCTTAACCGCAATCCCCGGATCCACAGGAATGAGTTTGAACAACATCTAACATCTTTTAATATTACAGACCAAAATATCTTAAGTCAATTTACTACCAAATTTTAAACCCAAAATTTATAAACATTAGGGAACTACTAGTTCCCCACCTACTCCAACATCTGACGGTAGGCATACCCCGAGTCCCCGGAAGTCTTACGCGCGGTTTGCTTGAAATGAACCATCTTCGGGTTTCACTAAAGGAATAACATCAATAACAATATTAATGAGCAAAATGCTCAGCAAGTGAATAATAGTGAATAACAATGCATCATATACTCAATAAAATGATAACAGAAGATAATAAAAATATGAAATCTCAAATAAAAGATCAATTTTTTAATAAGTTAATGAAATTGGAAATCTCACGGCGCTATGACCGATGAGGGGTGATCAACCCACATCAAAGCTCCGAACCACATAACAAGTGACTCACAACTATTGAGGATCCTCGGCACACATTGGCCATATAAAACCATCAGGCTCCCCGCTACTGATGTTTTAACAATGACTGGCACCTCAGTCTTACCAAAACATACCATCCAATTCCTTTTAATCAATTCATTTTAATTTCAAAGGGTTCTTGATCAAGGACAAGATAAAAAGGGTTGGTATTGTCAAGGTTCAAGTGACAAGTTTTCTAAAATTGAGGGAATGATATTAAGATCAGGGTTCCCAAAGAAATAATTCAAATTTGTGAGGGGTTTAGGGTTCACATGATATATTAAGGGTGTAATATGTGATGAAAGGGGTCAATTCAAGTATGAAAGCGGTTAACTAAATCCAAGATCTAATCATTAGGTGATGTCAGTGACTATTTATTCTATTAAAACTGTAGTCATGCATTCTGTAATAACCCCAAAAAAATTTTGGACTTTTTGTAACCCTTATGAATAGTGATTTTGCTGATTATGCTGAATAAGAAAACTTTTCATGCCACACTATGTAGGGGTTCTTTTATTGATATTCTGAGATCTTATTAGTACTCTATATGGTATATAAGTGTATGTAAAGATCGTCAGAATCCAAATTCGAACACTTCGATTTTTCCCGAAAACCCACCAGATACAGAAAGAATTGAGTATAAGGTAACATGGTGAAAAGGATTTAAATTCAAGGATTATAAGAGAGGATCATAAAAGAAATATAAAATATTGAGAAAGGTTTAGGGGAACCCAAGTAACAAGATCCCGGGTATGATCCCTCAAATGATAAACGAGAATGAAAGTTAAGCGAACCGTATAACAGATAAGCGATCATTAGCCAAGTAATTAGGAGTTAATCAAAGAGGTTAGTGGATGATGATGTCATCACACCAACAAGAAGAAGACAAGTGTAAGAAGATGACATGAGAAAGATGACATAAGCATGGTGACTTAAGCATGACAAATGGAGGGATTGGTTGGTTGATTGTGAGCCATTCATTTCTTACCATGGTAAAAAGTTAATTAACAACAAAAGGATATCAACCAAACCAAAACAAATCATAACACAAAAACACAAGTTGACTTTCATTTTGAAGAAAGAAGCTCTCGGTTTCTTCATTTCTTCAAGGAGAAGAAAATCAAAATCCAAGATCCAAGTATTGTTAAATTGTGAGGTAATTATTCAAGGTTCATTATACATAATATAGCTATCCTATGAATCTAAGCTTCCACTTCCTTCACAATCTCTTCCAATAATTCATGGAAGAAGAGGGTGAATAGTGTTTTCAAGATCTTGAAAATTTTGATCTTATGTTTTTGTTTAGATATAGCTTTTGTAAGGATTTTCAAGGGTGGTTTCAAGCTCCTTAGTTACTTCTACTCACCAAGGAAGGTATAATCTCATACCCTAGCCCTACTTTTGAATATTTAGAGTTTTAATGTTTGGTATGGTTCATGAGAAGCATGATTCTTGTATACTTAGAGTGTGGTTGGATTTGTAATGAGTTTGAAGTTGTAAATTTTGGATTATTGGTTAATGAACTTAAGTATAGCTTTTAGATCATGTTTGAGGGTAGTGTAAATTGGAAATCTTGAGATGTTGGGGCTGTTGTAGTGAAGTATGGATGGAGTTTGGTTGTAATGATGATTGTGGGTTGATTTGTGGATTGATTGGAGTAGTTTAAAATTTGGTAATCGCGTAAACATAGTCGTCGTAATGCCCGATTTACCTTAGACTATTTTTGTTCTTAACTTCAGGACCTGTGAACTCACTGTTAGATTTTGACCATTGCCATGTTTAGATAGTTCATGTTACGAGCTTCGTTGTGATATGTGATTCGCTTGATTCCGATGAACGTTTTAGAAGAAACGACTGTTTTAAGTAACGGCGTTTCGCGAACGAACCATTTCCCCTCGCCTTACTTTGAAACCTTGGTTAAGGTCCTTAAATGACTAATTGGAGTATGAAACAATTGTGTAAGGTTAATAAGTCAGTTGGAAGGGTACTCGCGAAAGAATCGCCTTAAAATTCTTATTGGTTAATTTATTAAAAATGGTGGAGCCGAGGGTACTCGAACGACTTATGTGATTCTTTAAGCATAGAAGTGACCATAAGCGAACATTAGGGTTCAATTGGTTAAAGTCTAGTTTCTTAAGCGACCGGGGTTTAATTCTGACTTATGTTGTTGTTCATAGGTTATCGGACCCACTCTAAGCTTAAGTCTATCCGGGAACACTCAGGTAAGTTTTCTACCCGTTATACTTTTGTTGTGATGTAAATATATGTATATGCATTATCTTGTGATAAGTGCATGATTGTTATTAGCAAATTTTGCAATATATTGGAGCATGCTGATATGGTATATATGCATGTCTATTTCATAATCTTGATATCTAATTTTTGATTCAAATGCTTATAAGTTGCATAATACCTATGCTAGAGATAAGCAGTAGTTGCGTATACCCTTAGTATAGGGGACCCAAAGGTGAACGTTTTCTAAACCGGGAGTCGATGTTCCCGAGTATAACATATATATATTTATATATATATATAGATATAGTTTTCAAAACTATTAATCGAATAAGGTTTATTCGATAACTTTATTTTATATAATGAATATTATTTTGAATATTCATTCGAGGACTTATGACTCAGCTTATTTTATTTAATGAATGTTATTTTGAATATTCATTCGAGGGCTTATGACTCCGCTCCTTTTATTAAATAATATTTTTTATTTTATTAAAGAATAATGTTTCGATAATCAAACTTATTTTCGATTATTCAAATAAAGATCGTGCTTTCATATAAGTATATCTTTGGTTATTTATTATTCATTTCAAGTATGAGTTGTAAAACTTCTACTTCAATTATTTTTATAAGGATTATCCTTTATGGGAATATTATTTAAGTAATAATATTCATATATTTTCCCCAACATATTGGGACTGATTTACTTTATTAAATCAGCGTTACTCTAAACATTCTTTAAAATGTTTTCGAGTCTTCAAAAATGATTTTTAAAAGTTAGAGCGGATCCCAAAACTCATTTTTAGATTTAAGATCTTCCTTTCGAAGGGGATTTAAATACTCGCTCAAAACCCGAGGGATCCGGTTATGTGGTGTATTTTATATTTACAACGAGGTTGCTATTTTGAGAAAGTATTTTGATTACTTGCCTAACGGTCGGGAAGTAAGTCCATCTATTTAAGTCGGCATAAGCAACATGGGCTCAGTGGGCGTCCATGAAAGTGTAAGTGGCTCAGTGGGAGTCCATCAATGCGTAAGTGGCTGAGTGGCAGTCCAGCATAGGTCCTAATACGGCCAGGGTGATGACCAGTGGGGAATTCGTCCATCTACTAGTAGAAAAGGTTACTTATTGGTATCTTTGCCTGATCAGCAAGATATCAGGTTTATGCCAAGGTTTTCTCCTTTCCAGATTCATTGGATATTGCAACTTTGTTTAAATTTTCATAACAGAGGTTTTCAAGGAGTGTATGAAATGTATATATATAGGTATGTATATATATCAGGACTTAATGAAGTATCTCGTAACCTCATTATTTATAATGATATTTCAAAGATTGAATCTATTCAAGTCTTTTCTTGTAGTCTCATCCATGTGATGAACTTTTGAAACTGATGATACCTTGAATGGTGGTAGTTCAAGTAGTATTCGGAAAAGATATAAGTATATTGGAGTATCTTGTAACTTCATCTTTTCAACTTATATCTGGTTAATGATTATCTTATGCATGACAAAGATTTTCACAAAAAAAACGTTGAGACAAGGTTAGATATATGAGATCACCTTGCAACGATATTTTTATACAGTTATAAACTGGAACCCTGTGTATATTATGCATAGAAGAGGACTTCCAATATTTTGAAAAGTACATATACATATATACTGAATATTTTGCGACTTGGTCGCGTTAAGATATCAAACTTAGTTCATTTTTACTTGACCAAGACTTTCATGAGTACTATGAGAATGCTCATATATTGTTAATTACTATACATATTATTTCGGTGGGCTTGTTGCTCACCCTTGCTTCTTCTTTCATCACACAACAACAGATAGACAAGATGAACATGACCAAGCTCCCAATTCGTGAGCGGTTAGGAAATGTTCCGCAGTTTCCTGTAGGCGCTGATGTCGTTGTAGCTGAGGTAGGAACTACCAGTAGGCTAGGCTTTCAATTTTTGTTGTGCCAGACTTATGTATATTTAAGAATTGTACTAATGGCAAAGAATATGTAAATTTATTCAGAAACCCATTTAAGGTGTAATGGTTTATAATTGTGGAATAAAATGACTTGTGTTATTTTTGGTATTCATCTCTGAGGCTATAACTTGTGGAGTGTGTGTATATTATGGGGTCACAGTGCGTAATAGTTGGTTGTTTATTAAGATTAAGTGTTATTAAGGAAAATGGAACTCGTGACAACCCGGATCCCCGACCCCGGATCTGGGGGTGTTACACATTCACAGGGTATTTAATCACAAGAAACATAATTATAGAGGTAAGATGAAAGTTCACTTGCCTGGACAATGCTTACTGAGCACTTGTATGGAATCGTCTATGGGCTCCTTTCCTGGCCGCCTACTTGAACCTATAATAAATAGTATCCTCATCACAACTCTTTCTAACTACCCTTTTGCGTATACTAAAAAAAAATATATATATATATATACACACATATATATACACTTATATATATACACTTAAATTTTATCACTTAATTAATAGTACATACCTAGACTCTATTTACGACCTTAGTCACTTAAGCACTTAACCATATAACATACAATATCATGACCAATACTCCTAATTCTCCTTTACAGACCTCAACTCAACCTAGATTTAGTAAGGCACACTTGTGCCTCACTTCAAATAACTCACAAATGCAATGCACACTACTTAACTTACCGAATGTACACTTTGGCACCAATTGTGTGCCTTGGAAAAAATATGGATTTCTACCTTGGGCCTTTGCTATATTCTGACTCCTATGACTTATTATGACTTTAAGCTAACTGTAGAAATTGGTTTGACATCAAGGCCTCACTTAAAAGATACACAAATGTAATGCACTTCTCTAAAGTTTCCAAAGGTAACTCTAATGGTGACTCTCGGGTGTTTTGGTGGAAATAGGGTATCTCCACCTTGGGCCTTCACTCGAAACCAACTCTAAAAGGTTATTAAGACTCTAAACTGACTCTCAAAGTTGGAATGACTCAAATACCTCACTCAGGCCTCCCTAGGCCTTAAGTGGAAGTTGATTCAAAAATGCCTCCCCTGATTTCCAAACTGCCCTATTTTTACCAACTTAATACTCACTTATCTAGTTCATTTATTGATTTTAATGGCTTTTTAAGCTTCATAAGACTTTATTATATCTATTTAGACCAAGGCCCCATGAAGGCCTAACCTATGACATGATGATAATCAATCAAAAGTCAAGTTTACTCAAATCTGCCCTATTCTGAGCTGCTCTCGGGTTTGTGTGTGTGCACCTAACCAAATGCAAGTTTTTATTGATTCTGAAGCTACTGGACTCAATTATGAATCAATTCTCAACTCTCCTGAGCTCAGGCCTACCAAGGCCTTATTAAAACTCATCTAAAATGACCTAAGCTTCTAGTACGAAATTCTGCCCTGCTAAGACTAATGCGACTCCTTCCACCTTAACTCCCTTCATTACACCAAAATCAATCAACAACCAACCAAGGAAAGTCCTAAAATACACTAACATCTACTGACTAACGACTTATAAGGTCCATTTGCAATTTATTTAGCACAAAGATCACTTATAAAGACAAGCAAAGTAACACATCACAAGACAAGCCATCACTTAGCATTTTAAGGCAAAAATTCGAAGTAAACATGCATGGTAACATCATGACACCTACTGACCATAAGCTCATATCATCATATATAATCTATACTAGCATTTTATTAAAGGAATCATGGCATGCAACTCACAAAAATCAATTATCAAGAAGTTAAAAGAACAACTATATTGGCAATATCACATCTTCGAGTTTTTAAGCAAACATTCGAACTACATATCACTTGATATCTACTAAATATTATCACTTATCATCATGGAATACTTCATCTAACATTTTTGTAACAAAAACCATAGCATGCATCTCATACAAGTCTAGTACCAAAGCACAAAATCAACAAGTATGGTTTTTACTTCGAAAACCACTTGTAAACCAACATGTAAGTGCTAAATCCTACATGCAAGTGCTAAACTTAATGTATCTTGAAGGAAAAATGGCATGCAAGAGTTTAAACTTGATAAAACAGCATTTTTAAAGAACAAGACTTTCAAAAACAACATGCATGGTCATTTTTATAAAAACTACCCAAGATCAACACTCTAAATATTCGGCTCTTAAGAAATCATTGCCAAATGTTTATGAACAAGATTATCACTTGGCCAAATAGAAGTGTAACACCTCTCCAAGATCACATCTTGCTCATTTCTATAAGCCACCATGGTTGAAACCTTGAGTTCACAAGAACTAAGGTCTTAACTTCGCCTTATCAACATGCACCCATAAAACTAAACTTAAAATGAAGATACTCCTCTAGATGATGAAGGACTTGGCTTGAATAGCTTGAGAAGTGAAATAAAATGAAAAGAAGTAAAGAAAAATGGCAAGAGTGGGGTGGGGGTAGGGGTGTGCTTCGGCCGAGAGGGGGAGAGGAGAGGAGAGGGTGAGGTGTTTGAGTGGGTGTGAGGTGAAATGAGAGCATTTTCTTGGTTTTGATACTTTGATTTGATTAAAAGTGGTAGTGGAATGGAGAAATTACACAAGTGTCCCTCTTGCTAGTTGTGACAAAAATTACATGCAAGATCAAAGGAGTAAACTAGCAAGTTAGTGGGGTTGGAAGTTACGGTCTTAGCCTTGGACTCTAGTATAAGCTAAAATGCATGCAAGGGTATACTAGTAATCTATTAATTAATAAAAGTATGATTAAAAAGAATGGATTTTAGTAAATAAAATACAACTCCATAAATCACAAAATTAATACCATAAATACTATGAGATTTTTAGAAGTTTTATAAAATTGTTTTCAAATATTTTGAACAAGTATATATTTTAAAAGAATTTTCTAAAATTGATACTCTAATATATAAGCCACATAAAAATATGATTAACAACTCTAAGCCACATAAGAAAATGCAAGTAATTTGATTCTAAGTCGCTATTATACGAATTATCATTTATTGTCTAATCGCTACTTTTATTATACAATCGTGATAAATCAAACATTAATTAATTGCGTAACGAAATTTTCTTGTGTACGCTTATAAATAATCTAACAATGTTCGCAATGCCACACAACGAAGAATGTATACGAACACATTGAATTCACATAATTTCTGACATCTATTATAAGAAAAATTATATAGTGCACAAAACAAAACATTATATTACATTCATATCAAATATTTACAGGCGTTACAAGTGATATCTCTGAGATCTCTAATGAGAAATTGACTTGTCGATATCTCCAATCTTCACATCTTCATTTGACTTGTCGATATCTCTGAGTTCTCTACATGCAGAATTGACTTGTCAATATCTTCAATCTTCACATCTTCATTTGATTTGTCGATATTTCCAAGACTTCTCTATAAGCCATTTTGGACTTATCGATAAGACATTCTGGAGTTCTTGAATGACTTCTCGATATGACTTGATCTGTGACTTATCGATATCTTGACTTAAAATATTTTTCCTAAAATATTTTTTTAACTCCAAGATTCTACACTTTTCTCTGAGGCATGTTCATGGCTTGATCTTCTTCCAGAGTTTATTCTGTATCTTGAATATGTTTATAGAAAAATATTCCAGTCTTATCCTCTAACCTTTTCATAGACTCAGGTAATACAATACAAAATACAGATTTAGAATATCAGACAACTAAATCTCAGGGTTGTCAATGTGACTTAGTCTTCTTATTATACAGGCATGTTTTGAACAACATCTTTCGAATCCGCTCTTTGGGAAGTCTACATCATTCTTCTCGGAGGGTTGAAATCACAGTCTTAGAACTAGAGGATTTAGTAGCTCACTAGCTTTCCTCCGAAACTAATTGATTGATATCGAATGATTGTAGATTACCCCGTTTCATTTATCTTAACTTAACGAAGAATTTTAAAATGTCAATTTAATTTTAAATTGGTAATAAGTTATTCAAACCCCATTTATAGATTATTATTATGTCATATATCTGACCTTACATATACACACCACTTTTTAAGGTATAAGTGATGATACGCATCACTTACTAAGTAAGTAATGAGACGCATCACTTACTAAAGCTCAAAGTGGTCACCATTTACTAAGATCGGGGTGTTGATACACATCACTTTCTAAGTTATACGTGATGATACGCATCACTTATTAAGTAAGGGATGAGACACATCACTTATTAAGCTCAAATTGATAAGACGCATCATTGTTGTGTAGACTTTAGTGTAATGTGTTGATCCAGAAAGAAGTGTTGCATACGGAACAACACTTATTGGGCATGAGTCTAATCAGGTGAACATTAAAGTGTTGCGTACGAAGCATCATTTATTGCACTTAAGTCTAATCTGGTGAACACTAAAATGTTGCGTACCAGCAGCACTTGTTGGGCCTTAGTATAATCAGGTGAACATTAAAGTGTTGCGTCGAAACATTACTTATTGGGCCTGAGTCTAATCAGATGAACACTAAAGTGTTGCGTATGAAGCAGCACTTATTGGGGCTGAGTCTAATCAGGTGAACACTAAAGTGTTGTGTACGAAGCAGCACTTATTGGGCCGAAGTCTAATCAGGTGAACATTAAAGTGTTGCATATGAAGTAGAACTTATTGGGCCCAATCTAATCAGGTGAACACTAAAGTGTTGTGTAAGAAGCAACACTTATTGTCTAGTTAGGAGAATACTAAAGCATTACGTACGAAGCAACACTTATTGGGCCTAACTCCAAATATTTATAAGCATCACCTGTTAGGGATGCAAGAGATATTTTATTGGCCCTAAAAAATAGTCAGAATAATAGGTCTACTAGGGATCACACCCCTCTCAGAAGAAACTTAGAAGGTGCCTTCATTGTGTATTAGACAACGCGGAACAAAGGAGGTCACCCGCAAGAAGGAACGAGTCTCAAAGACTAAGGGATGAAGAGCTTCTGGGACATATAAGGCTTTTTGAGGAGCAAGAGAGGAAGTTCGCTGATGAACATCAACGACTTCGCCAACACTTGGGAGGTGGAGGCAGAGCTGGTTCACCCCCATGAAGTACCCCTCTACATGACCGATCACCTCCACATCGATCATCATCACCTCGTAGGATAAGTTACTGATGTGAATAAAGGAATAGACGCGGAGGAACACCTCCTTGACATAAATCTCGACCTGGTGGTCGAAGCGACAATGATGACCGGAGAGAAATTACGGTCGAATGGATGATTATGATCATGAGTATGGTCATAGAGATGAGGCAGCCTATCTTCATGAATGGTTAGAAAAGATGGAGAGAACTATAACTGAGGTTGGTATTGATCATTATTCTGCCGATCCCCCACTTAGCAGGTTCATCAAAGAGTATATCACTGAGCTTGGAACCCGATCCCAAAGATGACATTCTACAATTAAAAAAAGGTGATATGTATGAGCACATGACTCAATATGAGAGACATATATTATTAGCAGGACATAACGATACCATTATGTGTCACATTTTTTAGGTTATACCATAAAACTATTGTGAAAGGATGGTACATAACCCTTCTGCCTAACTCAATTGACTCGTATGGTACGCTACATACTAAGTTCCTTAAGTACTTTGATTATAATCGGAGGACAGGACATAATATTGCATCACTGGTGAATGTTAGGTAGAGGGCTGATGAGTCATTGTTGGACAAACTTAGTATTTTAGACTAAGTTGTGAATCATTTTGAGACTCTATATGAGTGAGACACATTATGTGTTAGTGGTGTGTATTTATTGGAACGTATTCTCCTCTTCGAGGGGATTCCAACGCATATTTACACGCTCAAAATGAGTAAAAGGTGAATGAGAACTGATGTTCCAAAGTTTTAACTTTTAATATGAAAAGTGGTTTTTTACCACATCGAGAGTAGCACAAACCTATTCCTTAGTTTTTCTTATAAATACCATGTACCACATCAAAAAGTAAAACAAGTCCTTTCAAGCCTCTCTTTATAAATAGAGTCTTAGGGCATCATTTTTATTAAGTCAAGGGAAAAAGAGTCATCTCTTTCATTCTCGGTCTCTTTAGTCTTAAATTTTTTCCAATATTTCGGTGATAGTTCTCGGGCTTAGTTCAAGTTCGCTGAGAGTATATTCGAGCTATCGATTATACTGGTATCTCATTTTATCCTGGGAGGCTATCGACTCGCACATACGGTGAGAGGCGAAATAGCTTTAAGGAGACAGTTTCAACTGGACTCGAGGATCTCCATTTGGTTATATCCTTTCTTTCTCTGTTTGATTTCGTTTACTCACGCACACACTTATTTGATTTATATGTATTAATCGCAGATTGTATTCACAATCTTAAAGCTATTTTATTTTATACATTTGTGACTGATACATCTGTATCTGCTTGTTTTGTTGAGTAACAGATCGATGGAGAACCAAACTGTGAACGATCCGATGAACATGACGGCTGATCCCAATGCACAGATCACTAGATCTGATGGTGTTCACCAGCAGCCGAATAACCCTAACGCACGGATTGTATGATCTGATGGGGGTCAAACGCCTGTTGGACATGTGCCTTCGGGACATGTGCCTGTGGCACACACTATCATTGGATAGTTTAGTGTTCCTCTTGGACATATATCGGCAGGATTCACTCCTCCGATCATACCTGCGGTGCCTACTGGTGTGCATACACCTGAAGTACAGACGCACATACCATCTGTTCCACCTGTGGTGCCTGCTGCACCTGTTATGCCAACTGTGCCTGCTGCACATGCTGAAAAACCTGAGAAGTTCAACGGAACGAACTTCAAACATTGGCAACAAAAGATGCACTTTTATCTGACCACGTTGCATATGGATTGCTTCCTTAAGGAAGAACCACCGTTGCTCATTGCTGAGAGTAACATGCAGACTGTGTATGCTGCTGATGCTTGGAAGCACTCCGACTACATCTATCGGAACTATGTGTTAAATTGTTTGTCTGACTCATTGTATAACGTATACAGCGCGAAGCCAACATCTAAGGTCTTATGGGAGTCACTTGACCATAAGTATAAAACCGAGGACACTGGGGCAAAGAAGTGGATTGTTGGCCGCTTTCTTGATTATAAGATGGCAGACTCTAAGACTGTGGTCAGTCAGGTACAGGAACTGCAGGTGATCATGCATGACATTCATGCTGAGGGAATGGTCATAAGTGAGTCTTTCCAAGTTGCTGTTGTTATTGAAAAGCTTCCACCTGGATGGAAAGATTTCAAGAACTACCTTAAGCACAAGCGAAAGGAGATGTCTATGGAGGATCTTATTGTTAGACTTCGTATTGAAGAAGACAACAGAGGGTCCGAGAAGAAAGTTAATGTTGCCACTGAGAAGGCAAACATGGTGGAGCATGCTCAAAGCTCCAAGCCCAAGAAGACTAATTCTAGTAAAGGGGCAAAGCTAGCACCCAAAGGAGGGATTTCGAAGTCGAAATTTCAGGGGAAGTGCTACAACTGTGATAAAGTTGGTCATAGGTCTTCTGACTGCAAGATGCCCAAGAAGCCCAACAAGAAGAAAGAAGTAAACATGGTAGAGAATATCTCCAAGGAGGTGGGTGATATAGACCTCTGTGCTACGGTCTCTGAAGTGAACCTAGTCGGTTCTAATCCATGTGAATGGTGGACTGATACTGGTGCTACTAGGCATGTTTGCTCAGACAAGGCGATTTTCTCTAGCCTCAAAGCTTCCGATGCTGGTGAGAAGCTCTACATGGGGAATTCAGCAACTTCTACCAAAGAGGGTGAAGGCACGGTGATCCTGAAGATGACCTCTGGGAAGAATCTGACTTTGAAGAATGTACTTTATGTGCCTGATATTCGCAAAAACCTTGTGTCTGGTTCTCTGTTGAATAAGCATGGCTTTGGCATTGTAATAGAATCAGATAAAGTTATTTTGTCTAAGAGTGGTATGTTTGTAGGCAAGGGTTATTTAACTGATGGGCTTTTTAAGCTCAATGTAATGTCCGTTAAGGACGACAATGAAATGAAGAATTCTTCTGCTTACTTGCTTGAGTCTCCTAATTTATGGCATGCTAGATTAGGACATGTAAATTATAACACTTTACGACGTTTAAGTGGAAAAGAATACATACCTAAACTTACTATCGATTCAAAACATATGTGAGACTTGTGTTGAGGAAAAATTAACGAGATCATCATTTAAACGTGTGGAAAGGAACACCAAAGTGCTAGACCTAATACATAGTGACATATGTGATTTAAAATTTGCTCCAACAAGAGGAGGAAACAAGTATTTTATTACATTCATTGATGATTGTACAAAATACTGCTATGTATATTTGTTGAAAAGCAAAGACGAAGCTATAGATAAATTTAAAATCTATAAGGAAGAAGTTGAGACACAACAGACTGAGAAAATCAAAACGATACGAAGTGATTGTGGAGGTGAATATGTTGAACCATTTGGAGAATTCTGTTCACAACATGGTATAATCCACGAGGTCACTGCACCATACTCCCCTCAGTCAAATAGTGTGGCTGAAAGGAAGAATCGCACTCTGAAAGAAATGATGAATGCGATGTTGTTAAGCTCTGGGCTTCCACAATCGATGTAGGGAGAAGCCATCTTAAGCGCAAATAATATTTTAAATATTACGATGCGCAAGAATAAGGATGTAAGTCCTTATGAAATGTGGAAGAAAAAGAAACCAAGTTACCAACACCTGAAAGTGTGGGGGTGCCTTGCAAAGGTACTGATCCCTACACCGAAGAAGGTGAAGATAGGTCCTAAGACTGTGGATTGTATCTTCATCGGATATCCTCCACACAGTACTGCATATCGGTTTCTTGTTCATGAATCCAAGATTCCTGATATTCAAAAGAATACCATTATAGAATCAAGGAATGCCTCATTCTTTGAGACGATGTTTCCCTGTAATCCAGGAAACCAACAATCTACAACGTCTAAACGATCTCATTAGTCCGTAGATGACGATAATGAGAGTGACGAAAATGAAGACGAAAATGTGGGGGTAGTGAGAAGGAGCAAAAGACAACGAACGGAGAAATCCTATGGGTCTGATTTTATGACCTATTTGCTCGAAGAAGGTGACCCAAAAACCTATAAGGAGGCGGTTACCTCACCTGATGGACCTATGTGGAAATAGGCCATCAAGAATGAAGTTGATTCAATTATGCAGAATCATACTTGGGAACTAGTGGACTTGCCAACTGGTTGCAAACCATTAGGTAGCAAGTGGGTTTTCAAGAAGAAGTTGAAAACTGATGGCACTATTGATAAGTATAAGGTCAGACTTGTGATTAAAGAATACAAGCAACAAAAAGGCCTTGATTATTTTGATACATATTCTCCTGTAACGAGAATAACGTCCATAAGGATGATGTTTGCTATTGCTGTATTGTGTAATCTAACTGTACATCAAATGGATGTGAAAATAGCCTTCCTAAATGGGGACATAGATGAGGAAATCTATATGGAACAACCCGAAGGGTTTATTATCCCAGGACAAGAAAGGAAAGTTTGTAGATTGGTGAAATCATTGTATGGTTTGAAGCAAGCGCCTATGAAATGGCATGAAAAATTTGACGAGGTCATGCTGGCTAATGGCTTCAAAATCAATGAATGTGATAGTTGTGCCTATTACAAGGATAACGAGAGTGGCTATGTCATGGTGACGCTATATGTAGATGATCTACTTATTGCCGGAAGCAATGATAAAGTGATCAAATCTACCAAGGACATGTTGAAATCAAGATTCGACATGAAAGACATGGGACTAGCAAATGTAATTCTGGGAATTCAAATTTCTAGAACATCATAGGGTCTCACATTATGTTGACAAGATCCTTGAGAAGTTTCTTAAGGATGACTTTGAGAAAGCTAGGACACCTATGGATATGACTTTGCACCTATCCAAGAACAAAGGTGTAGCTGTTTCCCAATTGGAATACTCGAGGATAATTGGTAGTCTGATGTACCTCATGAGCTGTACAAGACCAGACATTGCATACTCAATTAGCAAGTTGAGTAGGTTTACGAGTAATCCAGGAGCTGATCACTGGAAAGCGATCTTAAGGGTACTAAGGTACTTGAGGGGAACTCGAGACTATGGACTGCACTATGGCAGATACCCAGCAGTATTAGAAGGATATACTGACGTAAATTGGATATCTAGCAAGAAAGCACTTAAGTCTATGAGCGGCTATGTGTTTACATTAGCTGGAGCGGCAATATCATGGAAATCCTCAAAACAAACGGTGATAACTCATTCCACGATGGAAGCTGAGTTTGTGGCACTAAATAAATGCGCCGAAGAGGCTGAATATCTATGTCAGTTTCTGGAGGATATTCCGAGATGGCCAAAGCCTGTAACTGCAATAGGGATTCACTGTGATAGTCAATCCGCTATTGGCAGAGAACAGAGCACGATGTATAATGGAAAGTCTCGTTATATACGACGACGACACAGTCCCATTAGACAATTGATCTCAACCGGAATTATCACTATTGACTATCTACCGTCAAAAGATAATATCGCAGATCCACTAACCAAAGGGTTATCAAAAGAAGTGGTTGAGAAATCATCGAGAGGGATGGGCCTTAAGCCTATTGCTTAATGGCATCATGGTGGACACCCAACCATTGCTGACTGGAGATCCCAAGAACTTGGTTCAATGGGACAACTATATCATGATGACCAAATCACTGTGGGGGTAACCCCTGGCCTGTTCCTATGATGAGGAAAAAGTGAAACCCGTAAGGTATGAGGTTAAGTTTTGAGCTTTTAATGATCTTTGATGAATACATGGAGTTCAGGAGTGAACGCATGGAATTCAGTTGAGTAAACGTGGGCTACTCTATAAGATAAAGATCACCTATGTGGGAGAGAAGTGGGGCCGCTTCAAAGGAGAATTGTGACGCACAATTCTTTAAAAACTCCTGCAGAACCAGGACGATGTTCCATGGCCAAAATGGACATAATCATGAGAACTGAATGAGTCAGGAAAGATATAGTGATGAGTATGTCATCGTTTACATAAACGGTCGAACAGTTCAAGGACATCGCGTCATACTGTCTACCAGTAAAGTCGGTATACTTACTCAGATGGAACTAAACATGAGACAGAGGAGATGGTTAGAGTTGATTAAGGACTACGACTGTGAAATTTTGTATCACCCGGGTAAAGCCAATGTGGTGGCTGACACCCTTAGTAGGAAGGAAAGACTCAAGATGATAATGACATCAGAGGAGTTAATTAAAGAATTTGAGAAAATTGAAATCGACGTGAGAATGACCGGTAAAGGAACGGAAGGATTATTTGAGATTAAGCTAGTGTCGGAACTGAATGAAAAGATACGAGTATGTAAGGAAAAGAAGATGAGTGAAGAAAGAGGAACATTGACCGGTGAGGAAGTGAGATGCAAGAAGGACGAGAAAGGGATCATGAGGTATGCGTCCCGAATTTGGATTCCAAATGTGCAAGAGTTAAAGGACGAGCTGCTGCACGAAGGGCACAGCTCCAGATATTCAATCCACCCAGGAAGTACGAAAATGTACCGTGACCTTAAGGAATATTATTGGTGGCCAAACATGAAGAGAGAAGTAGGAGAGTGGGTCAGCAAGTGCTTAACATGCCAGAGAGTGAAGGCGGAACATCAGCGACCTAGTGGACTATTACGGCCCCTGGAAATTCCGGAATGGAAATGGAAGCATATAGCCATGGATTTTGTGATAGGCCTACCAAGGACAAAGACCAATCACGACACCATATGGGTTATCATAGATAGATTAACCAAGTCCGCACACTTCCTACCAATCAACGAAAGATACACCGTAGACAAGTTGGTGGATATTTACTTGAAGGAAATTGTAGTAAGACACAGCGTTCCTGTAGCCATAGTGTCAGATAGAGACCCAAGGTTTAATTCCCGATTTTGGAGAAGCGTCCAGGAATGTGTAGGCACCACACTAAACATGAGTACCGCTTACCACCCCCAGACTGATGGACAAAGCGAAAGGACTATTCAGACCCTAGAAGATATGCTACAAGTGTGTGCCATTTATTTCAAAGGAAATTGGGATGACCGCTTACCCCTGATCGAATTTGCTTACAGCAATATCTATCACGCTAGCATAGGAATGCCTCCGTATGAAGCTTTTTACAGAATGAGATGTCGCTCTCCCCTATGTTGGGATGATGTTGGAGAACACAAGATATTAGGGCCAGAGTTAGTCCAACAGACCAGGGAAATGGTGAGACTCATCAGGAAAAAACTGGTAGCAGCTCAGGACAGACAAAAAAAGTACGCCGACCAGACCAGGAAGGATAGGGAATATAAAGTAGGAGATTCTGTGCTATTGAAGGTATCTCCGTGCAAAGGAGTGATGAGGTTTGGGAAGAAAGGGAAGCTGAGTCCCAGATTCATAGGACCCTTTAAAATTTTGAGGAGAATAGGACCTCTAGCTTACGAGCTCGCCTTGCCTCCTAATCTGCAACAAGTGCACAACGTGTTCCACGTGTCCATGTTAAGGAAGTACCATGCAGATGCACGACATGTAATAGAATATGAGCAGGTAGATTTACAACCTGACCTGACCTATATCGAGCAGCCAGTAAGGATAATGGACCAAAAAGAACAAGTGTTGAAAAGCAAGGCTGTGAAGCTGGTTAGAATCTTATGGAGGAATCAAAATGTCGAGGAGTCAACTTGGGAACTTGAAGATGCAATGAGGAATAGATATCCCCACTTATTCACTAATTGATTCCGGGACGGAATCCTTGTTAGAGGGGAAGACTGTAATAACTCGAATTTTTGAGACCTTGTAAAACGTTTAATGAATAGTAACCCTGATGAACGGGAAAAACTTTTGAGCCCACACTATGTAGTGCATGAGAAAATGAGTTTCAGAGTTGATTTTATGATTATACGTACCAAATGAGTGTATGTAAACGCTATTAGTTTTCGAAGAAAATGAACTTTGAAAAATGACCGTATTTACAACTCATCGAGGATTACGGGAATCACAATATAATACAAGATTAAAACCCTACGGATTTATATCCAAGTACGATGATTTAAAATATAAGGAATAAATACGAAAGGAATTACGTCGCGAACCATTTACGAGGAAGTATTACAAAAACATTTAAGCGACCGAGCGAACGCGTAAACGATTAAATAAACGTAACGCACTAACTAACCATGGTAAGAAAGTAACCATAATTACTTTATCAAATAGTGAGCTAGATGTAGGATGATCAAGCAAGGCTAACCAAATAGTGTGCAAAGGAAGCTAGAACATGTAGTTTAGCTTGTAAACTAGGAAGCTACTTAAGATATGTCCATGGATTTGGAAACAAGGTATAAACCTAGGATTCTATACTAGGAATAATATCAATCAATAAAAAGATATCACCCATCCCATTTCCTACAATCAACCAAAGAAAGCAAGCATAAACCCCCCTCCTTCATTCTTCCATTCGGCCCTTCCTTCCCAAGCAAAGAATTCAAAATCAAATCTGTCCATGGTAAAATCCTCCCATTAATTCTCAAGCTTCCTAACAACCAAAATAAGGTAAGAAAATTTTTTGATCTCTTTTTATCAAGGTTTGATGGGAGAAATAAAATCAAGAAAGTTACTAGTGAATAGTATGAATTGTAACTCTTCTTTGGTTTCTTGATTTCAATGGTGGTTTTAGGTTCCAAAAATCATACCAAGCACTTCCAAGACTCCACCATCCTCAAGAACACATCTCAAAATTTCAAGAAAGGTAAAAATATTTGACCCAACTTTATTTAAGATTCATTTTCAAGATCCATTTAGTATGTAGTTATAAACCTAGTTTTAGAGGTGATGTTGTTGAAATCTTGATGTTTAGCTGACTAAATTTAAGGGTGATTGTTGTTGCCTCAAGAACATGATGTTCTTGAGAGGATTTTGTGTGTTGATGATGATATGATGATTGTTGGTGGTTGTATAAAGATTTAGGGCGTAAACGAAACTCCGATCGTAAACGTAATTCCGTTAAAATGAACAAATCGTAACTTTAAGTTTCTGCAGAAAGTCCCGAAGATTTAAAATGTAGTTTCTTGAAAATAAACCCTTGAATATGATATAAAATGTTATAAGGATCGTTTAGGCACTTGAATCGCTTGATTCCGATTTATGGATCAAATGATTTACGCGACATAAACTGCTACGAATTACAAACTTTGAAAATATAAAGGATCGACTTAAAAGTGTTCATAAATCATGAAATGTTTACATAAAGTAGTATTTTGAGTTTCCTAACTGTCATAAAAATTGCAAGTGAAAATAATGATTTTTCAATTTTATAAAAATATCGGAGCCGAGACCGCGCAATTAGAAACCGTAGAATCCATAAGCGGAGCCAACGACAAAAATGAAAATGAACCTAAGATACTTAGAAAAATGAAGCGACCATGATGTGAATGAGAACTTAAAGGAATAATAAGGGTAATATAAGTTGAGAGGGTGCATAATAAGTAGCACATGAGTGCGAGTCGCCGTAAATTAGAACGGAACCTAACAAAACGAATTATGTTTATGATTATAGATTTCCGAGCGGAACCTAGAGCATCCTCCACCTCGAGATACCCAGGCAATTTTACGAACCCAACTCCATTTTACTGTTGTGTTGTGAAAGAATTATTTTATTATCATTGCATAAATACCATGCTTGCCATGATACAAAGTAATTGAACTTTTTCGCATAATGTAGCGATTTTGTACGATAAATATATATCGTAAAATATTTAATTCCGCTTTAAGCGTGACGTATGATTATAAGACCAAGAGTCGGTCGGGATTTTAAGATAAAAATCCGGAAATCATTTCGGTGATATTATAGGACGATTACAAGTCCATAATAGTACGTTTTAAAGGGACTTAACGTCCACTTACGAAACATTAAAATACCTCGAACTTTTATTAAAACGATTTCCAAACGATCATATTCCCTCAACTATATTTTATTGTTCGAATAATAAATACTATATACCTATTCCTTTATTATGGGAAAAGTATACTCCAACGATTATTTATTTCAAACCTGATTAAACATTAAAGATTATTAATTACGTAGACATAAACTAGTTGAGGATTATTATTTTAAATATTCTTTTAGAGAGTAAACTCATTCGAGGTTTAATTATTTATTGATTATCATTTAATTATCTATTATTCATTAAAGGGTTTATTATTGATTTAAAAATCATAGATCCTGATTTAAAAATATATTTTCTGATTTCGGAAAATCATTCGAATAATTTCAGATCGTCGGAGATTATTATCCCGACTTATTTAATATAGTTTCAAGGAGAAACTTTTCCCCCTTATTAAATTATCTGTTGACAACGGTCAACTCACATCCTTAGTACTTCCTCCGAAAATCTCGGAACTACGTATATACATATATACATTTATATCTTAGTAAGATAAACTGTTTCTATCAACAAGCAAAATGCTTGGGGAACTTCAATGTGGTTCGAGTTCTCGTGATTATTAGAATTCTTTTTAAAGGACAAGGGAGGGGTAGACTTTGGTACTATGTGTGCTAGATGGACTACCAAAGGTACCGCAGGCGAAGGTACTCTGTGTACTCAGGAACTTGTGAAGTATGTATACCCAAAAATGGGACACGTAGCCCGAATGTGGCAAGGGTGATAACCGGGATACGAAGGTGTCGTTCTTCTACTAGTAGAAAAAGTTACTATTATCGTATTACGACTGATCATCGTATACGGTGGCTCCAACGAGTGTCCTAATTCTTCAAATTGGAATTGTGATGCAATACCGTAACCCAAGCCTAGGTGCTGGGTTTACTATTAAGGTATTCGCAGGATAATAAAATCCCCTAAAGAACTGTTTTCATAAGAAGATGTGTATCACCAAGGAAAACTAATTTCGAATAAAATATGATTATCATATATGATGTTTTACGTAAGTTATCATACAGTCATTTTCATATTGTATATTATTATACTAGGCATTATAGCTCGCCCTTGTTTTCTTAAATTGACACAACACAACAGTGAATCAAGATGCCTACCATGAGAACCACAGCCAGGAAACGGGTAGGAAATGGCCAGTTGTTCCGTAGATTGTTTGGTGTTGTACCACAGGTAGTCCGAATAAGCTGGGTTGGTTTTTAGTTGTTTTTAGTTCGGCTTATTTATAAGTATGACTTATGTAAGGTAATAAACAAGAAACGTATATTTGACCGACGGACTAGCCTTACTTAAAGGTTACTCCCCGGTAAGACTTAATTACTTTTGGGTTGTAATAATTATCACTCTATGATTGAATTACTCTAGCTATGAATGGTTTGTTTCCAAGACAATAACCTGTAAGTGTATGTGTGTGTTAAGTGTGGGGTCGTAAAGCATGAGTATTTATATATTGTAGTGTGAGTTATGTGGTTGTAGTAGTTTAGATGGCGTGGCCTCCGAGATTCCTGACCCCGGGTTTTGGGGCGCCATAGTATAGAACTTACGTATCTTGCTCTACAAGCCTTTCACTTAAAGTAGGATAGGATAATGATACGTACGATAACTAAACACTGGAAGAAGACTTGTTCCTAGATGATATGAAAAGTGTTGCTCTGAAACTCTATCATAAGACGATTCATAAGCCTAAAAAACTACGTAGCATTGATCCCTATAAAGGATGCATAGACATCTTGAGAGAAAAGAAGGAAAATTTACACTACGTTGCTCTTTCAAGAACAGTCTAAAGAATCATAACAAATTATACACTTTACCCAAATTCTTCTTATATATATGTACAAAAACCCATCTACAAATCTTATAATTGGCACTACTTATAAAATTTAGTTTCAATTGATGTGTATGAGTAAGAATGACATGTGATGTATGTTTAATCCTTTAGTAAGAATATATTTCTTCTGACGGACTTGTGAGTTGGAAGGCTACTAATCAAGAGATAATACCATTATGCCATAGATGGCCTACAGTAACAGCTAAAAAATATTACCACAGGCCAAAAAAATGTTACAATAACCAGCCAAAGCCCCTAAGGTAAAATAAAAATTAAGTTGTTTTTTTCGAATTACCTTTGGCCCCTAAGGTAACATTCCCTTTGCCCTGGTGCAACATTGAGTTTTATATTACAATAGGCATCAAAATAGGTCTATAATATCACACTATGTATATTACCTTTATAATTATAATTTGCAAAAAAAATGGGACCCAGCTATAGGGTTGTGGGCCCCACAGCTGGGCCCATGTAAGGCTCACCTAATATAATATAATTCTCAAAAAACTATTTGATATTTTGTTTTTAAATTGAACATTGCCACAGTTAAACTGTTATTGTCATACAAATCACCATAATAAGCAATTCAAACCAACCATCAAACTTCACAAGTTATCACAAACCACCACCAAACATCAGGTTTCACAATCCACCACATAGTCACAGAATCCACAACTAATATTACAGAACATAATGTAGGATGATAAATGACATTTACCATGAAGTTAAGATGGTCCTTAATCTAGTACTAGTATGCAAAAAGTGATATGTAAAAGAATACACATCTGAAATCTAAAATCCAGGATCGTCGGAAACGGGTGTAAAGTTGTCATCCACGCTGGTTGCACAAAAATCTTCAAGATTCATTGTGATTCCTGGAATTACTTCAGCTAGTTTTTTAAGTACCCGGGCCAAGTTCTCCTAGCCAATTTCTCGTGGACCATCTTATCAAGAGGCTCTACATGTTTCGTGTTGATCTCATGCATTTTGCTAATCTTCTAGCCATAGTCCTGTGCATACCTTTCTTCATTTAGTAATGTATTGACAGTTGTTTCTCTAAACAAAAAGGATAAGTTGGAAGCATGCAGAAAACAAAATGAGGGGCCACAGATAACAGTAATTAACCTTGTCGGGCAACACTGATTGATCATTCTTTCTGTAATTTTTAAGGCAAACAATTCAATGTCTTAGACTAAGATGCATAACATCCATATTCACGGGGGCGGATGGGCCACACAAAGTTACGGGTACAAATAGTTAAGGTTTACTTGGTTTTTTGTTGGACCTTTTTCGAGTCTGATAACTCAAAATCAAAATACGCTACATCACCAAACAGGTCATCAAACAGACTAACAGAGCATACATGTCCACAAATTTAGTTTAACAATCAACACAAGTACACAACAAGAGCTGTTAAAGAGTTGATAAAGCAAAGTATGGTCCTGAAGGCTAAAAGACTTTCTTCTGAAAAAGGTTGATTTATGTGTGTGCATATTATACACTTTGTGCATTACACTATGCTCAAATAAACCAGTGCTGAAAAGAAGAGACATGGAGCATGACCCTTAATTGAATAAACCATAATTTACTCACAACTACCTATCATATCGTCCCAGTCGTAAATTTTAGAGAAGTGGAAACATAGAAGAGAGCCAGAGAACGAACGTGAGAAGAATAAGCGGTCATGGCTCTCATTTGAAATATTGCAAAGACTTCAAATCAGGGAACTTTTAAATGGATTCAACTCTAACTACAATATTGTAGTGTTGTGTATGATAGACAGGATCAGCGATGGCTATATTGAGACAAGGTTGAAAATAATCAATACACATGAAGACACTAAGCTGAACTATATAATAACAACAATTCAATATTTGAACAGAATATAAATAATATCTAGCCATGATCATTATCCCCGACATGAAGGGCTATCATTTAGAAATAATATCTAGCTATGATCATTATCCCTGAACTGAAGCTTAGATTCAAATCGCAACTCAAACTTCGAGAAAATCAATTTTAAAAGAACAAGAAGCCCATGATATATAAAAAATAGAAGTACTGTGATCATTAAATTATAAATAAAATAAACACACTAAAAGCTTCGAACAACATTATGGTACAAGAAGACTGTAAAGCATTTACCATGGTTGAATCCTACACGATATGCCCTTGGAAAAGTGATTACAAATTTGACTGGGTTCTGAACTAACCTAAGAATTAAAATCATAATATATTAATAAACATTCACCAACAGATAGAAAGAGTGTGTCAGTGCAAAAGATTTCACTGACATTATCCAACTTAAGATGAATTAAGAGAGATGGAAACATGTCAATCTATTAGACGAGGAACAAATCTGCAACATGGAAACAGACAAAACAAAGTATCATGTGATGGCTACATTGAGCCAGAAAATTAATGTATATGCCTATAAACTTGAATCAGCTCCATTACGGAAAGAAAACATGGAAGCTGGTGAAAGAGTACCTAGTTCAGTTGTATATCTGTAATATTGAGATAGAAATCAGGGCACGGATAATTCACTGCTACAGGTATGGATATGTACTAGGTTTATACTTTCTGTAAAACAGTTTTACAGAGAAAAATAGAAACTTATAGTTCAATCCACCATCTCTTAAACAGTATAAAACCCTCTGTGAAAGGGATGATAATTATTCTTTTGCTAGCTGCAAAACATCTTGCCTTAACTTTAATGGATATTCCCTTCCAATTATCTCTAATAGTTCTGGAGACTCTTTGATAGTTATATAGCCAACATTGTTCATCAAGAATATATATCGCAACAATGAGTCCTCACAAAAACTAGATTTACTTTCCAAATTGATTCTCAAGCTCATCACGATCTAAATGATGTGAATTCCCAATGAGGTTCCGTTGGAAGCTTCCAAAAATTTATCATCTGCCTGATTTCCCAAACTTTTAGTTGGCCGAGATATAATTACATTTGTTAGTGGTTCCTTGTTCCGTATAATTTTAGCAACACAAGTCATTGTATATTTTGTCAAAGAAGGAATTATGCCGTTATAATAAATTTAGCACAGTATCCTTGAAGCACATCATTAATTTCCTTATTAGATTTGGAAGGGATTGCGTAGTCTTACTTGCCCAATGTGACATATTTGCGGCTGATTCTGAGTGGAACATATTAGTTTATATAACATAAACTTGATATATAAACATAAGTTCACACAAACACAAGTTCACATACAATATTCAAGCTCATACACTGAGAAACTACATAAAACATATAAAAAGAGATGGAATACCTTGATGTAGAATCGTAAACTAAACCCAAGCTCTGAATTAGACCCAAATCAAACCAAACTAACCCTGGAACAAAAAGATAAACCAATTACTTTGAGAATTTAACCAAAAAAATAAATCACAAAACCCCTAATTCAAATAAAAACCCTAGTTTTCTTTGAAATTTGAACACGTAGACCCATACACATCGATCTGTAAAAGGTTAACTCTGAATTGAATAAAACCGACTTTATTATACCCTTAATGTAACGCCCCCCAAATCCGGGGTCAAGGAATTTGGTCGTCACTATAAAACCTCAATACAAATTAACCTGTTAAATCAATAATTAAATGCCAGTGGAAGATATTTATCATAAATGACCCCAAACTAATCCAAGATCTTTTAAGGTTACAGTTCTAGAAACAAGAAATCCAAATTCCATCAATAAATTTTTCACTTTCTTTTAAAACTCTTTTCAATAAATTCCAACTCAAAACTAAACCCACTAGTATAACTTCGAAATGAAGTATACTAGGCCCAAATAAAATACACAACTATAATATAATATAATATAAACAACTTTACACAAAAGAACTTCCACTAATTCGCAAACCCTGGACCAACCACCTTCCAAGAGCTTCTTCTTGCTTCCTCGAATTACGCGGCTAAACAGCAAGCTAATCCTCATTGGAGGTTAAATTTAAAAACAGGCAAGTATGAGCGAAAGAAATGCTCAGCAAGATCATTATAATATATATGGGGTCGTTTGATATAAATCCGACATCTGCATTAGAGCAGAACATTTGAAATCATAATTGCTGAATCGTAAAACTCTTTTTGATATTTTCAAGTGAAAGGCTTCAACAATACTTTGAATATTGATAAGAATCAAACTCGTAAAACAGTGTTTACGGAAATATCGTAAACCACCACAACAAAAAGAAGCAATGATTATGGATGAATCATAAACTTTACTCAAAACTCAACTCTTGATATTAATACTTATTTTGTTGTCATATCAAATTAGATATCAATACGAACTTTGATGCTCACAACATCCCATACTGAAGTCAACACCAATCATCTGTACTAATACCACCTTTGATATTAAACAACAAACTAAGTATCCACAAAATCAGAAACTGAATCAAAACCACAATTCACTTTTAATCCAAAACAGAATTAGTTGATAAATCATTTATTCTATGATTATCAAAACCATAAAGAAATTTAGATATCAATTTAGATTGGAACCAATAACATTTCATGTTGTTCCCGATGATCAGTCGCGAAACAACACCGGTATCCCGCAGCCATACCGTAAATATAGGTACTACCTGTATCCCGAAGACATACGGTACCTATAGGGCACCAGAAAAGGCATAACTAGCCTTGAAAGATATTACAGCTGGACCGATATCTCGATCACCTATGCTGTAACCAATAACCAGTAACCATTCCATTCTTAAAAACATTTTTATTGAAAAAGGAGCCGAATCCTTCGACATCCTAAATAATTTTATTCCCTCATTCTTGGGCAGGAATAATCGCAACAAAATCATCTTTCTCAAAATCCCAAAACATTTATAAATTCGATAATTGGATAAGTAAAATCACTTGCCTATTCTGAACATAGAATAGCATATGAAAACTTGCATAAACAGAATTATTTAATTCAGCGATATGTAAAACATTTATCTATCTTGAACTGAATAGGGAAAGCAATACTTGCATGATAAGATTCAAAATAAATATCGCTTGAACAATAAGTGATGATAGCGATACTAGCCTTTGGGTTTTAGCAGTTAGTCACACTCGCAAAGACGCATCTATTCTGACATTCATGTCTCAAAACATCACCGTCTTTCCTTTAAACACTTTACTGATATGCTGCTCCTGCGATTGCTAAAAGCTAGAACAGGAATCCGGGTCAAGATGAACTTGCCGGATCCTGCCCAGATTTCGGCCGGCCATCCCGACTCCGGCGTTCTTTGTTCTTCCCCTAAACACGACCTCTGCTCACGCTTCTTGGTGCTATTCGATTCAACAGACACTCTACTGACTAATTATCACAACCACAATCACGAATAACTGCTAGTTCAATTTGTCCGGTTGATTTACAACCAAAAACCGACGACCGGCATCCAAAATCCGGTGAATGATCGAAATCGCTCAATTCTAAACAAAACACAGTGATTTATACATGAAAATGATGCTCTAATCACACCCAACACGTTTATATAATCAAAAACAACCCAGGTTTAACAGAAATAAAAACCCCAAATTCGGGTATAAATCCTAAAATTACGAATTTAAAAATTACCAAACCTCAATTGATTTTGATGCTAAAATCAGATAGAACAGATTGAGAGCTTCACAACGGATATTCATACTTGTGATTTGGTGTTCAATAACACCTTCAAAATTGACTTTGATTTTCAGAATTCTCCAAGAACACCAAGAACACATATTCAAGAAATTTTCAGAAAATCAAACCTTAATTTCTATATGATATTGAACTCTATTTTTGAAGTATAATATACCAAATCGACCAGAAAAACATGCTCTACAACATGGAAGCATCAAATCACATCAACAACACCAAGAACAAATTTTCATAATTTAATTATCAAATAATTCGAATATAAATAAATAAATAAGAAAATTACCATGATTTCTGGGAAGAAACTGATGATTGATTCAGAAAGAAGATTTCGAGAGCTTCGTTTTGATATGCTGCACGCCCGAATCGGAGTTCCTTAACGCCTTCGTTCTTGTGTTTGATTCTCAGGAACGTATCGGTTTTCTAGGGTTTTTCTCTGTATTTACGGTATTTTAACTGGTTGCAAATGAATAAACGGAATAAATGAAATAAGAAATAGGCTATTTATATTTATGGAATATTGGATCGTTCTGGATCGTTTTGGATCGTTAAATTAGTTGCTTAGCCGCTAAGTAACTATAAAAACGATACAATTCAATACCGGAATTGGATAATTATCAAAACCGGGCTTTTTATAAAACACCATATATGACAATAATATAAAAATATCTCGTCTCTCGAGAATACGGGTTTTATTGATTACCGAAATGATTGTCGTATCGAAAATATTGCGCCGGGCCGCGCACGGGTTAAACCGTAACTCGGATTGAAAAAGTCAAAACACGAAAAATGTCCAGAATTACCAGATTAGGTTAGGAAGGAGTTTTCGGAAGAGTTTCGGGTTGTAAAAATGCAAAAACGGTTGAGGTTGGAAGATTCCCGGCTTTATAAAATAGTTTTGTAATTATTCTAAATATAATTAATAAATCCATAAATCATTATAAAATCATTTAACACTCCAAAAATTACCAGAAAAATATCACAATTATCTATATTTTATTCTGGACATATAAAAATTCAAATATTCAAATAATGTCACATATAAACACCCAAACATCAATTCCAATTATCAGATAATTCACCAAAATTCATATAAAATTCACATAAAAAATTCCAAATAATTATAAAAATAATATTTGAAAATATGGGATATTATAATCTACCCCCCTTATAAGGATTCTGTCCTCGGAATCAGCAGAAGAAAGCACTAAGGATTTTCTAACCAACTTTCCATTTCCAGATAACCTCAATTTTCCATAACCTTAAATAAATCTTGTATTCCTTGCATAATAAAACTTTTACAAGAGCTTCACTGCGCACCATTGTTCCATTCACATCCTTTGACCAATTCTTCAATAGAATCACCTTTTTACTGATTGCGAGAAAGAAGAATAGAGAGAAAGATAGAGAGAAGAAAAGAAAGAAAGATAGAGAGAGAAATAAAAGAACAGATTGACTTCGCTATATGCCACTGATATTCTAATCGCATTGCGGTCCACTGTCGTCCTTCGTAATTCCATCACATCACCTTACTTTGACTTGACCAGGATACTCACTTAACTTGATTGGCATACCTTCGAATATTTGGAATGATAAAATCATGGAATTTCAAAAGAAGAGAATTTGATATCATAACGGGACTAAAATCTGAATTTGAGAAAAAGTATTGTTAATATTAAAAGAATAACTGAGAGATCAATATGATCAAATGAACTTGGTATTGCGTGTCCAAATTAAGACACTACTAAAGGTTGTTAACCTTCTTGTAGTCACAACACACACAAGTGATGGCGTCCCATCCAACTCCTATCACACAGACAGGTATACCTTGTGTCCCCTATAGTTAGGGTTGTTCATCTCAGTCAGAATAAAAGAATATGAAAGGAATTGAAAATCAAATGAATAAAGCTGAAAAGATTTCAAAGTTGATATTTCTGAAGGAAATGAAATCCAGAGAACAAAATTATATCACCAAATGAGCAAATGGTGTCACATCATCAAGAAACTATCCACCAAATAAGAAAAGTGGAATTAATTATCATAACTTGACAGAGCTATCAAAACCTGAAAAATAGGCTTCATGACAGCCTCTGGCACATTTAAAACACAGTTATGATTGAAAATGAATGTTAGGGAATATATCCTCTAACAATTACTTCTTTTGAGAGAGGCCAAAAGAAATTATAGAAAGAGAAGGTATTGCCAAAGTCTTAATGCTTATCTTCTGTTTGAATTCTTCTGTTGACTCGTCATCCGATTCTCGACACTTCTTCATATTCTAAGGATATCGATAATCTTCATCGTCGTCGAATCGTAGTAGCCTCGAAAGATTCCATAATATAAGTTTGCAGCTTCCCGGAGTTCCATCCAGCTCAACACAACCATCTCGAATGAATGCGCCTATCTTAACTTACTCGTTGGTACTATATCCGATAGTCCAACAGGAACTCGATATGAGCTCAAACGTCCTCACATAGCTATACACACTCCTACACACTCTCATTTCTAGTTTACTATAACCTCATCTCTGATACCAACCTGTAACGCCCCCCAAATCCGGGGTCAAGGGATTTGGTCGTCACTATAAAACCTCAATACAAAGTAACTTGTTAAATAAATAATTAAATGCCAGCGAAAGATATTTATCATAAATGACCCCAAACTAATCCAAGATCTTTTAAGGTTACAGTTCTAGAAACAAGAAATCCAAATTCCATCAATAAATTTTTCAATTTCTTTTAAAACTCTTTTCAATAAATTCCAACTCAAAACTAAACCCACTAGTATAACTTCGAAATGAAGTATACTAGGCCCAAATAAAATACACAACTATAATATAATATAATATAAACAACTTTATACAAAAGAATTTACACTAATTCGCAAACCCTGGACCAACCACCTTCCAAGAGCTTCTTCTTGCTTCCTCGAATTACGCGGCTAAACAGCAAGCTAATCCTCACTGGAGGTTAAATTTAAAAACAGGCAAGTATGAGCGAAAGAAATGCTCAGCAAGATCATTATAATATATATGGGGTCGTTTGATATAAATCCGACATCTGCATTAGAGCAGAATATTTGAAATCATAATTCCTGAATCATAAAACTCTTTTTGATATTTTCAAGCGAAAGGCTTGAGCAATACTTTGAATATTGATAAGAATCAAACTCGTAAAACAGTGTTTACGGAAATATCGTAAACCACCACAACAAAAAGAAGCAATGATTATGGATGAATCATAAACTTTACTCAAAACCCAACTCTTGATATTAACTCTTGATATTAATACTTATTTTGCTGTCATATCAAATTAGATATCAATACGAACTTTGATGCTCACAACATCCCATACTGAAGTCAACACCAATTATCTGTACTAATACCACCTTTGATATTTAACAACAAACTAAGTATCCACAAAATCAGAAACTGAATCAAAACCACAATTCACTTTTAATCCAAAACAGAATCAGTTGATAAATCATTTATTCTATGATTATCAAAACCATAAAGAAATTTAGATATCAATTTAGATTGGAACCAATAACATTTCATGCTGTTTCCGATGATCAGTCGCGAAACAACACCGGTATCCCACAGCCATACCGTAAATATAGGTACTACCCGTATCCTGAAGATATACGGTACCTATAGGGCGCCAGAAAAGGCATAACTAGCCTTGAAAGATATTACAGCTGGACCGATATCTCGATCACCTACGCTGTAACCAATAACCAGTAACCATTCCAATCTTAAAAACCTTTTTATTGAAAAAGGAGCCGAATCCTTCGACATCCTAAATAATTTTATTCCCCCATTCTTGGGCAGGAATAATCGCAACAAAATCATCTTTCTCAAAATCCCAAAACATTTATAAATCCGATAATTGGATAAGTAAAATCACTTGCCTATTCTGAACATAGAATAGCATATGAAAACTTGCATAAACAGAATTATTTAATTCAGCGATATGTAAAATATTTATCTATCTTGAACTGAATAGGGAAAGCAATACTTGCATGATAAGATTCAAAATAAATATCACTTGAACAATAAGTGATGATAGGGATACTTGCCTTTGGGTTTTAGCAGTTAGTCACATTCGCAAAGACGCATCTATTCTGACATTCTGTCTCAAAACATCACCATCTTTCCTTTCAACACTTTACTGATATGCTGCTCCTGCGATTGCTAGAAGCTAGATACCCAATGCCATTCCATTCCATTCTTTATCTAATATATTGTCCTGATCAACTCGAATGATCCGCATCTATAATTAAAAGATATAACTTTAATCGCCTAAATGATAATCACTCGATGAACTGCGCGTCAAAAGCCTATCGTCTACCCACACAATAGCCCACACATTAATATAACAGACAAACACAGGACTCTTGATCCACATACACTCATAATTCACATAGGACGTAAGCACATAATCCACGTATCACATAATTCATATCACATATGACTTAGTTCGTCAAAAGGTTCGACTCGATATGTTTAAAACTGAAATCGGGTCAATAATATGATTTAAAACTAAAATCGGATTAAAAATATGATTTTAATGTACCGCCTGTTTGACAAAAGTTGACGCTTCTCCAAATTTTAGTCAAATTTTAGCCGCCTTTTTCAATTTACCTCATATTTTGTTTTTAAATTTTTTTAAATATATTATTATCATAATGAATTGCAACCAAATTATTTAAAAATAATGTCACTCCCTACAATTTATAAACTCAAACAATAAATTAAGTCATATCAAAATTAGTTAAATTTAAAATTAAATAATAGGATTAACTTTATTTTATATTTTCTTAAAGGTAAATTTTTATATATTAAAATATATATTGTTAATTTAATATTTAAAACAAAAATATCATTATTTACTTATGATAGGGATAAATAAATCCTGATTACATAATTAAATATTAAAGTTTGGGCTGCAAGACCCAATAAGAAGGTTATAACATTCAGACCAAAAAAGTCAACACATTGATCAGTCCTAATGGACCAGATCAGGCCAGATGGAACAAAGAAGGCCCAAAAACCCTGTATATTAATTAATTTCGTAATTAATTAATAAGGGAAAAATCAGTTATTGAGAAGAGTCCCGATAAGGATATAAATCCTTGCAGATTAGCCTCAAGGGGACCTAAAAGGATAAGGAATCAGTTTCCTACTATCTAGGACTCCAAAGTCCATTCTAATTATGAGACTTGCCCACCAAGTCTCCTATACCAAGTCCAATTCAAGGACTCCCACATCTATATAAGGGGCCTCACCCCACAAACAAGAACTACATTTTTTGACTTGATCCTTGGCAATCAGCAAGGTACGTAGGCATCTTGTTAAGGCAGATTGAGTCATGAAACACAAGAGCAGTCAAATCGAGCCTTGAAGCTCACATTCCTTAGTACTAAATACAGTAATTATATATATTAGTTTTTAATCCATAACATTCGACGCCGTCTATAGGAAGGCACAACAACAACCATGGCGAGAACACGAAGAACAATTAGAGCTCTGGAGGAAGGAACACAATCGGGGACAACCCAGGTGATTTCGTCAACCGTGGAGATACCTCCCCACTCAACTTATGCATCTACTCAAGTGGAAGCCCAGATAGGGGTAACTCAACCTCAGCCACAAGGGACGACTCCCCCGACTATTCAAGGTACGAATCCTCAAGTTCAACAAGTACATATACCTGTGAATTCTCGACCCGTCGGGTATGAATATTCAACCGCTGTTACTACTAACCCCCTTATGGGATGCCCCTTTACCCCGAGGTTGGAGGAAGCGGACATGCTGGGCAAAGTGAAGCACGAGGGCAATCGCCCCCCTATATACGAGGTTTGGCTCCTATCCCGGAGGATCGAGAATTTTCTGGTCCATACACTGAGAGAGACTCCGAATCTTCGGATGATGAAGTAGCCCCAAGAAGGAGGCGTGCTGGCAAAGAGCCAATGGCTGATGGAGGCCAACGTCCTCAAAGCACCCAAGGGGCGAATCCCCAAGAAGTGCAGGAAAGAATTAGGGCTCATGAGGCTGAGATTCAAAGGCTGAGGCGCGACTTGGAGGCGCACCAGACCACCAGACCCCAGATACCTCCTAGGGGGAGAAATCCTCCTCCTGTCATAGACCTGGATGGTCCGGTACGGAGAAGGGCTGTTGTCCCAAGAACTGATCCAAGCAATCTTCTTCCCCTTGGAGATCCTGATGATCCTACTCCACCCTTCACTGAAGAAATAATGAACGCCCATATCTCAAGGAAGTTCAAGATGCCAACTATCAAAGCCTATGACGGCACGGGAGATCCCGCTAATCATGTTAGGACATTCTTTAATGCACTGCTGCTGCAACCCGTGAATAGCGCTATTAAATGTAGGGCCTTCCCTCAAACCCTGTCGGGTATGGATCAAAGGTGGTATAGTCATTTGCTCCCAAACTCTATTGGGTCGTTCAGAGAGTTAAGTCAGGCTTTTATTAAGCAATTCATCAGTGGGAGAGTTCATGAGAAAAGTTTAACATCTCTTATGAGCATTGTGCAGGGAACAAAGGAATCCTTGAGAGATTACCTGAATCGTTTCACAAAGGAGGCTTTAAAAGTCCCAGATCTTGATGATAAGGTAGCCATGATAGCACTGCAACAAGGAACTAGGGATGAGTTTTTTAAGATGTCCTTGTCCAAACGTCCCCTGAAAGCATGTTGCAGCTCCAGGAGAGGGCAGGGAAGTATATCAAAGTTGAAGAAAGCATGAAGAAGACCGTAGTAAGTAATGAGCCCACTGGAGGCAAGAAGCGAAAAACTGATCTGGAGTATATCACTAAGGACAAGTATCCTAGAACCGAGCAAAATCCTGATTCAACCCCCAAGAAGGGAGGACCTGGGCAAAAGTTCACCGAATACGCTAAGCTGAATGCTCCTAGAAGCCAGATCTTGATGGAAATCGAGAAAGATCGAGATATTCGTTGGCCTAAGCCCCTGAAGGCCGATCCTGCCAAGCTAGACAAAAGCAAGTATTGCAGATTTCACAAAGATGTTGGTCACGACACCGATGAGTGTAGGCAGCTAAAAGATGAAATTGAGTTCCTCATTCAAAAAGGAAGATTGAACAAATACACTAGAGAAGGAGGGGACAGGAATAATAATGGAAGGAAGAACTTTGAAGATCGTAGGAGGGACCAAGACGATCAGGGGCGAAACCCCCAGCCTAGAGGACCAGTTATAAACACAATTTATGAAGGACCGCGACCTCGAGGGCCTGTGATAAACACGATATTTGGAGGTCCAACTGCTGCTGGATTGTCTAAAAATTCCAGAAAGGCATATACTAGGGAGGTTATGCATATTGTTGGAGAAGCCCCGAAGAGGGCCAGGACAGAAGTAACATTGACTTTTGATGATTTTGACCTAGAGGGTGTGAAGTTTCCTCATGACGACCCACTGGTCATAACACCAGTAATAGGAAATAGCCCGATCAAGAGGGTCCTTGTGGATAACGGTGCTTCAGTGGATATCTTGCTCCATGATGCCTTTCTAAGGATGGGGTATAACGACTCCCAGTTGACACCAACTGACATGCCGATATATGGATTTGCTGGAGTAGAATGTCCTGTGGAAGGGATAATCAAGTTGCCAACCACCATAGGTATGGAACCAAGGCAAGTAACGTAGATGTTGGACTTTGTGGTGGTAAAAGCTAGTTCAACCTATAATGCTATCATGGGAAGAACAGGGATACATGCCTTCAAGGCAGTCCCTTCTTCCAACCATTCAGTCATGAAGTTTCCCACCCGGAATGGGATTGGAGAAGAGAGAGGAGATCAAAAAATGGCTAGAAGCTGTTATGTGGCCTCTTTGAGGGCAGATGGAGTCGGGGGGCAGGTTCTTCCTATTGAAGATATGGATGTCCGAGAAAATGATGAGAAGAGAGGAAAGCCAACAGAAGACTTGGTTTCGATTCCTTTAGACCCCGAGAATCCTGAGAGGATGACTTTCATTGGAGCCACATTAGAGGAGCCCCTTAGAGGGAAATTGGAGAAATTTTTGCAAGAGAATGGTGATGTGTTTGCATGGTCAGCAACTGACATGCCAGGCATAGACCCGGAGCTGATTACTCACAAGTTAAATATGGATCCAAGCCGGAAGACAGTAAAACAAAAGAAAAAAAACTTTGCCCCGGAAAGACAAGAGGCTATAAAACGGGAAGTAGAAAAGCTCTTAGAGGCTGGTTTCATTGAGGAGATTCAATTTCCGGAGTGGTTAGCAAACCCTGTAATGGTGAAGAAGGCTAATGGAAAGTGGAGGATGTGTATAGACTTTACTGATCTGAATGATGCATGCCCTAAAGACTATTTTCCGTTGCCAAGGATTGATACTTTGATTGATGCCACTGCTGGGCATGAGATGCTGAGCTTTATGGATGGATTTAGCGGATACAATCAGATTAAGATGCACAAGGATGACATTCCAAACGTATCATTCATCACTGACTTTGGTGTTTATTTTTATCTTGTTATGGCATTTGGTCTTAAGAATGCAGGAGCCACCTATTAAAGGTTGGTAAATAAAATTTTTAAGGATCTTATTGGTAAGACTAGGGAAGTCTATGTTGATGACATGTTAGTCAAGAGTCTAGTAAAGACTGATCATATAACCCATTTGAGGGAAGCTTTTGAGGTCCTGAGGTACCACAAGATGATGTTGAATCCTACAAAGTATGCTTTCGGAGTAGGATCTGGAAAAATTTTGGGATTGATGGTCTCCAAGAGAGGGATAGAGGCTAACCCCGATAAAATAAAGGCGATCTTGGACATGGAACCACCAAAAATCGTCAAGGACGTTCAGAAGCTCACAGGAAGAGTTGCTGCGCTGGGACGATTCATCTCCAAGTCAGGAGACAAGTGCTTATCATTCTTCAAGTCACTAAAGAATGTTAAGGACTTTGTATGGAATGAGGAAAACCAGAAGGCATTTGAAGAGTTAAAGAAGTATATGGCCCAGGCCCCGATGTTGGCCAAGCCAGTTTTGAGTGAAGTTTTATTCTTGTACTTGGCTGTTTCAGAGAGTGCCTTGAGCGCGGTGTTGGTTAAGGAGGAACTGAAAGTCCGGAAACCCGTATACTATGTCAGCAAAATTCTGCATGGTGCTGAGTTGAATTATTCAACTATTGAGAAATTTGCTCTAGCCTTGGTAATGGCTTCGAGAAAGCTGCGTCCTTACTTTCAGGCTCATCAGATTGAGGTGCTAACAAATCAGCCCCTGAGAAATATCATTCACAGTCCCAAGGCAAGTGGGAGATTGATTAAGTGGGAAATAGAGCTGGGAGAGTTCGATCTCAAGTACAAGCCACGTACGGCAATAAAAGGCCAGGCACTAGCTTCCTTTGTGGTGGAATGTACCATACCCAACCAAGAAGTCGGGGGGCAGGAAGATACCATACACAAGACAAGGGAGTCGATAATGGGGACAAAGAGAAGGATGATAAGGAGAAAGAATATTGGGTTCTCTATTTTGATGAAGCATCAAAAACAAACTTCAGTGGAGCAGGATTGGTTTTATAAAGCCCTGACGGGTTCTTGATTGAGTATGCCATGAAGTTAGACTTCCCAACCACAAATAACGAGGCAGAATATGAAGCCCTGATAGCTGGCCTTGGCCTAGCAGGGACACTTAGAGTCAAAAACTTAAAGGTCCGCGGAGACTCGAAGCTGATCATATCCCAGGTAAAGGGAGAATTTGAGGCCAGGGATGATACGATGGCCAAGTATGTCTGCCTAGTAAGGGCTGTGATGACCCAATTCAATGAATGCCTTGTTGAGCACATTCCAAGGGAGGAAAATGCTAAGGTAGATGCATTATCAAAGTTTGCTTCATCCGAGATAGAAGAAAGTTCAGGAAGTGTGTACTTCCGTGTTTTGAAGACACGAAGCATAGATGTTAAGCTTGTAGCTCCTATAGGCCTGGGGACGTCATAGATAGATCCCATTAAGGCCCACATTCAAATTGGTTGGTTGCCAAATGATGCAATTGAAGCACGGAAGTTAGCTGTTCGGGCACTAAGGTACTCTTTGATAGATGGGATTCTGTACAAAAGATCTTTCGTGGTTCCTTACTTAAGGTGTCTCAGGCCCGATGAGGCACGCTTGGCTCTTGAAGAAGTGCATGAAGGTATTTGTGGGCAATACTTGGGGGGCAGGGCCTTGGCTCATAAGATAACCCGTTTAGGCTTCTATTGGCCAGAAATGATGGCTGACGCCAAAGAATATGTAAAGAAGTGTGATCGCTGTCAGAAGCATGCACCTGTTGTTAGACGACCCCCCGAGATGCTGACCTTTATAAACTCGCCCATTCCCTTTGCTATGTGGGGAATGGATATTCTGGGGCCTTTCCCCATGGCCACGACACAAAAGAAGTTCCTGATTGTAGCCATTGATTATTTCACCAAGTGGATTGAAGCCAAACCCTTGGCCAAGATCACAACTAAGCAGGTTGCACAATTCCTGTGGGAAAACATTATGTGCCGATATGGAATTTCCCGTATCCTAGTCACTGACAATGGAACACAATTCAACAACAAGGAATTCAAGAAGTACTGTAAAGAAAATGAAATTGAGTTACGGTTCACCTCTGTGGCTCACCCGTAGGCCAATGGGCAAACGGAGGTAGCAAATCGGATAATCCTGGATGGACTAAAGAAAAGGATCGAGAAGTCAAGAAATAATTGGGTTGATGAAATACTTCCAATATTATGGGCCTACAGGACTACCTGTAGAGTCACGACTGGAGCAACTCCCTTCATGTTGGCATATGGGGCAGAAGCAGTAGTTCCCGTGGAAATATCACATTCTTCTCCAAGGATTCAGGCTTTCAATGCTGAGGAAAATGAGGAAGGACAAAGGTTGGCTCTGGACTTAATCGACGAAGTGCGAGACGAGGCACATGCAAAGATAGTAGAATATCAGAAAAAGGCTTCATTCTACTACAACCTAAGGGTTAAAGAAAGGTTTTTCAAATAAGGTGACCTAGTCTTGAGAAAGATAGAAGCTTCTGGTGTAGGATAGAAAGGAAAGCTTGCCCCGAATTGGGAAGGGCCGTACAAAGTCAAGAGCGTTCAAGGAAGGGGAACCTACAAGCTGGAGATAATTGATGGTTTTGAAGTCCCAAGAACTTGGCATGCACAAAACATGAAGGTTTACTATGTGTAGGGCAATTGAATACGATTCTCACTTGTCTGGATGACAAGTAGGTTGAAAAGCACCTTGAAGCTTTGCTTGCGTAGGATTTTATATTCCAGTAGAATTTACATTGTCGAGTTATTATTGTTAAGGGTCGAACCCATACTATGTAAGGTTTTGGAAAACCAGACTTCATATTAAAGAGTTCGAAATTATTTCAACCTATGGATGTTTAAGTTGTGATAATACCTTGTGTGGTTTTAACAAAAAATCATGTTTTGATCATTGGAAAAAAGGAAGACTTTAAGGATTCTTTTATAAGAGTGCATGTTGCACAATTTAAAGGACCAATTAGTTTAAGTTTAAATGCATATTAAGTATTGGAAAGATAAAGGAGAAAGAGGCGAGTAAGAAAAATAGCATATGAAATAACCCCGAAGGGTAACAAGTTCTGACATAAACAAAGTTCACATATTGTCTAAAAAGAAGATATACATAAAAAAACTTAGGCCTTGGAAGGCTGGGATTCCTCGGAACCACTATCCGAAGTCTCCTCGGATGTCTCAGTCGTCCCCTCGGACGTCTCAGTCGTCCCTTCGGACGTCTCAATCGTCCCCTCGGACGTATCAGTCGTCCCCTCAGAAGTCCCCGTAGAGGTTCCATCAGAAATGCCTTCGGGCGCTTTGGATGCTGCGGGAGATGCTGGTTGCTGAGGCGCTACTCTTGGAGGCTCTTCCACCCTGACCTTCTTAGCAACGGGCTCAGACTCTTCTTCAGAAGAAGCTTCCTCCTCTCCGGAGCTGGACTCAAGCTCTTTCCTCTTTTGGCCTTGGCTCCCCGACGGGCCGTCCTTGATCAGGCCAACGAGCTTGTCAGTAACACCCCTAAGTTCTGGAACTCGAACAGGGCAAGGAATGGAGGACTGCTCGAGGACTTCTGGAAATTCATCTTGAATGGCCTCCACAGCAGCATCCCAGCCTTCTTTATAGCTAACTGGGTGTGGAGGGCATCGTGCTCCACCATTAAGTCCTTAAACTCCTGAGTATCCATCCAACCGTCAAAGGCTTTATCCTTCTGAGCCTTCAGGATAACATTCTCGGCCCGGGCCGTTTCCAGGTCAGAAGTGGAAGAGGCAAGTTGGGCTTCAAGGGCTATTCTTTGGTTGGCCTCCTCCAACTTCTTGTTAGCATCCTCCAGGCCAACCTTCCAAGCCTTGGCTTGGTGAATCACCCCTTGAAAATGGGCGTTCGCCTACAAGAGACACGGAGAAAGTGTGAGATGAGAAAATCAAAAAGGGTAACTATGAAGGGCAAAAGAAAAAGACGTACCGTCGCCAAAGCCTGGGCTCCGAAAAGCTCGTTCCCCTCTAAGTCCTGTTGAAGGACAAAGTCTTGATAGTCCACCGGGGAGATGGAATGCTTAGACCATTCCTTGGCAAGCGCCGTGCTCCCAAGGATTGAATCCTTGCCCCGGATTCCCCAAGCAGGTTGAAAATAAGCCCCTGGCCTTTGCTTGGTGCGCAAAACTTGGCTGGGGCCTTCTTCGCCTTGGAGTAGGAACTCGGGGAAGCAATCCCCAAGGCGCGGGTCTTTAAAGACCTTTCCAACGCGCTTCATCCTGGTTGTCTCCAGGTCTTTAGGCTTGGTAGTCTCCTCAATCTTCTCAGCCACTGCAACAAATGAGATAAGTAAGTTGAGGAATCAGTAAAATAGAAAATGAAGGAAATAAAAAAGAAATATATAAGGAAGGAAACTTACTTTTCTTAGGAATGGGAAGTCCCATTATCTTGCGTCAGGAGGTTGAAAGCTCTAGCCTCCTCCTCAGACAAAGTTATGTCATTTGGGCTCCCATCAACGGCAAGCCCAAAAGACGATCGAAATAGGGTGCCCCAATCGCCACCCTCCCAAATGACGAACAAAAAATCTTTCTTCCACCCCAAGTTGTTGTCAGGGATGGACTTCCCATTCACAATATAAGGAATAGTAGGGCGCTGGTTTATAGAAACCCAACCCGGATTCTTATCAGGGCTGTTCTTGAACTAAAAAATCTTTCTGAAGATAGCAATAGAAGTGGGGACTTTATGCTTGGCGCATTATGACAGATAGCACAGAATAAGCCTCCAAGAATTAGGGGGGAGTTGGCAAGGGCTGATGCCCACATCAGCTTGAAAAAGAGGAATGAACGGGTGAAAGGGGAGTCTGATACCTGCCCTTAGAGTATCCCTGTAGACGCATAATGCGTCCTTCTTCCACTAGCAGGCCCTATCGGCCGTACCTGCAAGAACCAGCTTGAAAGGTTCCTTGATTTTGAAACAGCTGCTCAACTTTTCCAGCTCTTTGGGATCCCGCATGGCACTAATATGGTCGTGCGCGTCCAGATGCGCATCAGACGGGTACTCGTCCCCTCGGGTGTTGATCATGTCGATCAAGGAAGTGTACCTTGATCGAATAGGGAATTCATTGGACTTTCTAGCCACGTTCATCTTGGCCAAACGAGTCATTTTCTTATCAGCCATCTGAAAAAAGGGCACATAAAGAGATAAGTTTAAAAGCGCACACTATGTAAAAGTAAGCACACGAAGTAAGGGGAGGAATTTTACCTGAAGAAATGCTCCTAAAAAAGGCTTTGATACTCCGACTTGCTGTTATTGCTCTAAGATTCTTAGCAGGAGAAGAAAGAAGAAGAATTTAGAAATGAGAAAGTGAGAAGTAGTAGACTTTCCTCACTCCTTTATATAGGAGGAAAAGTGAAGTTGAAGGGACAAAAGCCCAATAAGGACAGAGGCCCAAAGGAAAAAGCCCAGAAAAAGGAATATTCCAGAATATTCCAAGAAATTCTAGAGAATTCTAAACAGGGTATATTGGTATATTAAGCCCAGATCAATAAGAGGCCCAATAAGAGTTAGAAGGCCCAAATCAAATTAGGATTTGGAAAAAACCCAGTAAGAATTAAGAGGGCCCAAATCCAATTAGGATTTGAAAAAACACAATGCCCTAAATTGAAGCCCTAAAATATGTAAGGCCCAATAAAAAAGGCCAGGCCCAAACTGAGGCCCAGTAAAACATGGAAATCCTAAAAGACCAGGATTTAGGTCAAAATCCAGGTCGTGAATCCTGCTCGAAATCTTTCGAGCAGGCTCCCGAAAATAACAGGTATAAAAGACCAGAATTCAGGTCGAAATTTAGGGCGTAAATTCTGCTCGAAACCCTTCGAACAGACACCCGAAAATTACGGAAATAACAGAAATGGATTGAGGTCGAAACTTCAACCAGGAATGAGGTCGAATCAAACAAAACACTTTTCAAATATGGGGTTTAAAAACCTGGACAAAAATCCAAGTCGAAGAATCGACTAGGATCCAGGTCGTGAATCCTAGTCGAAATCTATCGACCAGGAAGCAAGAAAAAGCAGAGAATTTACGAACTAGATTCAGGTCGTAGTTTCAACTAGGATCCAGGTCGAAATCCAGGTCGTGGATCCTAGTCGAAACCCCAAGACCAGGAATGGAAACAAGGGCAAATTCTCGACCTAGATCCAGGTCGAAAGTTCGACAAGGATCCTGGTCGAATTTTAGGTCGTGGATCCTAGTCGAATTCCTTCGACCAGGATTGCAAAGCTGGCCCAAATTTCGACTAGGATCCAGGTCGAAATTTCGACTAGGTACCTGGTCGAAAAAGGGCTGGAAATTTGAAAAAATTAAAGGGAAAAATTCCTGGAAATTGAGGAAAAATCCCAGAAATTAAGGGAAAAATCCAGAAAATTAAGGAATAAATCCAGAAAATTAAGGAAAAATCCCAGAATTAAGGGAAAATTCCTGGAAAACTGGAAAAATTTCGGGAAAGAGGGAAAATTCCTGAAAAATACCAGAAAATTCCTAAAAATAGGGCGAAGGTAAGAAAATAGGGAGGGAAGTTTTTTAACAAACCCTGGAGCCGCGCGCAAGGCAAATCGTTGTAAACGTGTAGGTCGCTCCACACTTTACGCAAAACGATATCCTGTAAGGGAATAAATGAACTTAACTTTCGCGAAATCTTATACGGTTTTCCAAAAGTTGGGGGGCAAATGATAGGGATAAATAAATCCTGATTACATAATTAAATATTACAGTTAGGGCTGCAAGACCCAATAAGAAGGTGTATAACATTCAGACCAAAAAGGTCAACACATTGATCAGGCCTGATGGACCAGATCAGGCCAGATAGAACAAAGAATGCCCAAAAACCCTGTATATTAATTAATTTCGTAATTAATTAATAAGGAAAAAATCAGCTATTGAGAAGAGTCCCGATAAGGATATAAATCCTTGCAGATTAGCCTCAAGGGGACCTAAAATGATAAGGAATCAGTTTCCTACTATCTAGGACTCCAAAGTCCATTCTAATTATGAGACTTGCCCACCAAGTCTCCTATACCAAGTCCAATTCAAGGACTCCCACATCTATATAAGGGGCCTCACCCCACAAACAAGAACTACGTATTTTGACTTGATCCTTGGCAATCAGCAAGGTACGTAGGTATCTTGTTAATGCAGATTGAGTCACGAAACACAAGAGCAGTCAAATCGAGCCTTGAAGCTCACGTTCCTTAGTACTAAATACAGCAATTATATATATTAGTTTTTAATCCATAACAACTTATTTTAAAAAAGTAATATTTTTAAATTATTACTTAAATATATTGTAAAATTAAATAATTTAAATTCACATATTATAAATATATCTTATTATTTTATAAAATGATAGTATTTTATTCATAAATACCCTAGGGTAACACGTCTTAAAATATATTGCAGTGTGTAACACTTTCTATCTACGATAATATGTTGAAAAGGCTACGTTAACATGTTGAAAAGGCTATGGTAACATCAAATGTGCTATGTTGCACCAGACAAAAATAAGTATAGGTAATGTAACATGCTATAGGCCATCTATGGCGTAGCGTACAATGAATATATTGCTTCTGATTGACTTCTGGCTAAAACATGCTTTAGGCCATCTATGGCGTACAATGAATATATTGTTTCTGATTGACTTCTGGCTAAGGGATTTACTTGTTGAAAAATAAAAATTTATCCAAAACTTTTCAAAAAGGTTCTTTTTTCAAATATATTAAATATTTTTTTACCTATTTTCCAACAAATAACATCGATGTATTAATAATAATACCAAATACAACCCGAAACTAGGAGGCTATTAAACAATAATACTAAACATGTGATTATAAAATTTCACTTGTTCCTAAAAGTATCCAGGCGTTCATGTCAAGGCAATGATTAGATACAATTATAACTTTGTTGAGAAAATCTAGATTAATATCCTAATCCTCCAGCCACTTTTGTATTACTTGCCTATAATATCTGTAGGAAAAAAATGCTGGCAACTATTCTACATCTATAATAATACCTGCTGCTTGCATATAAATTAGAGCTGAAACGCACACCTGCTTTCTAGTTGTACAATCGTTTATTCTGCAAAATGGTCAATGTGCAGCCTCCTCTGATAATCTCAAAAGAACTCATAGAACCTTCCTCTCCAACACCACATCACTTAAAATATTTCAATCTTTCTTTGTTGGATCAGCTCTCTCCTAATTTTTACCTTCCAATGATGATGTTATACCCTAAAACCGATATAAACACCGATGACATTACTAATATACTCAAGAAATCTTTATCTGAAACTCTAACTCTTTATTATCCTTTTGCTGGTAGACCTGGAAGTAAAGGTGTCATTGAGTGTAATGATAATGGGGTTGAATTCTTTGTAGCCCGAGTGAACTGTAAGCTATCGGAAATTCTTGAAAAGACTGAGCCTCAAACAATTGATATGTTTTATCCAGAGGGAGTTCTTTGGAATGAATCCTATAAGGGCAGTCTTCTTGTAGTTCAAGTCACATTTCTTAATTGTGGTGCTGTGGCTATTAGTAATTGTTTGTTACACAAGATTGCTGATGGTGGAACAGTAGCTTCATTTCTTTGGGATTGGGCATCACTTGCACGAAACTCGGGCTTAAATGTGCCATCTCCGCATTTCATTTCAAAGTCACTTGTACCCCCTAGTGATCCACCAATTGTTAGAGAAATTACCAAGATTGAGAAGTTCGATGATTGTGTCACACGAAGGTTCATTTTCGACGCTTCAAAACTAGCTCATCTCAAGGCCATGTTAACAAAACTAGGAGTGTCTAATCCTTCGCGAGTTGAACTTGTAGGTGCAATCATTTACAAATGTTTCATGACAGCAAACTTTAAGGCAATGGGTGAATCTTCAAGGCCTTATCTCTTCATTCAACCCGTAAATTTGAGGCCAAGAACTGTACCACCAGTACCAGCAAACTCAGTTGGAAATTTTTCTTGGTTTTCTACAGTTATGGTAAAGAATGAGAAGGAAAAAGAATTGCATAGTTTGGTAACCGCAATGAAAACTGGAATGGCACAGTTCAATGATAGGTTTGGTAAGAATAAAACGTCGAATGAATGCTACGCAATGATCTGTGACATGATGAAGCATATGATGAACAAGAGTATGAGTGATGAATGTAATGTTTACAAAGGAACAAGCTTGTGCAGGTTTCCATTTGATGATATTGATTTTGGGTGGGGAAAACCTGTATGGGCTGGCCCTTGTAGCAGTGTTATAAGTAACACATTTGTATTGAAGGACGCACCAGATTTTGGCATAGAAGCTTGGGTTACTCTCCGAGAAGAAGAGATGGGCTTTTTTGCATCTGAAGTAGTTGCTCTCTTCTAAACAAGTTCACAAAATTTTTATCACATGCAATCAGAGGAGCTTTATTTTGTGATATGAACTGAGATGTGGTCTGTTTAACAACATATATTAAAATTTAGATTTAATGTTGGAAGTAATTGTTTTGTCAAACTATGTGACTATATGAATTTTCAAACTTTTGTTGTTGCTCTTTTTTTGGCCTTTCATACACACGGATAAAGATATCAGCAATTTTTTTTCCAGAAGATATCTGCATTTTAAATTCTTGAGAATTATTTTTATCATCAGCAGAGAGGATTGATACCTGTTTTTTTATTTGAAAACACGGGTTCCATCCATTCTTACAATACTTATTATATGCGATAAATATGTTATAACAATTATCTGTCTGTCAGGAACTTGAGCCCTACATGATAATCCCAGATCACCTCGGGGCCTTCCCCTGGCCGGGCCCGGACTCAAACTCCTTTTGGACGGCGACGGCGGCGGCGTGTGGTGTAGCTGTAGGGTGGGAACCTACAAAACAGAACCGGAGGGGGGTGGCGTCCCCGTGGCACCTCCGGCGTGAGAACGAGAAAGGGTTTTTAAGGAGAAGGAGGGCAAAGTGGGGATTATGCGAATATATTTATGAGAAGTACGTGTGTGCATGTAAGTATAGGTGAGAGAGAGAGTATGTAAGATTGTACCCTGTAACCTTCCTTCTGTTCTACCTTTTATAGGCCTCCTACTAGGGTTTAGGGGTTTGTCCCTTTTCATCTGGACCGTAGGTTGGCCTTTTGGACTGTAGGGCATCTAGACGCCTGGGATGCGTCAGAGTACTATCAGATCCGGACCGTAGGAACGTCTTGGATTCCGAGTACCTGGACGGTGGCGATGTTGCCACGTGCCCTGGGCTCCTCAAGGTCAACGCTGAATGCGTCAGAGTACTGTCAGATCCGGGCCGTAGGAATGTTCTGGATCTCGGGAACCTGGACGGTGGTGATGCCGCCACGTGTTCTGGGATCTTATATTTGGGCCCTGGGCCTCTTCACTTGGGCCTGAATTATTATGGGCTATCATTTTCCCCCCACTCCCTTATGCGGGTTTACCCGGATGGGGGAGTAGAGTAATTGCCTTTGTGCCGCGACGCCTTTGTAAAATTTTGGGGGTTGTTTGATTTGCTGCCCCCTAACCCCGGGGTCAAATGGGGATGAGACTCCGGGGTTGACTTGGTTAGTCATTTGACTTGAGTTTTAAGGTGGGAAGAATTTTTTGGGGGTTGTTTGATTTGTTGCCCCCTAACCCCGGGGTTAAATGGGGATGAGACTCCCGGGTTGACTTGGTTAGTTATTTGACTTGAGTTCAAGGTGGGATTCCTTGACATACTTTGCAAAATTTTGGGGGTTGTTTGATTTGCTGCCCCCTAACCCCGGGGTCAGATGGGGATGAGACTCCGGGATTGACTTGGTTAGTTATTTGATTTTGAATTTGAATTTTGGGCACGGTTTGGTGGGTAAGTACACTCCTGACATTTGATTTGACCGGACTCTGAAAAGTTGACGCTGCAAATCCGGGGTGTCAGGCGACTGTTGGGATTCCAGCCGGGGTAAAAGATAGATACGTTTATCCGTATATTTTGAGTTTGTCGGTTATTTATTTTCCCCCTTTTTCGCCTAAAAAGACGCGCCCACGTAATGATTACGTGACGGTTCATGTAATAACTACTGTGCAGTTACTTTTTGGGACCAATTGGTTTCTGCCATGTGGTTGAGGGGTTAATTTTTACTGCAAAAACCTTTCACCTGCCTCTTACCTTTCTTTCTTCTATAAATACCATCCTCTCCTTTTCTTTTTTCATTTACGCAAACACTTCTGCATAGAGAGATAAGAGAGCATTTTACAGAGATTTTTTGGAGCATTCGTTGTTGAAGCCGCATTTCCTTCTCTTGCTACTTTGTAAGCATCTTGATCTCTCGCCTCTCTCGTTTACTTCTTTTTCATTCGTTTTCGCAGTGCATGTAACCATTTTGTGCGAGTTTTGCTTCGCTCTTTCGTATTCCTTGTTCGAATTTCATGACTATCTTGTTTATTCGACCTTGAATCTCTGTAGTTTGTAGATTTTGCATAGCCTTTGCAATGGTTTTGTGCTTGATTTGCGTATTTAACATGGATTTTGGTAGTATTGTATGCAAATAAGTGGGTTTTTTGTAGTGTAAAAAGTTGTGGGGGGCCCGGGGTGTGTTCTTGGTGTATGTTTTTAGTTGTATGTGTGTGTATATGCTGTAGATCTTGTTTTTGGGGTAAGACCCATATACGATTTATTTCTAATCTTTTTCTGTTTTTTGTCTTGTTTTTGTTGTTGTTGGGTTCGGGTTTGGCATTGACTCCGTGGTGCGTTTATATAGACACACATAGTATATGCCAGGTAGCCGTTTTAAACGTATTGCTACTCTTAGGAACCGGTATCCCGAGCGTCCTATCGGATTAGGCGAACTTAACTCCTTCTACCCTTCTTCCTCTTCTAGCAGTAGTTCAGTAGAGATGCCTCCCCGGGTTGACCAGCCTCAACAAGTTTTAGCTCAGACCCTAGTGTTAGGTTCCGGGGGTACTTTATCGAATCCGGATGGGTCATGGGAGGATGTAGATGAATACTTTGTCCAGTGCAGAGTGAACCCTAAGCCCCTGAGCTTTTATTACAGAGATTTATCCGAGGCATATGGGGGCCCGGATGGTTTGGGAGGCAGGGAGCCCTATAATGAGGATGACATGAATAGGAAGTTCTTCACCGCCCCGGGGACTAGGTATGAGTGTGGGGCGGTTCATAAAGAGGTCCAGGAGAAATATACGGACGCTGAGATAGATGGCGCCCTTAGACTCGCCTTTAACCTTGATGACACATACCAATGGAGATGGCCCGAGGAGCACGAAAGAGTATATCACAGACCGGAGGGGGATGGGTCGATATTCCATTAGAGCATCTCCGGGGCATGCGCCTCGGATTACATCAGTTTACCAAATCCCTGTGCCGGGATGTTTATGGTATCCCTTTTACTCAGCTGGCCCCGAATTCGGTGAAATGGATAAGTTGGTTTTTAGCTTGCTGTCACGCCAAAAACTACCTCCCCGCCTTCAAACTTTTCCATCATATTTTCAAAATCAAGAGGTCCACCGCTAGGCCGATTTATGAGTTCATGTTTAGGATAGAGGACTGTGGGTATCCTTCTGATAAGATGGTTCTCCCGGTTAGTATGTTGACGTCGCTTAAGGGATGGCACTAGGAGTTCATTTTTGTCCGGGGTGGGGATCTGGAGTTCATGCCGCTCCATAAACTTGAAATTAAAACAGATAGGTTTCCGGTCCAGCGGCTCGGGCAAGCAGCTCTCGCGATGGTTTATGCCTTCTGTGGGGCACTTGGGACGCAGTGGACCCGGCACTATTTTACTAGCAATGAAAACATGCATGCTGCCGGATGTAAGTCATTTGCCTTAGCGTTATTTTTGTTACTTTAGCTTTTATTGATTGTTTGTATCCAGGACTGATATTTTGTTGTTTCCTTTTCAGGTATTCTGAAGTTAATTCCTTATCCCCCGAATATGTCTGCCCAACTTAAGGATCTCTCAGCCAAGCTGCGAAGGATTGGGGGAATGACGAGCGTGGACACCGGGAAGAAGAAGGTTGGTGAGGGTGATGATGCGGCCCGGAAGGCGGCGCCGTCTCGTCCGGGGAGAACAACGATCGTGATCAATGAGCCCCGGGCCGAGGACGTGCAGCAAGGGGATGTGATAAGGGTTCCGGCACCTCGAAAGAGGAAGAGTGCTCCCACGGGTTCCGGGGACAAAGGTGATGATGTATCTGAGGGCCCAGTTTCGAAGAAGGCTGTTGTTGACCTGGCCCCGGACACTCCGGAAACTTTGATGGCCCTGCTTGCTAGTTTCACCCCGGAGACTCACCGGAGGGAGCTGTTTGAGAACTATGCTAGCACGACGGAGAGGAAGAAGTATAGGAAGGAGCCTCTTGACGACTTCCTGGTCGGGCTTCAGGAGGAGATCACTGCTGTAAGCCTTTTTCTTACTTGCCTTCTTCTTGTGTTCTTGTATTTTGTGTTACCTAATTCTTATTTATAATGTTTTCAGGCTAACTCCCGTGTTGCTGGACTGGTTTGCATAACCCGGAGCCTTCAGGCGAAGGCTGATGCTGCCGAGGTCTACAAGACTGAATCCGAGCGGCTATCCCGGGAGATCCAGGAGTTGAAGGAGGCAAGTGCAAGGGAGGCTGCTGCTCATAAGAAGATTCTGGACGAGATTCGGGAGAGGCGGGATCGGGCTGAGGCTTCTGTCCGGGAGATGAGGGCTGAAAATCAGAAGTTGAAGGATGATCTTGCCGCTCGACCCACTCCCGAGGAGGTTCTGGCAGGGTTCCGGGGCACTCCTGCATACTTTGAAGAACTGGACGACAAGGCCCTGGAGAAGATCCAGATCTGCTGGAATGTTGCTTCTAAGTATCTTGTTGAAGAGCCTCAGGGTACCATTGATGTCTTCCTGGAGAAGTACATTGAGGAGGAGACTCGGCTGGAGCAGAAGAAAGAAGCCATCCAGGAAAGGGAGTCTGGTGCCGGAACCTCTAGCAACGTTCCTTCCTTTCCCGGATCACCACTTGCTGAGTAGCCTCCCATACCAGAGGGTGATCCGGAGCAGCCTCCTTCTCCTCCCGTCGATCCTGCCGTCGAAGCTTGAAGACTGCCATTTTTTGGCATGTAATTTTTATTTTCCTATTTTTAGTTTAAGTCATTCGGAACTAAGCCTTTTGGCTTTTTAGACCTGTTTGTAATTTGAATGATCTCGATTTGCCCCCCGGGGTGTGATTCCCCGGGGTAGTTTAATGTGATTATGCTTCGTTTCCTTCATGTCGATTTGCATGTTAGAACTTCTGACTTAGGATTTCAGGAATAGTTAGGAATTTTCCTAAGGACACATGGGCTATGTTTTTGCAGACCCCGAGATGGGGTAAAATTTTATGAATACTCATAGGATGAGTTTTTATAGGACCCCGGGTAGGGGTAATTTTCCATTTGACAGAAATTTTCAAAGTACACATGGGCTGTGTTTTTGCGGACCCCGGGATGGGGTAAAATTTTTAACTTACAAAAATTTTATGAATACTCATAGGCTGAGTTTTTATAGGACCCCGGGTAGGGGTAATTTTCCATTTGATAGAAATTTTACCCCGGGATGGGGTAAAATTTTTATACCCTTTTTATAAAATCTTTGAGTAAACATGGGCTGTGTTTGTTTAAATTTGATGGCAAATAAAGGAGCAACGTAATGAAATTGATTCAAGCTATGGAACGCTTAAAGTAGAGTTTTTCATTCATATTGAAAGCAAAAATTACATTCTGGGGTGAATGGGGACAATGCTTACATCAAAATATCATAGTATGAATGTAGAGGTATTTCCAGAGTGTGCACCTTTTCCTTATTGATAGAATTTCCTTAGGCGGGTTCCATGCCAGGTATTGGGGACCTCGGTTCCGCTGAGGTAGTTCAGCTTATAAGTTCCCGGACGGATCACTTCGTTGACTATATAAGGGCCTTCCCAGTTCGGCTACAGTTTCCCCTGGTTAGCTGGGTCCGAGGCTTCAGTGTCCCGGAGCACTAGATCTCCCACCACATATTCCCTTATCCTGGTCTTCTTCGCAAAGTAAAGCTTTGTTTTTTCCTTGTAGCTTTCCATTTTTCCTACGGCCCGGTCTCTTACTTCATCAAGGAGTTCGAGGTTGGTTCTAAGGCCTTCTATATTGGAGACCTCGTCAAAGTTGGTCACTCTATGTGAAGGGGATCCGGTTTCTACCGGTAACCGGACTTCAGTGTCGTAGGCAAGCTTGAATGGAGTCTCCTTGGTTCCTGTCCGGGGGTAGTTCTGTATGACCATAAAACCTTCGGGAGTTCATCCGGCCAGTTCTTTTTAGAATCTTCCAGTCTCTTTTTCAGACCTCAGAGTATGGTTCTGTTTGTGACCTCAACCTGTCCATTCCCTTGTGGATGGGCAACCGATGCTTTTTTGTGTCTAATCCCGAGCTCTTTGAGATAGGCTTCAAAATCCGAACCCACGAACTGTGGCCCGTTGTCCGAGATTAAAACCATTGGGATCCCGAACCTCATTACAATCATGTCTACGAACTTGATGCAGTCTTGCTGGTTAATGGTTCTCATAGCCTTGGCCTCCGCCCACTTAGTCATATAATCTATTGCTACCAGAACATAACGGAGGTCCCCTTTTGCCCGAGGGAAAGGACCCATGATGTCGATTCCCCAGACAGCAAATGGGATCGGGGAGAGGACGGACCCATGGAGGCTTGAACCTTGTTTTGGTACGTTGCTGAACTTCTGGCACTTGCTGCATGTCTTGACATAGGCGACTGAATCAGCGTGGATTGTTGGCTAATAATAGCCTTGTCTGATGACATTGTAGGCTAGAGCTTTAGCGGCTAGGTGATCCCCGCAGATCCCCTCGTGCACCTCCCGGAGACAGTAACCCGCTTCATTCGGATCAACGCACTTTAGAGTTGGTGCAGAGAACGTTCTCCGGTATAACTGATTGTCTTCTAAAAAGAAGCGTGCAGCCTTATACTTGAGGTACCGGGCTTTGTTCTGATCTTCCGGAAGGGTATCGTCTTTGAGATAGGCTATGTAAGGCGTCATCCAGTTCTCCGGGCTACTAACACATAATACTTCGTGTCGATCGGTGCTGGGGGCTCCGAGTTCCTCGAAGTAAACCGAGCTGCTTAAATCCGAAGTATTTTGGACGAGTTTAGACAGCTCGTCTGCTTTCGCATTTTCTTCTCTGTTTATCTGTAAGATGGTCGAGTCTGGGATGGTTTCCAGGATTGCTCTAACCATCTCCTGATACCGGGCCAATTTGGGATCTTTTGCGACATATTCACCGTTGGTTTGCCTTACCACAATCTGAGAATCACTATAAATTGTTAACTTCCTTAATCCAAGGGATTTGGCTAACCTGAGTCCGGAGAGTAGGGCTTCATATTCAGCCTGGTTGTTTGTTGCTTTGAAGGTGAAGGTTATGGCCTGCTGGATTGTGAACCCATCCAGGCTGGAGAGGATCAGTCCGGCTCCGGACCTTTCGGCTGTAGCCGAGCCATCCACATGTAATGTCCAAGAATCCCGGTTGTTAGACTCTTTTTCCCCTTTGGATCTGGTTTCAGGCGTCTCGGAGGTTTCTGGAAAAGTGCATTCCATGACAAACTCGGCCAAAGCTTGGGCTTTTATGGTTGTCCTCGGGATAAATTTGATATTGAACTGGCTCAACTCGATTGCCCAATTGACTAACCTCCCGGAGGCGTCTGGCTTGTGGATGATTTTGCGAAGTGGTTGATTAGTGATTACCCTGATTTCCCGGCCTTGGAAGTATTGTCTCAGCTTTCTGCTCAAGTGCACAAGGGCCAGTGCAAATTTTTCCAAGTTTGGGTACCGGGTTTCAGCATCTTTCAGGACTTGGCTTGCATAGTATACCGGGGCCTGCGTCCCATTTTCCTCCTGGATGAGTACTAAAGATACCGCTCTTTCCCTGGCTGCGATGTAGAGATAAAGGGGCTTCCCGGGCTTTGCTTTTGATAAAATAGGCGGGTTCATCAGATGTCGCTTTACTTCCTCAAACGTTATTTGGCAGTCCAGGGTCCAGTCGATTAGCTTTTTGTTCTGGGCTCCTTTTAACAGCTCGAAGAAAGGCAGGCATTTCTCTGCCAACTTTGGGGTAAATCTCCGAAGTGCTGCTAGGCCTCCTACAAGCTTTTGGATGTCCTTTTTAGTCCGGGGAACTGTCATTTCCATTATAGCTTTGATCTTCTCTGGGTTGGCTTTTATTCCTCTTTCACTGACCAGGAAACCCAGAAACTTCCCGGAAGGGACCCCGAACGCGCATTTCTCCGGGTTCAGCTTCATGTTGTACTTCCTCAAGTTGTCGAAACACTCCCTAAGGTCCTGGATGTGCCCTGGGATTGTGACCGACTTAGAGATCATATCATCAGCATAAGATTCCATGTTCCTTCCCAGCTGATCTTTGAAGATGGTATTCATCATTTTTTGGTATGTTGCCCCAGCGTTGATTAACCCAAACGGCATCATAACAACAGCATAGACAACCCGGTGTGTGATGAATGCCATCTTCGCGATGTCTGTCGGATTCATCTTGACCTGGTTGTATCCCGAGAAGGCATCCATGAAACTTAACATAACATGGCCCGAGGTCGCGTCTATCAGCTGGTCATTGTTGGGCAGGGGGTAAGAATCTTTAGGACACGCCGAATTGAGGTTTGTATAATCCACGCACATTCGCCATTTTCCATTGGGTTTCTTGACCAGCACCACATTTGCTAGCCAATCCGGATACTTAATTTCACAGATTATGTATGCCTTTAACAATTTTTTGACTTCTTGGTCGATTGCCTGTTGTCTCTCCGGGGCAAAGTTCCTTCATTTTTGCTTGATTGGTTTTTGCTTTGGATCTACATCCAGACTGTACATGGCCATGGATTCATCAATCCCCGGCATGTCTTCCGGGGACCAGGCGAACACGTCAGCGCATTCTTTTAGTAGATCGATGAGCTCCTTCTGGAATGTGGTTTCCAGGCCTTTTCCGATTTTAATTTTTCGGGTAGGGTTCCCGGGTTCCAAATCTACCTCGATTGTCTGTTGGGCCGGTTCTACCTTTGTCTTCTCCTTGCTCTTTACAAATTTTTGAATCCGGGCATCAGCGTTGGTTACGCCGTATCCGGAGTCCTCGATCATATTCACATCCAAACGGGCCCTTTTACTAAGGTGCTCTCGATGCTTCTTTCTGCTTTGTCCCTTGGGTAGGGACATTATCTTCTTCCGGTTTTCCGTTTCCGTTTCTGCCATGACAAGTGCTTGACCATAGCATTTACCTGCCATTTCCCTGTCTCCTTTCAGTTCCCCAATGCCTCCCGGGGTGGGGAACTTGAGTTTCAAGTGAATAATTGAGGGGATCGCCCTGAGCTTGGTGATAGTGGGCCTTCCAAGGATCATGTTGTATGAGGAGGTTGCACTTATCACATAGAATTTCATCATATGAGAGACCTGCCGGGGTGCGGTTCCAAAGATGATGGGAAGATAAATGATACCCCGGATTGGAATCATCGTGTTCCCAAATCCGTACAAGGGGTCTTCAAGACAGGGGTCCATTCGGAGGTGTCCGAGCTCCATCCTGTTAAGTGTGTGCTCGAATACAATATTAGCAGATGAACCATTGTCAACTAAAATTCTTTTTACCTCGTTGTTTGCGACGTCAAGGGTCACCACTAATGCAAAGTTGTGATCCGGATCGAGACCCTCGTAATCAGAATAAGAGAAGCAGATCGGCTCATCCTCCAGAGTCTAGATCATCATCACATCATTCTCCCGATCCGGGCTCCGAGGTGGAGAGGCTGTGCCTCCAAAAACAACACTCACCACATTTTTGCCTCTTCCCGGGGCTCTGTCTTTGTCATTTGACCCCCTTTGAAGATACTGGTTCATGTTTCCTTTTTTGATTTGGTCTTCTATGAACATCTTGAGGGAGAAACAGTTTTCAGTGGTATGGCCATGATCCTCGTGATAGCCACAATGCTTGTCCCGGGCCCTGTTTTCGGGAGGCGCCAGCAAGGGTTTTGGCGGATAATAGAACGGTTTGCCCTTGACTTCGCGCAAAATGTCGGCCCAGGGCCTGTTGAGGGGTGTCCACTCCGGTTCCGGCTTGGGTTCCTTCTTTGTCTTGGGTTTCCTTTCACTCTTTGTTGATTCGGTGTATGTATCCCGGGGTGGGGTTTCCCGGGACTGCTGAATGTAGTTTGCTTTCCTGTCAAGCTTGTACCTTTTGTCCATCCGGGATGACGAGCGTCGCTCCGAAGACTCGTCATCATCATGTATTCTTCTATTCATCTTCATTGATTTGAGGAAATCGTTTTCCTTTATGAACTTTGATGCCAACGCATATGCTGATGCCAGGCTCTGGGGCTCCCTATGAATCAAGTCTTTAACATAGCCTTCACAAGATATCGTGTGCAAGTTTCTTTGAAAGATGTTTACTGCCTCCTTTTCTTCTAAGTTGGAGAGTTGGTTGACCGCTTCCTGGAATCTTTTGATGAATTCCGGGAGAGGCTCCTTGCTTCTTTGCTGGATTGTTTCCAGATGACACATCTGCAGCTCGTTCATCCGGTTGGCCCTGAATCTTTTCAAAAACATCTCGCGGAAGTCTTTCCAGGAGTCCACACTCCGGGATGGTATGCGGCTGAACCATTTCTGAGCTCCCCCCTTCAACGTTGATGCGAAGAATCGGCATCTAGTCAGGTCGCTGTAATCATTAATATTAGATATTCGCTCAAAATAGTTCAGATGCTCCTCGGGGTCAGCCAGTCCGTCAAAAGAGTCAAAATTGAAGTGCTTCAGCCCTGACTCCCTGGGGGTGGATTCCAATTTCTTTGTGAACGGGGTTGCTGCCGCCCCTACTTCCATGTCGCCTTCCACTTTTCTTTTAAGGTCCCGAAGGACCCGGGCCATTTGTTCTTGCTTGGACACCTTCTCTGGCTCTGAGTCTGAAGAAACATGAATCCGGTGAGCCTTTCTCTTTAGCTTGGCCTCCGAATTCTCTCACGGAGGGCAGCTCTTTTTATTTCGTCTCTGGCATCCTCTGGTGGCCTTTTGAAGTTCTTCACAATCCGGTCGAAGACGGATCCTCGAGATTCTCCGGACCGTTCGCCGGACCGCTCTCGCTGATCCCCTGGGCGGGTCTCATGCTCGGCGTCCTGCTTTTCCTTCCACAAGTCCATGGCCGCCTGTATCTGTTCCGGGGTCATGCTTCCCCATGGATTGGTGGGGACCCCTGTGTGTTTGTGGGCAGCTCTTTCAATAACTATTCTCTGGTCTCCTGGTTGGAGATTTTGAGAGGGAGTTTGGGTTATGGGGAGCCCTTCGTCCAGATCTTCCATGTCTCCATCCCTGGGTTGGGGAGGAGGCGGAAGGAAAGAGGCAGAAATTGCTGCTTTGCTTTTTCTCGTAGTCATGGTTATTCAAAGGTGTTATGAACTCAAAATAATAAAATTCGTAGAAACAGATCTAAGAGATGGGTAGTAGCGTTCTTACTGGGAGATGGTGTTTCAAGTTTCTGGGCGGTGGGGCTGCGGATATGAACACCACTGGTCGGAGGTTCGACCCCTCCTTCTAGCGCCAATGATAATCCCAGATCACCCCGGGGCCTTCCCCTGACCGGGCCCGGACTCAAACTCCTTTTGGACGGCGACGGCGGCGGCGTGTGGTGTAGCTGTAGGATGGGAACCTACAAAACAAAACCGGAAGGGGGTGGCGTCCCCGCGGCACCTCCGGCGTGATAATGAAAAAGGGTTTTTAAGGAGAAAGAGGGAAAAGTGGGGATTATGCGAATATATTTATGGGAAGTACGTGTGTGCATGTAAGTATAGGTGAGAGAGAAAGTATGTAAGATTGTACCCTGTAACCTTCCTTCTGTTCTACCTTTTATAGGCCTCCTACTAGGGTTGAGGGGTTTGTCCCTTTTCATCTGGACCGTAGGTTGGCCTTTGGGACTGTAGGGCATCTGGACGCCTGGGATGCGTCAGAGTACTATCAGATCCGGACCGTAGGAACGTCTTGGATTCCGGGTACCTGGACGGTGGCGATGTTGCCACGTGCCCTGGGCTCCTCAAGGTCAACGCTGAATGCGTCAGAGTACTGTCAGATCCGGGCCGTAGGAATGTTCTGGATCTCGGGAACCTGGACGGTGGTGATGCCGCCACGTGTCTAGGATCTTGTATTTGGGTCATGGGGCTCTTCACTTGGGCCTGAATTATTATGGGCTATCACTGCATAAAATATAGGAATGTTAAATGTTCCTCTTTCTTGCAAGATCAATGCAAACTGTTTGCGTTAAATCTTGTCGGGACTTGTTGTGGAAAATCGCTCACAGGAGGAAGTTCAGTTCGGAGTTGCAGAAATAGTTTGACGTATGTTTTTGTTGATATATATTTGAGTTGTGTAAAATAGCTCACGCAGGGAGGCCGCAACAAAGCAAACTCGGGCAAAGTAACTAGACTACCGTCTACCGCCTACCCGCTAATGAGCAACATCTTTTAGTATGACAGATTTCGTAATGTTGATTGCTGAGAATAGTGTCATGTTTTGGTACCTGATCTGTTTTCTATTCTTCTTGAGACATCGTTTCATGGTAAGAAGCAGCTGTCATAACAGAACATAAACAGGTCATAGTGACATGTGACCAATCTATCATGTTTAACTTTAATCTAAAAAACACCAATCTTAGATCTCTTCAAAACAATTATCTTATAAATAAATAAACTTTTCTTATTTTATAAGAAAACACCAATCTTAAATCGAGGGTAAGCTAGTATTCAGTTGTTAATCTATCTTTGATGCCTAACATTTAGAAAAAAACATACTAGGAAAATCTTACACTTATTATCGGGTTTATTATTAAAATATCTCATTTTCAATTTTTATGACCCTGATTATTTGAATTTAGAATTTTGGCCCTAAATATCACGCAAATATGGCATTTTAGGCTCTCAACACATAATGCGCCGTTTCGTTTTCAGTGTTTACCATCTGATATCCTCCTCCGTCTCCCATATCAAGATATATACATATTTTCATTCATATCCTAATGCCTTATACGAAACGGTGCAACGCCCCTAAAATTTTAAAAACACGTTAAGCTTCACAAAACTCATATGATAGGTAGATCGTGGTCATTTTCTTTCTTTAAAAATGTGATATTTTGATAATTAACTCTATATTATTTAAGAATAAATACATATTTTTTAATATTAATTTCAAGGTAGATTGCATTATTCCTATTTTAGCAATAAATCGCAATTTATTTTCTTTATACTATTCTTTTTGTAAATGTAACAAAGAATTTAAAAACGTTTTCTTCAAGGAAAAAAATTTATATTGTAAAAAAAATCTGAAAATCTGTTTACAACAATTAGTGCAAAAACACCTTAAAAGGGTATTTGGGTAATTGAACAGCACCGTTTGGTGAGTTGAAAAAAAGCAGAACGTAGGGGATAGATTCACGGAGGTGCGGTTATACAACATATATTTCTCTCTTGACCGCATTTTCAATTTCATTACAAACATTTTCAATCTCTGTTCCTTGAGGAGGTCTCTCTTTCTCTTTCTACTCTCTATCTCTCCCTCCTCTTGGAACTTTGATTCTCCTTCTCTATGGCGTCGGAGAATCTCGCCGATAAAAATGCCGTTTTCAGGAAATTGAAAGCTAAACCAGAGAACAAGGTCAAAAATCAATTTACTCAATTTTGTTTATATTTTTTTCTGGGTCGTTTTTTTTTTAAATTTTAAGATCTGGGTTGTTGTTACTTTTTTTCTGGGTTGTTTGATTTTGATCTGATTGTGTTTGTGTTGTTGTGTAGATGTGCTTTGATTGTAATGCCAAGAATCCTACTTGGGCCTCTGTTACTTATGGGATCTTTCTCTGTATTGATTGCTCAGCTGTTCATAGGAGTCTTGGTGTTCACATCAGCTTTGTCAGGTGATTATTGATTCATGTTTTGATGTGTAATTCTCTGGTTTGTGTTATTTTTTTGTGGATCGAAAAAAGATTGAATCTTTATTCTTATTTAGCTTTGTTAAATTGATGAGTGTATTGTTTATGGTTAATTTTGGGTAGATTGTTATTGTCACATTGTTGAATTTTGTGAAGATCAAATATTCTATGTGTTGGATGGACTTGAGTTGGGACTTGTTTAGATTAGAAAGTTGTCATCTTTATGGGATCTATTACCGACATTATGTGATATAGAGATTAAATAGACGCTAATTTCGTGTTACACTTCTTTTATACTCATATTACTCCAAGACCAGTTTTGACTCCTAGAAGCTACTTGTACTTGGTTTTTATAATATTTTTGTGTTATTAGTACTTTGTACCTTTCCCTTTCTTTTTTTTTTGAAATTTAATGGCAGTATAAAGGTGAAATTTTGGATTGCTTTATCTCTTTGTGGATGAACAAGAGATTAAACTTATATCATTTAGGTGTTACGAGCTTTACTGAGTGAATGTTTCTTCTATTAATCATAGTTATGGTAAAATATGTAAATCATAATGCATTGGTCTCTCGGGTTTGAACGTTTTACCAGTTTCTCAATTAATAGCTGTTCTCTATTAATAGCTGTATACACTGTAACCTTGCCCAGACCCTGCTTGTGCAAGAGCCTTTTGCACTTGGTACAACCTTGTACAGAATTAGAAATTGTATTTTGTGTTTATATTATTTTAAATTTTTTTATGTATTGGAAGTACTTACATAGCAATATTTACAAAGCTCTGTTGTTTTAGCTGCCTTTGAATGTGGTGATCTGTTTGGGGAACCTGGATTTCATTTGAAATTCTGGATTTGGTCAAATGACTTGTTTGGATAACCAAGATAATATGGATTTTAATATTAGCATAAATATGAGGATTTGAAATGACAACTTAAATCATGTCATTTGAAATTAAATGCATGTTGCCAAACATCCCTTAATATTAATTTAAATTATAAACCCTTAAACTTTGTTTAAAAGTATGTCGAACCAAGCTCTCTCTCTCTATATATATATATATTTATCTCTCTCTCACCCTCTCTCCCTCCCACTCTTTCTCCGTCTCCCCTCCCTCTCTCTGGCTCCCCTGACTATTTGTACCCATAGATCACGCCAATGGGAGTGTTTGCCTTGTATGAAGCTTGTTATGAGGGACATATAACCATTTTAATTGTGTTAAAAAATTATTTATGATGTTGTAAGAAGAAAATTGCAACTAAAATATATGTCAATTACTTGATCGTAACTGACAAACTAAATCGGAAAAATTATCATTGTGTTGTCTCCTAAACTTTTAGAGTTGATTACTTGACTGTAATTTCAACTATAACTATTTTTCTTTTTCCATCTTGACCACCGTTTTAATTATGGCCAATCATCAAAATTTATATAAATTTTTGATGTGCAGGTCAACCAACTTAGATTCATGGACTCCTGAGCAATTAAAAATGATGACTTTCGGTGGAAATAATCGTGCTCAAGTTTTCTTTAAACAACATGGTTGGACTGATGGAGAAAAGAGGGAAGCAAAGTACACATCAAGGGCAGCTGAACTATATAAGCAATTGCTTTCAAAGGAAGTTGCCAAAAGTTCAAAGGAGGAAACTGGTCTGCAGACATCTCCTGTTGGTCCTCAGTCAGTGCAAGCTGTTGACGGCTTTTTTGATTTCGAAGTCCAAGAGAACCCCAAAGAAAGTTCTTTACAAAAGATTGAAACCCCTGATGTACCTGCTTCACCGAGAGCCAGAGCCCCTCATTCAGTGGTTACCAGTTCAGTGAAGAAGCCTCTTGGTGGGAAGAAAACGGGGAAGGTTGGCGGGCTTGGTGCTAGAAAGCTTAGCTCTAAGGTACAGCCTGTTGTTTTTTTGGCTTATTTGTAACTTTTAAAAGCAAATTTGTTATATCTGAGAAATTTGATTTGCAAAATTACTATTTTTGTTTATATTATGTTTCCAAGATATAATCTTTCTCATTTGACATCCCTTTCCTCGAAATTGCAGCCTAATGAAAGTCTTTATGACCAGAAGCCGGAAGAAGCACCGGCAAAAGTTTCCGCACCAAAAAGTAGCACCGCACCAGTAGGTCCATCTTTTCCGTCTCGTTTCGAGTATGTGGACAACATCCAAGCTACAGAGAAGGGTACTGGAGGCAACCAAGTCAATGGCCATGTGAGCTTGCCAACATCATCAAGTTTTTTCTCAGATTACGGGATGGATAATGGTTTTCAGAAGAAAACTAGCTCATCGTCAAAAGTGCAAGTGAGTTTAATGACATTTATTTTTCCTAACATATGAAAGATTTTGTTTTACTATTATTATAAAATTTGCCAATAGCCTACTTGCTATACGATAGGTAGGTCGCGTTTGTTAAATGAACCACACAGCAGGTCGGTCCATGAGGTCACGTACATAGGGAAATTTCCCAGACCCTACTGCTGTCGGAAGTCTTGTGCTCTGGCTACAAACTAAATATCTTACTGATTTTGTACAGAATAAGGGAAGTACATATATTAACATCTATTGGTTATGTCAGAAGGATTACAAAGGGTAACTCGATTGTGTGCGCCCATGTTTATGGCAATATATCTCGTTGGCTCGTAATTCTAACAGATTATGAATGAGGATGACATTTTTTAATATGAAGTAGTAGTGGTTTGTAGATAATGACAGAGGAGAGGGTTTGAGGATCCAGACGAGCATCCCGAATTATGTTAAATTTGGTATATGGATGATAGAGTGTCCTTGTGAATGGTATACACCAATGACAGTATGGGTAGATGAGATTAATATATATTAATTGTACTAAGTGTTTATGTCCAAGTCCAAGAAAAATCTGGCCCAGTAAAAGCCCCGTCCCGGCCTAGGGCAGGCCTATAAATTTTTTGATAATATCCATCTCGTATTGGTAAACATGTATGAGAGACACACGCAAGGTCAAAAATAGGCCATTCTTTCTTATACTAAATTATTATTGTCTTACATATTTATCTTGTAATGATATGCATGCACGTGCTATCCGATGACACATTCTTAAGCTATTTTATACATGTCTATAGTGTATTTAGTCAATAGAATGGTCATTACACTGTGTAATTATCCTTATTGCTGACATTATGTTATCAGTGAGACAATACTAGAAATTGGGGTAAAAGCTTTATAAATTAATGTTATATTGCTATTAATTTGATCTGAATTGGTGAACATAGGCTCACTTGCTATTAATTTGATCTGAATTGGTGTACATAGCCTCACTTTAACTTGATGGTTAGATGAGGATGTGTTTGAAAATCATGAAAGCTGCAACTGAAAAAATGTATTTATCTCTCGACATGTTAATGTATTTTTCTAGAGATACCTAAAAATGAGAACTTCCTTAAAGAAACAAATGTTTTAGCATATTTAGTGTTTGGAACAATCGCCCATCTTTCGGCTGAGATGCTCAGTCGACTCCCTTCCTTTTGTGGAACTTTGCTTTAGTTGTGAAGATCTTTTTTTAGGCATCTAATTTCCAAAGATAATCCCGATGCTTACCATGTATTGTTTGGAGAGAGATGGTAATGTTCCCCTTTGGGTTTACCTCGTTTCGTGCTTTTGTTGAGATACCTTTGCTAACTGGCTTATTTGTACTTTATATTCTTAGGTCCAAGAAACTGATGAAGCAAGGAAGAAGTTCTCCAATGCCAAATCTATTTCATCATCCCAATTCTTTGGGGATCAAAACAAAGGAAATGACAATCAAGTTTCCTTGAAGAAATTCTCTGTAAGTTATCATTGTTATTGGTGGAAGCCAGTAAGCTATTGTTTGATTTAATTTGTAATTGACTACTTGGTTCATTGTTTAAACGTACTTGTTCTCAAATTTACTTTATTCCATGCATGCTCTTCTTTAATGGCTTGTGTGAAGCATTAAACACTCGATCATGGATTGTTGGAAAATATATTGTCCTCGATTAAATCAAAGATTATATAATTTCATATATTCCCTTGTATATTGGTGTTGCGAAATGGGCACACAAAAGTACCCAAGTTTTTGTGACAATTTAAGGTGCTTATGACATGTGCTTCCGTATTTTAGGGTTCTACAGCCATCTCAAGTGCAGATCTCTTTGGCAATGACGATGATAATTTAGGTCTTGATCTCACTGCAAGCGACCTTATTAACAAGCTGTCTTTCCAAGTATGTAATATTTGAGATGTGGTGTTGCTTCTTTAAGCCAAGAGAATTGTTTAACTTGTTATTAAGTACTTCTTCCTCTTTCAGGCACAACAAGATATTTCTTCCCTTAAGAATATTGCGGGAGAAACGGGGAAAATGCTCAGTTCCATTGCATCATCGTTTATGACGGACATGTAAGATTGGATGGTCCGAGCACAATTTGTTTAGCTTTTTAATATTTTTGAAAATTTGTCAAGAATATGGAGCAGATATATATTAAATGTAATGGGTTTTACCAAGAAAAAGAAAGTTTTCTTCCTGATATTCTTTTGTAGAGGAACAAAATTTGAAAAAAAGTTTGCTATTTTTGTATTCTAGCAGCAGATTATATTTCAGCCAATCATTGGTGTACTTGATTCTTTTTTGGATACCAAGAAAATATATGTACACTTTCTAGTTCTGTTCTGTATTATTATTATACCAGGACCTTTAGCTTGTCTTGATGTTTCATATTTGTACTTTGTAACGTCTTCAACAAATTGGATTACGGTGTCTCTACTCATGCTGGAGACTTTTCTCGATCCAAACTAAAACCATCTGAATCACACTCAAGATTTTTTAAAAGGCTTTAATAACCCGAACATTACTAAACTCCTTAAATAACATCACTATGTTACTTTTTAATTTACTAAAGACAATTCATTTGCAGAGAAAATGACCAAAATAATTAATTTCAGGATACAGCGGCTCAAAATATCTTTTCTTATAAATCCCGTCTACTAAAATATCTTTTATTAATATATTTCCCTAATATACCCGCATATTCCAAGTTTTAAATTTTATAAAGAATGTGCATCTAAAATATAGAATAAGATGCACGAATAGGGTATGTATACATATATTCTGTACGTATATATTATGACGCTTTTCAAATACGAGTTCTAAATTTGAGAGTCACTTGCTAATTAAAATCGGGATAATATGTATTTTTAAGCATGAGTCTAGTTATTATGTAAACTAACACAACCATTATTACAAATCATCTCAAGTCATTAGCATAAATCTGATAAGTACACCAAGAACTAAATATCTAATTAAGTTTTACAAATTATTTTAGTTTTTTATTACACATATTCTACATAATTTATACATGAGTGGGTGTAACTCAAAACTCTCCTCTGAATAGGCAACTGCATCCTAGATGCATGAGGGTCTCGTCTTCTCATACGCTTATTTACCATTTGATTATGGATAAATTTCATCGTCTAATTTTACTGAAAGATAAGGGAGTAACGAACAAGCATGAGCTATAAATGCTCAACAAGTCTCTTGAGCAAGACATGCCTCTACATAACAAGATTAAGTTACACTGACAGTCCCGAGATTTAGTTGACTTGTAATTTTATGTATTTTGTGATGATTTTTTTTTGTTCGTAAAAATGTTCATATAGACTAGACTGACGTATTTTTCAATAAACAACCAACAAACTTGGAATAAATCTCTAAAAGAAAATCAAGCCTGATGGTGCCTCAAAATAAAAATAAACTGCTTGGTGAAGAATAATGTTGTGGATTGAAAAATGTTTTAAGTCAAATGTCGAGAAGTCACGAATCAAGTTATATCGAGAAGTCAAATAAGCCTATAGAGAAGTCACTCTACTTGTAGAGAAGAGAAGTCATTATACTTGTAGAGGTGTCACTTTACTTGTAGAGAAGTCAAACTGCATATAGAGAACTGGAGATATCGACAAGTCAAAACTGCATATATGGAACTGAAGATATCGACAAGTCAAATTGCATAAAAGAATTGGAGAAATCGACAAGTCATAACACTTGTAGAGAAGTGGAGATATCGATAAGTCATTCTACGTGTCGATATAATACATCTCTATACCGTAATGCAAATCTCGATAACAGCTTAAATTACATAATGCAACCAACTTGAAGATTCAAGATTATCAGTCAACAAACTATTTTATCACTTAAATAAATGGAAAGTCTACAAATACAGCTTGAGAAGTGCAAGATCAAGGGATAAGATGAACTAGACAAAGGAGGGTCACAGACCTAGAAGAATTATATGCAGATTTGTTGCACTTAAAATGGATATAGACAAAAGGACTTTAAAAAATGTGTTGGTCTATTTTAGTGCAAGTTCTGAAATTGTGCATGTTGATCTATAAAACATAGCACGGGTCCTTAGTTCAGAAGGAACAAAAATACGGTCCTTAGGTTAGAAGGAACAAAAACAGATCTAGAATTCTTGTATTCTCTCAAGAAGTAGTTGTGTTCCAACATATTCAAGAACACATATTTATAGCACAACTAATTTGATTTTAATATAAATCAAGTGAGTTTTGATATTTGTGTTTCTGTCTATACAGTTATTTGATTATCACTACAATTATTTAGTCTGTCAAGTTCAAGCAGCCAAACATTAAACTTGATTATCTTGAATACATTCAACATAGTTTTTAACTAATTAAAATCAAGAAAACACATTCACCACCCACTCTGTATACATTTCATACCTAACAAGTGGTATCAGAGAAAATCTGAAAGTAAACAGATTAGATCTCGGAAGTATGAGTACACAAAAACTTAGCAGTATCAAGATCCATGTCTTTGACAAAGTAAACTACACTCTATGAAAGAATAAGATGATGTTGTTCATCAGGATGTCTCATCCACTATATGTTGAAATTCTCAAACATAGACCCTTCATTCATGTGGTAAGGGTACCTGAAGCAACTATAGGTGATGTAGTCATTCCTGGTCACTATGCTCCTAAAGATCCATCTACATACATGTTAGGAAATGAATAACACACAGAGGGGGGGGTGAATGTGTTTTACTGTTTTTGAGCTTTTCTTGAATCTTTTATGGTTGAACAAAATAAATTAAATTTTGTAGTAAAAATGTGTTCATGCAGAAATTAAGCTTGCAGAAAATAAAGAACACAAATCTTCAAAACTCACTTAATTTTATATTAAAATTAAGAATGTTTTGCTACAAAATTTTTAGGCTCTTTATTGATAAAGGGCTTAGCTTCTTCTTGAGAGTGTTACAAGATTATCTATCTAAATTGTTACAACTGACTAAAGGACCAGTGTTAACTTTATAATTCAGTTAACTGCTGGTTTACACAGTATACAATAAGACATGCTATTAGTTTTTGTAAACAGTCACTTGTCATTTCCATTTATAGAAAAGTATATCTTCTATTTTTGGCTTAGCATATCTTTAGCATCCTGTGATTATCTTGATCTTTCTTTGTCAGTTAATCTTCACCAATGATCTTGCACATCCTTCAAGCTGCTTTTTGTAGACTTGTCAATCCAGCTGTTTGGATTGTTTGTTGATTGTTAATCTTGGATATTGAACTGATCTGCAATTTTGTACTTTGAGATTTTACCTCGAGATTAAAAGCCCTTTTTGCAAGCTTAAAGGGTGGAATTAAATCACTGGCTAGTGGGGTCTCATCAGCATAACAAAAAGTATATATTAGCTGACAGAATCTAGCAAAGTATACTACATTCCTATCCTCTGTCATCCTATCTCCTATGAAACCTAGAACAGCACTTGCAAAATCAAAATGAGTTTGATGAATAAGGGCATACCCGATTTGCTGACTCATGATGGGAATAGTATCAAAGTTTGAGCATTTATTGGCGAATGCCTTTGTGATACAATCAAAGAAAAAGCTCCATTCCTTTCTGATATTTGATCTTTTCAATTGACCTAGCTTTCCCAAACTTTTCTCATAGCCCAGACTGACCATAAGCTGTTGTAAGACAGGATCCTCCACTGTTGAGAATGTGCAACCTTCAGGTAAGTGGAGAGCTTTACGAACTGCTCCAGGAGTAACCACATGCTCGACATCTCCTGATGTGAAAACAATGCTTGGAGTACCAGTAGCACCACCATCATCAAAAAGCCCAGTTCGCCAAAATGTTAGCACTTGTTTGCTTGAAATAGATTGGGGTTGGGTCAAAGCATACCCAATCTCACTATTGGATAATAAATCTTGCACAAAGTGCAGATCTGATGGAGCTTCAGCCTTATTCAAGATTGCAGCATAGTTATTTGGTACAAACTTGGCTCCATCAACAATTAAATCCTTGGGCACCATCAGATATAAGTGAGAAATTAGTTTTCCTGAAAGGTGTTTGATGAAATGTCTATATAGAAAACCATCAGAAAATGTGAGAGAGAATAAGAGAAGAGAGAGAGTGAGTAGAATAAAAATAAAAATAAAAGATTTGAAAATCTTTTATCTCTTTTACTTAGACACCCCACGTGACAGCAGTTAATGAGAAGTGGAACAGACCTTTACACCTGTCAACCATGCAGCAGTTAAGGCAAAAGTTAATGAGCACGGTAAATAAGTAATGATTACATTGCACGTTCAGTTTTAAAAAAAAACTGTTCCCACTAAACAAATGATTATTATTGCTTTATCTCACATAAACCAATATTCTGAGAAAATATGACCGTTCAAGTAATGACCAAAAATAAATCAAGTAAATAAATACTGCCACGTCAGCATCAGAACTTGATTATTATCAGAATTTAAAAGTCATCATAATATGGCTCCTGAACTCGAAAAGTGAATGATTATTCCTGTAATTCTTCACATAAATACTGATATGGTTTCATCAGAACTTAATCATCAGAACTTCCATCAGAACTTGTCCTCAGAATTTATGCAACTAAAACTTAAACTGTTCATCTGAAACAACATTTATCACCAATTTTCATCATTCATATGGAGTGTATGTGTGTGCAATAAGCTAAATATCAGACAAAGAGTAAAGTCTGATTCACTTCAGTACATCTTAGAAATAAGGCATAACTAAGAACTTTGCTCAAAATCTGTCATTATTCTGAAGTCTACTATAGAATGAGTTCATGCATGAGTCCACCTCAACTGTTTTGTGCTCATTTTATGCATCTTTGAAATTCCTTTTTACAGTGGCTTCTCAGTGTAAGTGAGTCACAACTGCTTATCAGAATTTATGCTGTTATCATAATATTTCTCCAGTAATCAGAGAATGTGATAAGTCACCAAGAAAATTTTATTTTGCTTTTCTAATGCATATTACTTAATACCAACAATGCACTTGGGTCTTTCCTTCCACATTTTTACTCTAGATCTCAAAGGAGTACCTGATATTTATTTATTTTCTTTTCTTTTTCTTTTGATAAGTGAGGCTTATCAGCACTTAGTACATCCATCAAATTTACTAACATCAGAACTTAACATATAAGAAGCACTATTCTAGTTTTTGACTTAGTAATAAGATACACAAAGTAAACTTTAATCAAGCTCAATATCAGAATTTGCTTGTGTTAAAAAATTTCCACATAAACAATTACTTCAAACATGAGATTATTAGTATATTAAAGACTACTAGGTCAGCATCTAGCACAGTTATCCTCATTGGATTGAATAGTCACAGAAACATTCATATCACTATCAGAGTTTAGAAATTCACATCAGACAACAATCAGCACTTAGAAAATTTCAATTTTAAGCACAGAATACACAAAGATAGTAATATCTGTAAATATTGATCATAAAGTCTGATGTATCAGAACATAAACTAAGCAGATTTAGAGGAAGAACCTGAAACCATTCCAAGTTCATTTACCAATCTTGTAAAAGTAGCTTCACACAGTGGTTTTGTGAATATATCTGCTAGTTGTTGATCTGTTGGAACAAAACGCAATTCTACTGTACCTTCATCCATATGTTCCCTTATGAAGTGGTACCTTATGCTGATGTGCTTTGTCATTGAGTGTTGAACTGGATTACCTGTCATAGCAATAGCACTTTGATTATCACAGTAAATAGGGATTTTAGAATATGTTAACCCATAATCCAGTAACTGATTCTTCATCCAAAGAATCTGTGCACAACAGCTTCCTGCAGCAATATATTCTGCTTCTGCAGTTGATGTGGAAATTGACTTATGTTTCTTGCTAAACCAAGAAACCAATATGCCTCCAAGAAATTGGCAGCTTCCACTTGTGCTTTTCCTGTCAATTTTGCATCCTGCAAAATCTGCATCTGAGTAACCTATTATCTTAAAGTCTGATTCCCTAGGATACCACAATCCTAGATCAGCTGTACCCTTAAGGTACTTGAAAATTCTTTTTATAGCTGTTAAGTGAGGTTCTCTTGGATCTGTTTGAAATCTTACACAAAGACAGGTAGCATACATAATATCAGGTCTACTTGCAGTTGGATAGAGTAGTGAGCCAATCATACCTCTGTAATCAGTAATATCTACTGATGTACCAGTATCCTTATCTAATTTTATTGCAGTGACCATAGGAGTGGATGCACTTAAACAATCTTGCATTTCAAATTTATTCAACAAATTTCTGGTGTACTTAGATTGACAAATAAAAGTTCCTTCTTCATTCTGCTTGACTTGAAGGCCCAGAAAATAGCTAAGTTCTCCCATCATACTCATTTGATATCTTGACTGCATTAGCTTGGCAAACCTTTTATAAAGTCTGTCATTTGTAGAACCAAAAATGATATCATCAACATATATCTGCACCAAAAGTAAGTCCTTTCCATGGTTGAGATAAAACAATATTTTGTTAATAGTCCCTCTGTTAAATCCACTTTCCAGAAAAAACTGAGCTAATATCTCATACCATGCTCTTGGAGCTTGCTTAAGGCCATAAAGTGCTTTATCAAGTCTATAGACATGATGAGGAAATTTTGAATCTACAAAATCTGGAGGTTGTTCAACATATACTTCTTCTTCTAATTCTCCATTAAGAAAAGTACTTTTTACATCCATTTGAAAGACTGTAAACTTTTTGTGAGAAGCATAAGCTAAAAATATCCTTATGGCTTCCAATCTAGCAACTGGTGCAAATGTTTCATCATAATCAATTCCCTCATGTTGAGAGTATCCTTTTGCAACCAGCCTTGCTTTATTCCTTGTAATTATGCCATCACTATCAGTTTTGATTCTGAACACCCATTTTGTACCAACAATAGATCTATTCTTTGGTCTTGGCACTAGGGTTCAGACTTTATTTCTTTCAAATTCATTTAACTCTTCCTGCATTGCTTGCACCTAATCAGCATCTTGAAGAGCTTCTTCCACTTTCTGTGGTTCAGTCTGAGAAAGAAAGGAATGATAGAGACATCCATTTGATGTTATTATTCTAGTTCTAATACCTGCTTCAGTATCTCCAATAATCAAGTCAGGTGTATGTGCTTTAGTCCACTTCCTTGCAGATGGAAGGTTATCTCTAGAACTGGATGCTCCCCCATGATCCATGCTGTCTCCATCAACATTTTCTGATGCTCCCCCTGAAATTATGCTCTCTGAGTTGGATCCTTCAGAATTTGAGTTTCTAGAATTATCAGAATTTGGCCCATCAGAACTTGATGAATCATAATTTGAGTTTCCAGAATTATCAGAACTTTCCCCATCAGAACTTGACGAATCAGAGCTTGAAGAGCCTGTTCTAGGTTCTGATGCTTCTTGAGATGTGGTTGGATCTTCAATATGCTTCCCCTGCACAGGTGCATTTTTCTTTGGCATAGTCACCACAGTTTCAATAACATCAGAGTTTAACCCACCAGAGTTTGTAGTATCAGGATTTAGACTGTCAGGATTTACAGAATCAGAATTTAAAACTTCATTCTCAAATCTCAGCTGATCATGATCATTGAAATCTTCAAGTCCTGTAATCTTCTTATCATCAAAAGAGACATTGATAGATTCCATGACAACCCTTGTTCTTAAATTGTAGACTCTGAAGGCTTTTGTGGAAAGTGGATATCCAATAAAAATTCCTTCATCAGCTTTTATATCAAATTTGGATAGCTGTTCAGGATGAGTCTTAAGAACAAAACACTTGCATCCAAATACATGAAAATACTTCAGATTTGGCTTCTTTTTCTTCACCATCTCATATGGTGTCTTTCCATGCTTGTTGATAAGTGTTGCATTCTGAGTAAAACAAGCAGTCTGCACAGCTTCAGCCCAAAAGTAGGTTGGTAACTTTGCTTCATCAAGCATAATTCGTGCAGCTTCAATAAGAGTTCTATTCTTTCTTTCAACAACTCCATTTTGTTGTGGAGTTCCAGGAGCAGAAATTTTTTGCTTTATTCCTTGGTCCTTGCAGAACTCTTCCATAATCAAATTCTTGAATTCAGTGCCATTATCACTTCTTATGATTTTCACAGAGTCTTTAACCAATTTATCCAGTTGTTTGACATGATCAATCAAGATAGATGCAGTTTCCCTTTTTTGTGTGCAAGAAATACACCCATGTGTATCTGGTGAACTCATCCACTATGACCATATCATATTTTTTCTTTGCAATAGACATGACATTCACTGGACCAAATAGATCAACATGTAGTAGGTGATAAGGCTCAAGAATTGAAGATTCAGTCTTGCTCTTGAATGAAGATTTTCTTGGTTTTGCCTTTTGACATGAATCACAAAGGCCATCAGGAGCAAATATTGATTTTGGCAGTCCTCTCACAAGATCTTTCTTGACAAGTTCATTTATATTGTTAAAATTTAAATGAGAGAGTTTCTTGTGCCAATCCCAGCTTTCTTCAATTGATATTATACTTAACAGACAGATTGCAGAACCATCAGAACTTGTTGAAAGCTTGGCGTCATAAATGTTACCATGCATGTATCCTTTTAGAACAACTTTGCCTGTAGATTTGCTTCCAACTTCACAGTGTTCTTCAAAGAAATCCACATGATAACCTCTATCACAGATTTGACTAACACTCAGCAAATTGTGTTTAAGTCCTGAGACTAGAGCTACTTTTTCAATGATGACATTCCCAAGATTGATATTGCCATATCCCAGAGTTTTTCCCATGTTTCCATCTCCATAGGAAACACCTGGGCCAGCTTTCTTCACAAAGTCTGATAGCAGGGCTTTATTTCAAGTCATATGTCCTGAACATCCACTGTCCAGAACTAGGATGTTTTTCCTGTTGCCCTGCAATCACAAAGACCACTAATGATTAGTTTTAAGGACCCAGACTTGCTTGGATCCTTTGGTCTTATTAAGTTTGTTAACATTTACAGCGGATTTAATATCAGAGTTTGTGTTAACATTTTTCTTATCAAAATTTACAGTATCAGACTTTGAATCAGAACTTACACTAGAAGGAATAATGCTAACTTTCTTTAAAGAAGGTTTTATTTGATAATAATCATAGTACAAACTATGATATTCCTTACAAGTATAAATGGAATGCCATAAACTACCACAATGAAAACAAGAATTTTGTGGCCTATATCTAACAGACTGACTCTTAACTCCTGATTTTGAAGGTACGGAGTTTATGTTTTTATTCTTCCTGCAAAAAGAAGTCAGATGGTTAGAATTTCCACAGTTATAACATTTCTTTCTAGGAGAATTAGGAACAGGCTTATAATCATTGCTTTTATTCACACCTTCCTTTCCATTCCTATTTTTCCTAGGTGACTTTACCTTGTTTATATTCTTAACATCTTTCAGCTTATGCTTAAGCTGCTTCTTTATCATTAAGCCTATGTTAACTTTAGTTGGCTTATCCTATTTTGGTTTGTTAGAAGTTAATTTCTCTTTAACTTCTGATTTATCAATATCAGACTTTACAGCTACAAACTTAACGGGATTTACCTTTAGCTTTTGTTTAACAACTATAGGCCCAATTTCTACATCCTTTATTATTCGTATCATCTCCATAACCTAAGCCCTCTTTCCAATTTCCACTACTTAACAAATTCTAAGTTGTTCAGCCAGAGTTAGTCCAAGTCCTGATAATCTCTCTTTCTTTTTCTAACTTAGTTTTTAGAGATTCATTCATTTTAAGCACTTCATCTCTAACATAGAAAGCATCATCTCTATCTTTCTGAGTTTGATGGAACATAACTAACTCTTTTTCTAAAAAATCATTCCTCTTTTTATAAGCAAGATTTTCAGAAGTTAATCTTTCACATGTTAAAGTTTAATATCTATAATTAATGAACATGGTTTTAAGATATCTTCTCAACTCAGTAATATCATCAGTTTGAAAAGCATAAGTTGTTTGAGGTACCTTTAACTCAGCAGCTTCAGAACTGCTATCAGCATTTGCCATCAAGGTTCACCTCACTTTCAGAATCTGAAGTGTCTGTCCAGCTTTTCTTCTTTGTGACAAGAGCCTTGCCTTTGTCACTTTTTCCTTTCTTGCAATCAGGAGATATGTGGCCTTTCTCACCACAGTTGTAGCATTTGACATTTGAGTAATCTCCTCTATCAGACTTTCCTCCTTTGCCTTCAGATTTTCTGAAACCTTTCTTATCAGAACTTGCACCTTTCCTGGAAAACTTCTTTCCCCTTCTGAATTTCCTGTATGCAATCTTTGTGATTCCTTTCACCATAAGAGCACACAGCTTCATCATCTCTTCATCAGGGTCCATCCCAGATAGACTTTCAGTTTCTGAATCCTCATCACTATCAGGACTTGATGACTCAGTATCAGACTTTGTGATGAGAGCCTTTCCTTTGCCTTTCTTTGAGAAAGCCACTTTAGGGGATTCCTCCTCAGCCTTAAGAGCAACTGTTCTTGATTTTCTCCCATGCCTCTTGCTTCTTTGATCCATCTCAAGTTCATGAGTTTTGAGCATACCATAAATTTCATCAAGAGTTGTCTCATCAAGAGCATAGTTGTCTCTTATAGTTGTGGCCTTCAAATCCCAACTTTCAGGAAGAGCTAAAAGGAATTTAAGATTAGTATCTTCAAGATCATATTCCTCATCCACCAGTGACAGATCATTCAATAGTTTGACAAATCTGTCATATAAGCCAGTTAATGACTCATCAGGTTTTGAGTCAAAGTGCTCATACTCTTCAGTGAGTATAGTCCTCCTATTCTTCTTAATTGAATCAGTTCCCTGGCATCTTGTCTAGACCTGGCAAAATGGGTCTGGATCCGAAGAACCGGACCGAAATTCATGAAACCGAGATCTGATCCGAGATCCGAATCATACAATCCGATAATTATCCGAAACCGATTTAAACCGATCCGAATAAATATCCGAACTGAAAATTTAACCAAAAATGATCCGAAATACAAGATCCGATTATAACTTGGAACCGATTAAAACCGAATAATATATTACCCGAACCGAATATGACCCGAAATAAGCAAAATTTATACTTTAAACAATTTTATGTTTATGATATCATACTTATTTAATCATATTCTTTTGTAAAAGTACATTATATTACATTAAAAATACTAAATTAAATAAAAAGGATATTTTTTGAATCTCAAAAATTGAAAAAATAAATAAGTTATGATCCGAAAATATCCGAACCGAATTTGATCCGAACAGAATTTTATCTGATCTTAATCCAAATTTTATCCGATTTTAATCCGAATTAGACCCGAACCGAATCACATCCGATCCGAATAGTCTTCAAATATATCATAATCCGAAAGTAGATCCGATCCGAAATTGATCCGATCCGAAACCGAACCGGTTGTCCGAATTTCCAGGTCTAATCTTTTCTCCAAGGCATCCCATATCTCCTTTGCAGTCTTGCAGTTAATTACCTTGTTTGACATGACATTATCAATGGCACTGTGCAGCAAATGACTTACCTTTGCATCCTTTGTAATAGATGAGATATCTTCAGCTGTATATTCACTTTTCTCCTTTCGTACAGTCTGTGCTGGCTGATCTACAACTATAACAGAGAGCTTGGTTGGCTTATGTGGTCCTTCATTAATTCTGTCAAGGTATTCTGGATCTGTAGTTTCCAAAAACATAGACATCCTCACCTTCCATATGGGATACTCAGAAGGTTTCAGTATGGGAACCCTAATAGTCTCATATCGATTATGGATTTGAGTCTTTGGAGTTTTTTAGTTTTAGTGGGCTTGGTTGGGGTTTGTGCTTCTTCAGACATGATTGTTTTTGGATCTTTACTGTATGTATGTTAACAGATTGCTCTGATACCACTTGTTAGGTCACACACACTGTAGAAGGGGGTTAAATACAGTGTTTACTACAATCAAATCGAATATAAGAACTCAAGTAACAAAACACATATTTTATTCAACACAATAAACTCTGTTACCAAGAACTGTTCTCTCCCAGTGATGAACAAATTATCACGAGAGCTGCTAAGGTTACAATGAATAATAATCTCGATTAAGAGAACACATATAGTGTAAACCCTATGCTGTATTTATATAGACACACAGTTACAAGATAATCTTCTAATTGATATCGAATATAATTATGCTTCCTAATATATATCAACTAGTTATCTTTTCTTCCAAGTATTCTATTCTTCTTAAAATTCTTCTCCATGCATATCTCTTCTTATATTTGTCTTGATCTTCTTTCCTTTCAATCAACCGCCTTCCTTATCTGAAAGCCTCCTTAAGTCCCGATATTATCTCCTGATAAATATCTCCTGATAACTTAAGTTCTGACAACTTAAGTTCTGATATCTTAAGTCCTGACTTCAGTATAAGTACTGATTTCCAGTTAAGTACTGATTTGTCCTGTTAAGTATGATCTGAAAACTAAACACAAATCATATTAGTCATGACATCACAAATATATCTAACAAACATCCTTCAGGTGATCTAGAATTTTAAGTTCTTCTATGATAGGTGTTCCGCTTAGAGCTTCTACAAGTTTTTATCTTGCTACCTTGGGATAACCACTGTCTAGCAAATCTATTCTAAACTTTGAGAAACCACCAACTTTAATGTTTAGAAATTTCCCATCCTTAGAGATTCTGCTCATTCCTTTGGCCTTTAGCTCTTCTGATCTTTTTATATACATCTCTATTTCTTCATCAGACTTCCTCCTTCTCTCTTCAGCTTTAGCCTCATTTTATATACAGTTCTAGATGGCCCTTTCAGTGACTTCTTCTTTTTTTGTAGGCTTGACTTTCTTTGGATTTCTCCCAACAGATGTGTGCTTGATTTTCAGCGAGGGTTTGGCTAAAGGTAGGGTTGTCATTTTCTTGAGATTAGTATGGCTTGTGGTGATTGAAATTTTTAGGAAAGAGTTGGCTGTTTGTTTGTACATAAATTTTGGCTTTGAGGTTTGAGGTGGTTTGATGTTTAAGATAGTTGATGTTAAAGGTTGAGATAAAGGTTGAGCTTGGACTGTTTGTATTTTTAGGGTTTTTTGTGTTTCTGAGCTATCATGATTCTTTTTGCTTTTCCTCTCATTTCTTCTCTTCTTCTCTTCATCTTTCTTATCATCCTCCTTCTCCTTTTCACCACCCTTGCTTCCAGATGGCTTAGTGGACTAATTTGGATTTGAACCAGAAGGATTTTGATTATCTTTCTTCTGCTCATCATCATCCAAGTCATCCTTGTTGATTTGAGTTTTGGGCAAGTTGGCTTCAGCATCATTCAAATACCTCATCAACAGCTTTATCATCGCCATGTCATCAAAGTTCTTGTTCTTATTGGTTTTTAAACCAGTTTCTAGGATCATGATAAGCTTCTTATTACTCATGACACACTATTTGGGGATCTAAAAATGTTTGAATTGTTTGGTGTTTGGACAAATATATGTTATACCCTTGCTTGGCTGTAGATATGCTTCAGAAAAAACAGCCACTTGAGCATTTCTCAATTCAGTTAATAGCAAGGTATCTTTATGAGTTATAAATTTTACTTTGTTGATGAAGATATCCAACTCAGATGCCCTCCTTGAGACAAGATAATTGAGGGACACCTGCATACATTTGTCTGTCCCTGAGTCATTAGCATTGATCATTATCTTCTTTTGTAAAAAGTTGTACTGATTGACCATGATCACTCTTATGTAATTAATTGTCTTGTCCAGGGCCTTTTTGTATGTGAAGTTATTGTTGTTGAGAGAAGCTTTTAGGGCCTTGAGTAGTTCATCAAATTCTCTACTCAGACTAGGTCCTTCAGCCGCCCTAATAAGTCTCTCCATGTCAAGATCTACTTCTTTATTCAATTTTTTTCAGCACTCTGGACCTGTTGAGATGATCTTGATTATGCCAATCTAGCCTCTATCTCCCCCTTAGTCTTGTTGGCAGGTATGAGGAGGGGAGTAAGGATTTCAGGCCTTACCTGTTCAAGTAGAGAAGGTAGTAGTATGTTAAGTTTGCCCATGATGGATGCTAAAGCTATAGAATTCTGCATTTGAAGATGCTTATGAGAGTCCAACAGGGTCTGGATGTCTGTCTGTTGGCTTTTGACAAGATATGTTAGGGATTGAACTTGTGCAGTGAGAGAATAGTTGGAGTCTTGCAATGCTGAGACTTGGCCTTGCAGAGTTTGGATTTGTAGGTTTGTGAATATAGAGCCAGGATGAAAAGAGCTTGTAGATGTACCAAATGTTTCATCTACATCTTGTTTGATGCCTTCCATAAGCAAAGCTGATGGCTCATATCTGCTATGGTGAAGTTGATCCAGCTTGACCTTGGTGTCATTTGAGTGAGTAATTTGTTGTTGGATTAGTGTGTTGAGATTGATGAAAGATAGTTTGAGATTTTTGACTTCTTTCTCAATAGAAGCAAGATCCATCCTTGTCATTTGCTCAGTAAAATGCTTGAATTTGTTAGAGATCTGTTCTTGAGATGGTATAATCTTGTCAATCTTCTCATTCACCAGTTTTCTGATTCTGTCTTCATGACCAGTAAGCCTGATTTCCAGAGCCTTACCAAACAGATGAAATGCTTTGAGCTGAGCCTTGTATACATCTGTAATGTCATCATAGACAGCTTGTAGAGTCAAGTCTTTTGCATTGCTGCCTAGAATAGTAATGTATTCTTCTCTGAATCTCGCCAAGACCTGATCCATTTCTAAGGCAAAATCATCAGACAGCCATGCATCCACATTCCCATCTTACTCATCATCATTGATAATCTTCTCCTTTTGCTCCTCAACCTCTTTATTGTAAGTAAGTATGATAGTCTTGGTTGCTCATATTTGAAGTCAAAAGATGCTGTGAGATGTTGGCTAGTCCAGAAATCTGCTCCACTAGTAGATCATCTACATAAGTTGGTTGAGAGCTAGATTCTTGTAGCCACTGAGAGAGAATGTGAGGTTGTTGAGGTTGTGAAGTTAAGATTGTGAGGTTGGTGGTTCAGAAACACCTGTGACTGGAGTCATAGTTTTACTCACAAACTGCTCTTTGGTTATGGTTAGTTGTTGTTCCTCACTAGTTGTGGGAACCTTCTTATTGAATTGGAGGGGATTTGACTTGGTTAATTCCATGTGTACCAGTCTCAAACCCTTGTATGTCTTGCAACACACTAGCACTTGAATGTGCTATACTTGCCTCCCTAATGACAGGATCATTGGCAATTGTACTCCTAACATCAACTACCAAGGTAATTTCTGCTAGGGTTTTGAGGGGAGTTGTCCCTACATGAGGAACCTCCAATTGAATTGGAGAGGATTTAGGTAGCTCCCCCTCAAGAGTACTACCCTCAAACCTTACAGTCTTTGAAGACTGATTGGCATATGAAGGTGCATTTTGAGTTTCCATGGGTCTTTAGTGAAAACTGATGAATCCCCCATATTTGTGATGGTGTCATCAAGGTCTACCCCAGCTAGTAGTCTCTCACTATCTAAATGTGGTGTCTGGGTAGTGAGCAAGACTTCTTGAGCCAAGTCACTTGAGTGAGTTTGCACTTGAGAATTAAGTTCAAGTGCAGTTGGTGAGGAAGAAATTTGAGATTGGAGAGAGGGTTGCTCAGATAAGAGTTTTGGAAGCTCCCCCTAAATAGATGAGGGAGCTTCAATAGATGTGCTCTCACAGTGTATGTCATCCTTATTCCTCCTAACATACACTTGAATTGCTTCAGGTGCAGGCTGTGCAGACTCAATACTAGGTGCTTTTACAACTGTATCCTGTTGGGAGAATGCAGAGGTGGCTTGAGTGGGCAGCTCAGTTTTCTTACTCCTTTTGGATCTCTTGACCAAAGGTGACTCTTTTTCAGCTATATCATCACCACTCTCTGTTACAACAATTAAGGCTGCCCCCTTTCTCTTCTTTTGACTCACCTCATCCTTTTGAGAAGATGAGGTGGTTGGTTGCCTAGTTTCTAAAGGTTTTGAAAGAATGGTTACACTTTAGGAAGATCCCTGTTGGTGTTCCTGTGTTTGTACTTCCACAGGTTCAGGGATCATAGATGTGCTAGATTGATTACCACTACTTCTCATGTCTGGCATAGAATAATGGTAAGTCTTAAATCTTTCAATCATGAAAGGTGTTAACTTAAGACTTACTGAAACCTTATTCTTAGTAAGAAGTGATCCAAATAGAATTTTGGATACTTGCTTACAATTTCCAATTAGTGTCCTGTTTATACCGTCCAGCATATGTATGTCATTTACTTTATAATTTAAAGCTGACATAATAAATCTAGGCAGAAATATTTCCTTAACTTTTGACTCCAATGGTATTGTCAACCTGGTGCTCAGCTCCTCCAATATGTAGTGTCCTACATTTATCTGTTTGTTGTGAGCCATGGAATAGACCATCTTCTGGACAACACTAGATATGTTATCCAATCCTGAATTTCTGCAAGTAAATTCCCTTATCACAGAGTCAAATAGGAATGACCATTCCCTCCTCAGATACTTCTTGTTCATGCTGGACAGATTAATCCTCTCAGAATAATTGATGAAGTCCCTGAACTCATGCAGCTCATCCTAAGTTAGAGCCTCCACCAGATTATCAGTAGGAATGCCCAAAGCCTTGTTGACATCATCCTCAAGAATCTCCATCTTATGTCCATTGATTGTGCATTTTATCACTATGGTTGCAGCTTGATTCTCATGCATAACAGCCCTGGTTATTGCTGTGTTCCAAAAATCACCTAACACATCTAAGTACAACACAGGATTAGCAGTTAGAGCACCTACAAAGTAGGTCTCAGAAAGGAACTTAACAAAGCACTGAAAAACTTCAGGTGCTTGATTTGCATCTAGAAATACAAGAAAATTTGTTTTCTTGGGGATAAAAGGTACAAGATTGTTGGCTACCATTGATATGAGTATGAGGTTTAGTGGGTAAAAGGGATTTGTGAGAAAGAAAGAAAAACGAGAGAGGAATCGGTTTTGGATTGAAAGCTAGGTTAGTTGAGATCTCGAAAGTTGTAAGTATGTATATGTATCGAGAAGTCTGGGTATTTATAGTAAAAGTAAATGACTTGTCGAGAACTCAAAAATAGACGTTTGGAGTTTGTCTATCGAGAAGTCATTTTAAGAAATGAAAAACATATCGAGAAGTCATTTTAAATTACTCTTATAGAGAACTAAAAAGTGACTTATCGAGATGTCAGATAAATACCCAGTTTGTCCAAAAATGGACTGAGTTAATTCCAAATTTTATTTGAATAAATTCAAAATAAAATTAGAATAAATTTTCCAAAAGTATTTTACCAAAATAATTTATTAAATTAAATTATTTCAGTTCTAATTTATTGATAAGTCAAAAATTATACTTGTAGAGAACTCTGTGAATTAACACTACTAGAGAACTCTACAAGGACTTATCGATAAGTCATAATTAAGCTTATCGAGAAGTCACTCGAGAAATCAGTAAATTGACTTGTCGAGAACTCACTCGAGAAGTCTTAAAATGACTTGTCGATTAGTCAGTTAGACTTATCGAGAACCCAGTTCTCTATATACTTTTGACCATTTTAATTTTGCCTTATGTTAATTTTACATATTAAAAATGTAAGTTGAATTTTTGAATTTTGAAAAATAAATATGCAGAGATTTCTGAAATATTTATAATTCATATTTCAGTTAATTTCCAATTAAATCAAATTAATTTTAATTTAATGGATATTAGTCAGCTGCAACACATTAGCTGAGTTCTTGCCTTAGGATGAAGAATTCAGCATTCCAATTTCACCTACAAGTCTAGTGAAAGTTGCTTCATCCAAAGGTTTAGTAAAAATTTCAGCTAATTGTTTTCCTGTTGGAACAAAAATGAGGTCAATGGTACCATTTGTAGCATGTTATCTAATAAAATGATACCTTACATCAATGTGCTTTATTCTAGAATGATTAACCGGATTAGCCACTATAGATATAACAATAGTATTGTCACACATGATATAAATTTTGTGTAACACTAGGACATAATCCATTAGCTGATTTCTAATCCAAAACACTTGAGCACAACAACTTCCTGCAGCTATGTATTCAGCCTCAGCTATAAAAGTTGATACAGATTTTTGTTTCTTGCTATACCAGGATACAAGTCTTTGTCCAAAAAATTGACAGCTTCCACTAGTACTCTTCCGGCTAACCCTGCATCCAGCAAAATCTGCATCTGTGTAACCAATAGCTTCAAAACCAGTTCCCTTAGGATACCATAATCCCAAGTTTGGAGTTCCCTTCAAATATCTAAAAATCCTCTTTATAGCCATCAAATGTGATTCTTTTGGATTGGCTTGAAATTTTGCACACGGACATGTAGCAAACATGATGCCTGGTCTATTAACAGTTAAGTTAAGCAATGAACCAATCATTCCTCTGTAGCTTGAGATATCTACACTCTTGCCATTTTTATCTTCATCCAACTTTGTTGCAGTAGACATAGGTGTAGATGCAGGTGAACAATCAACCATACCAAACTTTTTCAATAAATCCTTGGCATACTTAGTTTGGATGATGAAGATACCATCACTTCTTTGACTGGCTTGGAGTCCAAAAAAGTAACTCAGTTCCCCCATCATACTCATTTCATATTTACTTTGCATAAGCTTGGAGAATATTTGGCAAAGCTTCTCATTTGTAGAACTAAAGATGATATCATCCACATAGATCTGAACTAGAATCATATCTTCACCATATTTCTTGTTGAAGAGAGTTTTGTCTATGGTACCTCTAGTAAAACCATGCTTCAGTAGAAATTCTGACAGTGTGTCATACCAAGCTCTAGGTGCATGTTTTAGTCCATATAGAGCCTTGAGTAGGTTGTATACAAAATTTGGAAATTCTGGATCTTCAAAACCAGGTTGTTGTTGCACATAAACTTCTTCTTCTAGTTCACCATTCAGGAAAGCACTCTTGATATCCATTTGATACACTTTAAAGTTTGACTGTGCAACAAATGCTAAAAAAATCCTTATTGCATCAAGTCTTGCAATTGGAGAAAAAGTTTCATCATAATCAATTCCTTCTTCTTGTGAGTAGCCTTTTGCAACCAACCTTGCTTTGTTTCTGGTAACTATACCATTTTCATCCATCTTATTTCTGAACACCCATTTTGTTCCAATTATGCTTCTATTCTTTGGTGCAGGAACCAATTCCCAAACTTTGTTTCTTACAAACTGATTCATCTCTTCCTGCATGGCAGATATCCAATCAGGATCCAGTAAAGCTTCATCAATTTTCTTAGGCTCTACTTGAGACAGAAAATATGCATGTAGACACTCATTAGCAGTTGCACTTCAAGTCCCCACACCAGCAGTAGGATCACCAATAATTGCTTCTCTAGTGTGACTTCTATCCCACTTCCTTGTAAGAGTTTGTTGACGTATGCCTTTATCATTTTCTTCATTGTTGGTATGACTGCTAGATCCTTCTTCTCTTTCTCCCCCTGAGTTTGTGCTATCAAATTCAGGTGTTTGAGATGAGTTTCCACTTCCATGATTTTCCTGTTGAGTAGTCTCTTCATTTATTATCTGTTGTGCATAAACTTCATCTTCCCCATCAAAATCACTATCAATGTTGAGGTTTTCACATGTAAGGGCTTCAGCTTCTTTATCATCAAGGCATTCCAATCCTGGACACTTGTTATCATCAAAAGTCACATCTGTGCTTTCCATAATCTTCTTTTGATCAATCACATAAACTTTGTAGGCTGTTCTTTCCAATGAATATCCCAGAAAAATTGCTTTAAAGACCTTTGAGTCAAATTTCTCACATATTTAGAGTTGTCTTTTTAAATGTAACACTTGCTTCCAAACACATGAAGATGCTTTATAGTAGGCTTTTTTTAGACATGATTGAGTAAGGTGATTTGCCATATACCTTGTTAATAAGATATCTGTTTTGAATGTAACATGCAGTGTTAACAGCCTCTTCCCAGAAACTTGTTGGCAACTTGGCATCTTGCAGCATTGTTCTAGCAACTTCAACTAATGTTCTGTTCTTTCTTTCAACTTCTCCATTTTGTTAAGGTGTTCAAGCAGGTGAGAATTCTTGAACAATGCCTTTACTTTTGTAGAATTCACTCAATGTTGCATTTCTGAATTCTGTTCCGTTATCACTTCTCAATCTTTTTACACAATTGTAATCTTCAGCCTATTTTTCTATCTTCTTAATGTGCTCAATTATGATGTGTGGAGTTTCATCTTTAGAGTGCATGAACTCTACCCAAGTATATCTTGAGAAATCATCCACCAGCACAAGTGTATATTTGTTCCTTGAAATTGTTAAGACATTTACTTGCCCAAACAAGTCCATGTGAATAAATTGCAATGGTGCACTTATAGAATTCACAGTTTTTGACTTGTGACTTGATCTCTTCATTTTTCCTTTTTGACAAGCTTCACAAACTTCAACTTGAGCAAACTCTAGTTTCGGCATGTCCCTTACTAACTCCTTTTTTATCAAGGTGTTAATTGCCTTGAAATTCAAGTGAGACAGCTTCGTATGCCATAGATTGCCTTGTTCTTCTGATGCCTTGGTATAGAAGTAAAAAATTCCATCCTTATTTGTTGAGTCTAAGTCTGCAACAAACAAGCTTCCTTTTCTTGCTCCTTTCAGAGCAACTTTGTTATTCCCAGTGGACTAACAATGAGATTTACAGAAGGGGGGTTAAATGTAAATCTCAAAACTTTTTCAAGTTTTGAGCAATTTGTAAGACTAAGTGTTTGAGTGATCAACTGTGTGTGAATTGCTTGGAGCTGATGCAGACATATATATATTTAAACACAAATGAAATGAACACAAAGAACTTAAAAACTTTTCTGGTGGATTTGTTGTTCCACCAGAGATGTGTTATTTCAGAAAATCTGTGATTCAAAATTAAATCACAGCTGCTTCCTAGTACAAACTAGATGATTTTCTCTCTTGATATTTCTAAACAGCTCAGGGAAAATTCATATCTAATTACTAGCTACTACTTGGTTTATATAACACCAAGTTTACAAGTGAAGACAAAGATAAAGTACAATAAGACAATAGTTCTCCACTTGTTTCTGTTCCATTTTTATCCAGTGTAATATGGAATTATCTGTTGACTTTCCATTTTAAACCAGACTAAAAACGGCTGCTTTTTCTGCTGTTCCTGAAATAGGCTACCACATCTCTGTCAATCCATGTGCCTCTGTCAGCTTTTTTAACTGTCACTATCAACTGCTATGAGACTGAGCATCCGTTGAAGCTTTCATCCATTGATGGCTTTATCCGTTGATGCTCTAGCAGTGCATCCGTTGAAGCTTTCATTTGTTGATGGCTTTATCCGTTGATGCTCTAGCAGTGCATCCGTTGAAGCTTTCATCCGTTGATGGCTTTATCCGTTGATGCTCTAGCAGTTGAAGCTTTATCCGTTGAGGCGTTAGAGACATCCGTTGAAGCTTAGTTTCTTATCCGTTGAAGGTCTTCAATATCCGTTGTCACTTCTTCACTTATACAAAATTACAAGGCATGAAATATTTACAATTAGCCCTCCTACTTGTACATCCATTAGTAGTCAACATGACTGATTATCTCCTAACAACATCTAAGAATTACAGCTTGAAACCAGAGAGTGAGATGTGCTACAATACCAAACTTATTGCTAAGAAAGGCTACTCCTTCAACGGATAGCCAAGATGGTCTTATCCGTTGAGGCTACAAACACTAGATTTCTACTTAAGTGTTTTGCTGAACTTATCATCAAACTAATACACATATTTCTAATAATCTCCCCCTATTTATGTCTACTAGAACTGTAGGCATAAATTTGGGTTTAGCTTGATGATAGCAAAACACTTAACAAATATATAAACTGTAACTAAGCAGAAATTCAAAAGTGCTGCAAAAGTGTATATGCTGAGATGAAATTGAAGAAATACATTGTTTCCAAGGGTGCTCCTTTAGCTTGAGCAAATTACTTTCTTTTCCTTTGATCCCTGGTTTTCTTTCCTAGCCTCCTGTCATTCTTCTCTATTTAAAGTTGAAGTTGTCTGTAGAATTCAGCTTCATCTTCTTCATTGATATCTAACTTAGATTGCATATCCTTGAGAGTTTCATTACTGGCAATCTTTAGCTGATCTTCAATTCTGAAAAATCTTCTGACTCCTTTGTTGTCTCTGAACTCCATCAACCAATGAGGTGATTTGTGAATTGTAATACCTCTCTCTGGAATGAGTAAAGTTCTAGGCAAAGCATTGGGCTCCCTCCAAGTTTTCCTTATGTTGGCAATCTTGTTGAGAATCTCAGTCCTGGCAGTTCTGGTAAAGCCAGAATCCTTATGTATGACTGAGTAGACTCTAATCAAGGTAGTGTAGCCTTCATTCAGAATTCTGTGAAGAGGCCATGATCTTTCCCCAGCTCCTTTGTATTTGAACACTAGTCTTTCTGGTAGCTGTCTGTAGGCAGCTATTCCCCTTACATCCTCCAGCTCATCCAGATAGAGTTCAATGTCTGAAAATTCTTTTATGTCACAGATGTGAACATAATCATCTTTAGAGTTTTGAGGTTTGGACTTAGGCTTCTGTGTGAATTTGATTGAGGCTTTAGAGGGTGTTGATTTGATTCTTCTTTTCTGCTTCTTTGATGGTGGAGAAGAGGTTAGGAAGGTGGGCAATTTGTTGGTGTCCTAATCAATTGGTTCCTCCTTGGGAATGATTGTTTCACCATGAATGTTCATGAAGGGTTCAGGTACAATGGGTTCAGGAATAGAGGGTAGTGTTTTGGATATTGATTGGGTTTCTTCAGTCTTATCTACCTTCTTTCTCTTTGCATTGACCTTCTTTCTTTTCCCTTTCTGCCATTCTTCCTTACTTTTTTCCTCCATCTCAGTATCAACCATGTCCCCCATAGCTTCATCTTCACCTTTGTCTTCAATTTCTTTCTGATCTTCAGCCTGACTTGACTCTAGCTGTTTTTCAAGCTTTGCTTGTGCTCTTTTGTCAGCCTTTAGCTGTTTGGCTTCTTCCTTCAACCATTTGGTTTCTTCCTTCTTGGCTATTGAGAATTTGGGATGTCCTTGCATCACACATATGCTCTTTCCCTCTATGAAAATAATAGCCATGTTTCTCCTTACAGCCTCATCCATGGTCTCTTTGAGATATGCAATACTTCTTCCTAAAAGCTTGTCCTCATCTGCTTTTGGAAGAGGAAAATCCACCTCTTTTAGAGGATTCTTTGTAGAGTCCTTATTGGATCTGTTGTTGGGCTTGAGAACCATAGGTTGCAGATCTTTGGAAGAAGTTTCTCCATCCTTATGCCTCCCTACTGGCTTGAGTTCCATAATAATTGATTCCACTTTTGTGCTATGCTTCACAGATTGTGATTGAGAAGTTGTAGAACCAAATATTAGTTGCATCTTTTCATCAATCTTCTTCCTTTGCTCTTTGACTTGCAATTCAGCTGCTGCTATCTGGATTAGATCAATTCCATCTAGCTTTCCTTTGACTTGAATTGGTGGAGAAGTTGTGATGACAGGAACTAGCACTTGAGAAATCTGAACTGTTGTAGATGGCTCTCCTTCCCCTTCCCCTTTATTCTCCCCCTTTTTGTTATCATCAAGGGTAGGGGTCAAGCCTTGTGCTTGTGCCAGCTGCATGAGTAGATTTGTTTGAGTTTGTTGATTCTGAAGAATGGTGACCATAGAGTATTCAATGATTTGAACCCTATCTTCCAATCTGGCCAGCCTCTTGTCAGCATCATAGGCCTTCCTTAGTCTCCCCAACAAATCTTGCATAGTACCATAGGGTATAACTGAATCCAATTTCTCAGCATTGTAGGATTTCAGATCAGCAATGTCCAGCTTGAGCTCATCCACACTTAGATTTTGCTGGTAATGCTGCAACTGCAAGAGATGCAGAGATTCCAGATGAGCTTGAAGAATTGCCTTGGTACCAGCATCCCGAGTCTCTTGAATGGCCTGCTGAATTGTCATGACCTGTTTGACCAAAGTGACACCAAACTCTCCTGGTGTTGATGGTTTTGCCCATGCCCATGCAGGAAGATTAAGAACAGAACTTGGGCCTGCTACTCCCCCTAAGTTCATGCTCTCATTCAAAGAATTAGAGTCATCATCATTAGAATTTACTCCAAATTCTTCAGATGGCTCACCAGCTTGAGAAGGCAGCCTGTTGACAGCAGCTTTGTCTCTGAGAAGAGATTCTGAAGTGTGTACAATGTGTAGTGTCTGTTCTGCCTCCACATTGCCCTGTGCAGCCAATAATTGATAGGCTGAAATAGGGTGAGTAAAAGTGTCAGCATCCAAGGAAATGTTATCAATGACAGCTTTGTAGTGTTACTGAAATTGTCTTCCCTTATCTGCATCATCCACTTTCATTAACTCACTAGCAATGACTGGATCCACCCTTATAGCTTCTGTACCTGCCTTTCTCTCAGTTTCTCTCTTTTCTTGCATCAGGGGCTCCCCCTGGCTCATACACACCCTCACACCCTCACCTTCACCTTCTAAGGTGGCACTCCTCTCACTTACTTTTGCCATGCTGGAAGAAATAGCATGCATTTGGTGACTCTCAACCTCTCCTTTTGCCTGGGAGCAACCCAGCCTCTCACTCAAAAAATCACTCCCTTCCCTCAAGCCTAAAAGTGATTGTACAGTTGCCATGTCCTCTACAGTTGGAGTTGTGTCTATTAAGTGTGTAGAGGCCATCAACGGATAGGGAGTATCCGTTGAAATGGAAACTGATGGTATCAACGGATAACTGCTGTTAAGCTTATCCGTTGAAGAACAACCACTTGTCAACGGATGAGAGATATCCGTTGAAGAAGGAAATGATGTAGAGATAGAAAGTGATATAATTGTTGAATCTGTGTGGATTGATTTTAAGTGAGGTGACACAGATTCTGCAACTACATCTGAAAGAATTGGCTGATGATCCAACAAATCATCTAAAAGATGATGATCACCAGGTTTTGAGTGGGGCTCCTCCCTGAGTTTTAATGAGGGAGAATCAGGAATTGATGTGAATATCATATCCACATCCAGAGAGGGTGTAGGAGAGTTTGAGGAATGGTGTGTGTCTATATTGAGAGAATGGGGCTGTGATTCCATATTTGCTGGAATCACATCAAGCTGAATTTGAGAAGGCACAGATACTGGTGGGTGTATCTGTGCTGTGTGTGTCCCTTGTGTGGAAACTAGGGTTTTGGCCTTCTTTTTCCTTGAAAAGGCTTGAATTGGTGAATGTTTAGCTTCAGTATCCCTCCCTCTTTTGTTCTGTGTCCCTGGATGGGGACTATTTTCAATAGTTACATCCTTTTGGGAGGATGCAACTAGGGATGTGCTGGACTCCTTTTGAACCACTACAGTCTTTTGAGAGACTGTGGCTTGGCTGGAATGGGTACCACTCACCTCTCCCACCTTATCCTGGGGGGCTTTTTAATGTTCACCCCTCCCCTCACCACTCACACCCTGTTCACTCCCTTCAGGGTTTATGGTAGTTGTTACAACTGTTGTCTTTTGAGAAACAACAGAGGTAGGTTTCTTTGACTTGACTTTGGAGATTTTAGATTTGGTGGCTTTGGTAGGAGCCTGTTTGGACAATGACACAGGTTCCATAGCCACACTAGAAGGCAAAGAAATATTGGGGTTGGAAATAGTAGGAGTTATAGAAACATTTACCTCACTTACCTGTGGTGCATTCATGATTGGCAAGTATACCAATGGCACCTGGCTGTTGAGGTTCATTCTCAAAAGGTCTGCAAGGACCCTTTTCTCTTGTGCCCAGCATTTGAGTTTATTATTCTCATTGGATATAACCAAACCTTCAGCAACATGGTTAGCCAATAACATAAAGAATCTAGCAAAGTAGATGTTATGTGGTCTATTAGCTTTGTTACCTAATCTGGAACCTAATTCTAGCATAACACAGTTGCTAAAATTAAAGTACCTATCAGAAACTAGCATATAGAGCATATTAACAAGAGATGAAGTGATAGCATCAAAATTGCTAATCTTCCCAGAGAAAACCTTAATAAAGGCATCTCCAAGAAAACTCCATTCTTTCCTAAGGCCTTTCCTTCTAATACTACCTAAACTAGTAGAATCAAAAGCATAGCCTATGGAATCTAGCATAGCAGAGACATCTTTATCAGTGTGTGGTGTCATGGCATTATTCTCAGGCAACTTAAAGCAAGATTGTAAATCATCACAATTAATGCAATAGTCCTTACCTTTGAGAGAGAAGGCAATAGTCATATCAGTGGAGTTGAACTCTGCAGTTGTCCAAATCTCCTCAATCACTTCATAGTAGATGGTTGGGGCTTCCAGCATTGCATAGCTCAGTTTGCAGTTCTTGATGAAGTCCATCATCTTGTGATAATCAGAATGGGCTTCCTTCTTTTCAACCAAGACTATGAAATTATTCTTTTCATAAACAAATCCTGTTTGAGACATAATTTTGATTACTGGTGCCATTGTTGTGAGTAGAGGTTGCAGAGAAGAACTTGAGAATTGAGAGAGAAAGAGAATGATAATTGCAAGAAAGCGTAAAGTGAAAATAAGAATTCAATTGGGCTTTTATACTTTCTTGAATTAAAACACAAATTAAAATAATTAAATGATACTTTTAAGTAAGTGAAAGCCGTTCAGGAATAAATGAAACTGTAGAAATTCTGAAAACTACCGTAAATACAAATACATACAACACTGTATATCTGTATCAACGGTTGAGTAAAAGAATCAACGGTTGTGACTCACTAACGTGACACATCAACGGATAAGGTAAATAGTTATCCGTTGATGAACAACACTATTTTATCCGTTGAAGGATAAAATTACCAGAAATGTATTTGTCTTTCAACGGATAATGAATATCCGTTGATAGAACAATTTTGGCTTTCAACGGATGGGGAATATCCGTTGATAGGATAAGTCTTGATTAAAGCCAACTTTGTTCTTGCAGCAAATTCATTTCAGGCTACAAGACAGATTACATAGATGACATAGATTATGAATAGTTAAGCATACCTAACTCACTTACTAATCTTGTGAATGTTGATTCATCAAGTGGCTTGGTAAATATGTCTGCAATCTGCTTTTCACTTGGAACAAAATGAAGTTCCACTGTACCTTTCATCACATGTTCCCTAATGAAGTGGTACTTGATATCAATGTGCTTGGTTCTTGAGTGCTGCACTGGATTTTCAGTAATGGCAATGGCACTTGTGTTGTCACAAAATATTGGAATTTTGTCAACAGTTATACCATAGTCAAATAATTGATTCCTCATCCACAGTATTTGTGCACAACAACTACCAGCTGCAATGTATTCAGCTTCAGCTGTTGATGTGGAAACAGAATTCTGCTTCTTGCTGAACCATGATACAAGCTTGTTTCCTAGAAATTGACAGGTGCCTGTTGTGCTTTTCCTGTCTAATTTGCAACCTGCATAATCTGCATCTGAGTAGCCAATTAGATCAAAACCAGACTCTCTAGGGTACCAAATTCCTAGATTTGGAGTCCCTTTGAGATATCTGAAAATTCTTTTAATAGCCACTAAGTGAGATTCTTTAGGGTCAGCTTGAAATCTAGCACAGAGACATGTAGAAAACATAATATCAGGTCTACTGGCAGTTAAATATAAAAGTGAGCCAACCATGCCTCTATAACTTGTAATATCCACAGACTTTTCAGCCTTGTTTAATTCAAGCTTGGTGGCAGTGGCCATGGGAGTTTTTGCAGGTGAACAATCCATTAAGTCAAACTTCTTTAAAAGATCATAAATATATTTAGTTTGACTAATGAAAATTCCACCACTAACTTGTTTAACTTGTAAACCAAGAAAGTAAGTTAGCTCTCCCATCATGTTCATTTCATATTTACTTTGCATTAATTTAGCAAACTTTTTACAAAGTTTATCATCTGTAGATCCAAATATAATATCATCAACATAAATTTGTACAAGTATCTTAGAGCCATTAACATTTCTAAAGAAGAGAGTTTTATCAACAGTACCTCTTGTGAAGTGATTATCTAGAAGGAACTTTGATAAAGTCTCATACCAGGCTCTAGGTGCTTGCTTTAGTCCATAGAGTGCTTTCAACAAATAATACACATTGTCTGGAAAATTTGGATCTTCAAAACCTGGAGGTTGGCTTACATAAACTTCTTCCTCCAATTCCCCATTTAGAAATGCACTCTTGACATCCATCTGATAGACTTTGAAATTGGCATTAGCTGCATAGGCTAGAAAGATTCTGATGGCTTCAAGTCTTGCAACTGGAGCAAATGTTTCATCAAAATCTATTCCCTCTTGTTGAGAATAGCCTTTGGCAACCAATCTGGCTTTATTCCTTATGACAATGCCATTTTCATCTATTTTGTTTCTGAATACCCATTTTGTGTCAATAGAACTCTTGTTCTTTGGCTTGGGTACCAGCTTCCACACTTTGTTCCTCTCAAATTGGTTTAGCTCCTCTTGCATAGCTAAAATCCAATCTGGATCCAAAAGAGCTTCTTCCACTCGCTTAGGTTCCTCCTGTGATAGAAAGCTACTATACAGACATTCATCTTGAGTAGCCCTTCTAGTTTGTACTTTTGATGTAGCATCACCAATAATCAGTTCAAAAGGGTGATTCTTGGTCTATTTCCTTTGAGGTGGTAGATTAGCCCTTGATGAGGTTGCCTCAGTATTGTCATGATGTGAGATAGAATGTTGATTTGTTGAAACTCCCCCTCAGTTGCTGATCCTTTGAAAGGAATTGGGAGTTCTATCAACTGATGAGGTGAATTGATTATCCGTTGACAGACTGTGATCAACGGATGCTTCGTTATGAACTTCAACGGATGATGCACTTTGTCTTTCAACGGATGCTGCATTGCTTCTTTCAACGAAAGCTGAATTATGACTTTCAACGGATGCAGCATTCTGTGCATTATCCAAAGGCAGACTCTGGTTTCTTCTTGAGATGCCTTCTTTATCATTCTCATGTTCACTATCATCACAATATATCTCAATATTGTCAAATTTGAGTCCTTCATGATGTCCCTCATCTGTTAGTCCATCAATCTTTTTATCATCAAACACAACATGTACAGATTCCATGACAATGTTGGTTCTTAGATTGTAGACCCTATATGATTTTCCAGCAGAATAACCAACAAATATTCCTTCATCAGCCTTTGCATCAAACTTTCCTTTGTGATCAGATTGATTCCTTAAGATGTAACATTTGCAACCAAAGACATGTAGAAAGTTTAAAGTTGGTTTTCTTCTCTTGAATAATTGATAGGGAGTCATGCATTTTGCTTGATTGATTAGAGAAATATTCTGAGTGTAACATGCACAGTTAACAGCCTCAGCCCAAAAATAAGTTGGGAGCTTTGACTCCTCAAGCATTGTCCTTGCAGCTTCAATTAGTGATCTGTTCTTCCTTTCCACCACACCATTTTGTTGTGGAGTTCTTGGAGCTGAGAACTCATGCATGATCCCATTTACTCCACAGAACATCTTCATGGTTGAATTCTTGAACTCAGTTCCATTGTCACTCCTAATATTCCTTACTTTGAAATCAGGATGATTGTTGACTTGCTTGATATGATTGATGATGATTTCACTAGCTTCATCCTTTGATCCAAGAAAATAAACCCATGAAAACTTTGAGAAATCATCTACAATCACTAGGCAGTAACTTTTCCTTGAAATTGACAATACATTGACTGGTCCAAAAAGATCCATGTGTAGAAGTTGCAGTGGTTCATCAATTGCAGATTCAAGCTTCTTACTGAATGATACTTTCTTTTGCTTTCCTTTCTGACAAGCATCACACAGTCCATCCCTTGTGAATTCCACTAGAGGCATTCCTCTAACTAAGTCCTTTTTGACTAGATCATTCATTATCTTGAAATTCAAATGGGACAGCTTCTTGTGCCATAGCCAACTTTCAACTGGACTTGCTTTGCTGAGAAGACAAGTAATGGATTCTGCATCTGTAGAGTTGAAATCAGCTAAGTACACATTTCCTTTTCTAACTCCAGTTAGAACCACTTTATTGTCCTTTTTACTTGTGACAATACAGGCTTCAGAATTGAAGGAAACAGTATTCCCTCTGTCACATAGTTGACTGATGCTCAATAAATTGTGTTTGAGACCATCAACCAATGCAACTTCATCAATGATGACATTTTCTTTTGAAATCAAGCCATATCCCATAGTGAATCCTTTGCTGTCATCTCCAAAGGTTATGCTAGGGCCAGCTCTCTCCTTAAATTCTGTGAGCAGGGTGAAATCTCCTGTCATGTGTCTTGAACAACCATTGTCCAAGTACCATAGATTCCTTCTTTGTCCCTGCACACAACAAAATCAATCAAGTTGATTTTGGTGCCCAAGTTTCCTTGGGTCCAGCCTTGTTAGTCTTTTTCCTAGACTTCATTCCTCCTGCATCTTTTGACTTAGGTAACTTTGGGTCAACCTTGGTCTCAGATGTGGTTGGTTGAAGTGTAGGGTTAGTTACAGAATCATTTAACACATTTGATTGAATTTGATAAGGCATAGGTTGTGCAAGCATGTTATTCCACATAGGCATATTGTATGACATTTGAGGCATACTAAATGCAGTAAAGTAAGGATTGTTAAAGTATGGCATGTTTGCAAAATGTGCATGGGGATTCTGGTGAGACATAATAGGCATAGCATGCAGAGGTGACATAGACATGTTAGGCATGGAGGGATTTGAAGGCATGGGAGCATTTTTAACAGATTTGCAATTATCAAATAGGTGATTAACACTTTTACAATGTACACAGCTTTTTCTAGGAGCATACCTATCAGGTGTGTAATTGTTATGTTTATTAATCCCTACCTTCCCATTTCTTTTAGATTTTCTTTTAGTTTCCTTCTTATCCTCAACCAACTTAAGCCTATCTTTCAACTGATCTAAAGTCATGTGTCCTATATTCACCTTACTGACATCTCTGGATGTGCTAGCTCCTTCTTTGACAAAGTTCTTGAGAGTTGAATCATTCTTTTTATTTCTAAAAGAACTTGCCTGTTTTAATTGATGAGCCTTCAACGGATGCTCCTTTTCTTCCTTCAACGGATAACTTTCATCATCTGTTGATTCCACATCCGTTGACAATCCATCAATTAATTCTAACTTCTTTTTGTTTTTCTTCCAGGCATCCTCACAGAATGATTCAATTCCCTGAACCTTGGCAATTTGAACACCAACATCCCTAGATGTTTTCCAGGCATTGATTACCTCTTGCTCACTTTCTAACTGTTTAGAAAGAATTTCTACTTTCTTAACAGCTTCTTCTAGTTCACTCTCGACAGTCAAGCATTTAAGTTTAATCTTTTCAAGCTCAATTACCTGACTCTCTAACACAGCATTCCTATCACTTAAAAACACATTATTTTCTTTGATCCTAGTGTTTTCTTTAGCTAGTGATTTAAGAGAAACACGCAAATGATATAATTCATTGGACATATCATTTATGGCTTCATTACATTCATGTTTAGAAAGCTGAGAGAGATCAGTAGTAATTACCTGGTTGCTTGATGAACTAGTTTCATTTTCATCAGAATTAGCCATCAGGGCTAGGTTGACATATTCCACATCATCATCTTCATTTACCCCATCTGCTGCCCAGTCATCTTGAGTGAGAAAAGCTCTTTCCTTTTGTTTGAGCAAATCAAAATACTTCCTTTTGTAATCAACTTGCTCAAATTTCTTTTTCTTAGAATTTGGCTTCCTACACTCACTTGCAAAGTGTCCACTAATGCCACAGTTGTAACATTTGAACTTTGATTTGTCCACCATGTTTTTGTTTGGCTTAGTGAACTTTGTGTTTTTCCTGAACTTCATCTTTGCAAACCTCCTGGACAGAAAGGCCAGATGTTCATCAATATCATCAGATTCATCCTGACTGGAATTGTCTTCATCCTCAGCAACTTGCTCTTTACCCTTGGTTGATTCTGATTTGCTTGTGCCAATTTTGAGACTTGGCATTGTCTTTTCCTCATTTCTGGCTTCAACTTTTTCACTGCCAGCTACAAGTGCAACTGATCCTCCTTTTCTCTTTCCCTTTTCCAACAGCTCATCTTGCTCCATCTCAAGTTCATAAGTCTTCAAAATTCCATATAATCTTTCAAGTGTGAAGTCCTTATAATCTTGAGAATTTCTTAGAGAAACAGTCATAGGCTTCCATTCCTTTGGTAGAGATCTTAGAAATTTTAGATTGGAGTCCTTGACTTGGTACACTCTCCCATACAGCTTTAATCCATTCAATAGTTTCTGAAATCTGTTGAATGTATCATTCAATGATTCTCCTTCTTCAAAGTGGAAATATTCATATTGTTGAATGAGAAGCTGCATTTTGTTTTCTCTAACTTGCTCAGTGCCTTCACAGATAAGCTGCACAGTATCCCAAATTTCCTTAGCAGTTTGGCTATTGATGACATTGTCAAACATATCTTGATCCAGGCCATTAAACAAAATGTTCATGGCTTTCTTGTCCTTGTGGACCTCTTCAATATCTTCAACAGTCCATTCTGCCTTTGGCTTGGGAATAGACTGTCCAACAGCAACTGTAGCAGTAGCAGCTGTGGCCACCTTGTGTGGGATGTGAGGACCATTCTCAATGCAGCTGATGTAGCTTTCATCTTGAGAGAGAAGATGTAAATGCATCTTCACCTTCCAGTGATGATAGTTATCTCTTTCCAAGATTGGAATCTTTACACCAATATCCTTCTTACTCATGCTGTTAGCAGAATAGATCTTTAAACTCTTTGTATGTTAAGAGCTTGCTCTGATACCAATTGTTATTCCCAGTGGACTAACAATGAGATTTACAGAAGGGGGGTTGAATGTAAATCTCAAAACTTTTTCAAGTTTTGAGCAATTTGTAAGACTAAGTGTTTGAGTGATCAACTGTGTGTGAATTGCTTGGAGCTGATGCAGACAGATATATATTTAAACACAAATGAAATGAACACAAAGAACTTAAAAACTTTTCTGGTGGATTTGTTGTTCCACCAGAGATGTGTTATTTCAGAAAATCTGTGATTCAAAATTAAATCACAGCTGCTTCCTAGTACAAACTAGATGATTTTCTCTCTTGATATTTCTAAACAGCTCAGGGAAAATTCATATCTAATTACTAGCTACTACTTGGTTTATATAACACCAAGTTTACAAGTGAAGACAAAGATAAAGTACAATAAGACAATAGTTCTCCACTTGTTTCTGTTCAATTTTTATCCAGTGTAATATGGAATTATCTGTTGACTTTCCATTTTGAACCAGACTAAAAACGGCTGCTTTTTCTGTTGTTCCTGAAATAGGCTACCACATCTCTGTCAATCCATGTGCCTCTGTCAGCTTTGTTAACTGTCACTATCAACTGCTATGAGACTGAGCATCCGTTGAAGCTTTCATCCGTTGATGGCTTTATCCGTTAATGCTCTAGCAGTGCATTCGTTGAAGCTTTCATCCGTTGATGGCTTTATCTGTTGATGCTCTAGCAGTGCATCCGTTGAAGCTTTCATCCATTGATGGCTTTATCCGTTGATGCTCTAGCAGTTGAAGCTTTATCCGTTGAGGCGTTAGAGACATCCGTTGAAGCTTAGTTTCTTATCCGTTGAAGGTCTTCAATATCCGTTGACACTTCTTCACTTATACAAAAATACAAGGCATGAAATATTTACAATTAGCCCTCCTACTTGTACATCCATTAGTAGTCAACATGACTGATTATCTCCTAACAACATCTAAGAATTACAGCTTGAAACCAGAGAGTGAGATGTGCTACAATACCAAACTTATTGCTAAGAAAGGCTACTCCTTCAACGGATAGCCAAGATGGTCTTATCCGTTGAGGCTACAAACACTAGATTTCTACTTAAGTGTTTTGCTGAACGTATCATCAAACTAATACACATATTTCTAACAAACTTCACCAGTTTTCTTGCTGATAAAAGTGCATTCTTCTTTGTTGAATAAACCTTCAAAGCCTTTTTCTACAAATTGGCTAACATTGAGAAGATTCACTTTAAGACCAGCTACCAGTGCTACATCATCAATGACAATATTTTTGAAACAATCTTACAATATCCCATTGTGAATCCTTTGTTGTTGTCTCCAAAGGTCACCAAAGGGTCGACTTTCTCCTCAAACTGTGATAGCAGGGCTTTATCACCTATCATATGCCTGGAACATCCACTATCTATGATCCAGATGACTTTCTTCACTTTGCCCTGCACACAGTAAGTTTTAAGTATGTTTAGCAACCCAAGTAGTATTGGGTACTTTCTTTTTATTAACTGATTTAGCAGAAGTAGAATGAGTAGTTTCAGATAAAATAGAGTTCATTGACTGTTGAGCATTTTCCCTTTCTGTTATAGACCCAATTTTTGTTTTTTTGAGGTCTACTCTCATTTTGTGACAACTTTTCATCACTTTCAAGTTGCAAGAAATGCAGTCAAACTTATAACGACTCGTATATTTTTGTAATATTTAAAGGTGTAATTATTGCGTAATTAATTAAATAAAGAATTGTATATTGATTTTGATCTCTGTGCTTTATTTATTACTATTTGTATGTGATTGTTGGGTTACGTGGATTGTTCGTATGATTGTTTGTTGCACCATATTATTTTTGTTTCGCTTTTAAAAGTGGTTTCATGGCAAATTTATTTTCAAAAATATTTTGATTGTCTCTAAAATTGTTTTTATGATTTTATAATTTCAATAATTATTTTTGGGATTTTATAGAATTTACAAATCAATATTTCACTAATTATTTCTTTTTAAATGATTTTTTGAGTTCATTTAATTGAAAATTAGTATTTAATTCCAGAATTTCTCAAAAATTACGAAACTCATATTTTATTAAGTTTTTAATATTTTGAGAATTTAAAAATTATTTTGGAGATTTTTAGGATTAAACTTACCCGCGCGTTATTTCGTTTATTCGTTAAGTGCGGGCATAAATTTCATTTCAAATTATATTTAAAAATTATGAAATTTATGATTATTTAACTTCGGGATATTTATAAAATTTTAAAACTAGTTTGGTGAATTTTGGAATTATTATTACCCGTAAGTTTCGCAATTTCGGGACAAAATCCAGGCGTGTAAATGAAAAGCAGGATACGTAATATAAGTTTACAAATATGTGGCAGCACCGGGACATTTGTGTTTCTACGTGTGCTGTGCAGAGAATTTTGCATTTCAGTCATTTTTTTATTTTGTTTACTTCTCTCTTCTTCCTCCTTATCCCTCCATCTTTCTCAACCTCTCGCTCTCTCTCCTTTCAATCTCGCCATTATCTCTCTGTAATTTCTCTACTCCCCCTCTCCTTTTCTTTATTTCTTCCCTTCCCCCCTTTTTTTCCCTTTTTCTCCCGGTTTTGTGTCGCCCCCATTTTCTCCGGCGACTTTCCGGTATCTTGGCTTCTAGCTCAATTTTGTGCGGGGTGCGCGGCTGTGTTTTTTTCTGTTGGGCTTGGCTCTTTTGGGCTTGGTTCTGTTGGGCTTGCAGTTTGGGCCAGATTGTTGGCCCTTCTCTGTTGGGCCGTTTGTGTTGTTGGTTTGGACTATTGCAGAACTTTTAATTTAAATTCCTTTTTCTTGCAAGGATTTATTGATTAATATTCGTGATACTAATTACTCGTGCTGAAAATGACTTTTACAAATAATCGATAAAAAATCGCATTAGAAACCCAAGAATTAATCGGGTACCCGCGAAATTTTGTCGCCGTCCGCAATGACTTTTACAAGCGGACGGTGGACCGTGATAATTGATATCTGAGTCCTAAATATTTTAAATAAATAAAACAATTTATATTGGATTTGTTGAGATTTGACGTCGATTGATGTTTCGACGGGTAGGTCTATAAATAGAGGAGTCGCTGTCCAAATTTTCTAAAAATTATTTTTAACTATGAATCGAGTATATATATCTAAATAAATACAAATCGAACCCTGTTTATTATGTGTACCATTATTATGTGTATAATATTATACGATTATGTATGAATTGGGAATCGTTATCGTTGGGTAATTGTCTAGAGAGGATATGTCAAGCATAACTGGTCGTCTAACCTAGGTTGTTTCGATTCTGTAGGTTCGAGTCGAAGTACCCAGTAGTTGAATTCGGTTTAGAGTCAAGCCAGTGTTAGTGTAAAGCTTCGCAAGGCAAGTACCCCTGAACAAATCTTTTACATTTCAGTATATATGAATAATTGTTGATTTAATTACGTACTGGAACAAAACGTTTTCAGTTACATATCCCCCGTGTTTAAATATGTTTTATCAACTTACGTTTTGGGGGAAAAGTGACTTCTGAAAATGTCTATCTCTAGATTGTGATTAAAATTGGAAAGGGTTTGGAAAGTGTGTTGTGGTATAACAGTTTAAAAGAGATAGGTATAATTGATTTTGGAAACTGGATAAAAACGGATCAGATATTGGATGGTTGCGTAGGAGGCCCGTAACGGCCCAACGGGTTTGCGTAAGTGGCTAAGTCGGTTGCGCACCCTAATTAAACTGCTTAGTTTAGCATGACAGAGACCTAGCTAGTCTCTGATTTTCAGAACAGGCTTGTGGTGGGATGGACTGATCAGCTGTCCCTAGGATTCGTCCAATTACATATCTGATTTTGGTTTAGTAGTTCCCGTAACGGAACAAGTGGTTTTGTGGTCCCCGTAATGGGACAGACAATTTATGGTTCCTGTAATGGGACAGTGGTTTTGAAAAGGAAAATAGCATGCTAAAATTGGACTCTGGTATTTTTACACAGCACACCATTGATGATATTATTTTTCAGAGCATGCTAGTTTTGATATCCAGTTTATATCTGTTTTACTTGTTTTCATAAACGAGTTATGATTTCTGTTCCTATATTGTTTTTATATACATTGCTTTACTTATTATTCATATAGTGGTACTGTTGAGCAACTGATTGCTCACCCTTGCAGCTTGTTTTGTATTTATATATTACAGATGTCTACAAGACCAGTCAGGCCATGGCAGAATAGGGTGTCAGTCCCCTCCGGTCCCGGCTCCTCTGAGGTAGTTTGTATCAGACCCTGAGGTATGATGAGTTGTTGTAATAAGTTAGAGTGTCGAGTGTGGAATAAATTAATTTTAATGTTGTAACCTAAATAATACTTGAACCTGTATCGGATCTTGGTTTGGGGTTGTGTTAATATAATAACGTTTAATTAGCAGTTTATAATTATGGTTTGTTATATTTTAGTGACGTCAGCCCCTCACCCCGGGGTTGAGGCCGTCACAGTTGGTATCAGAGCTGCAGGTTCAAGTCCCTGATTTAGGATAAGGATTGAGTCAGAAAGGTATAGGAAGTGTGTCCTAAATTGTGAGTCAGCAAATCATTTAGAGGAGCAACCCTAAGTGTTAGTCGAGGGTTCTGACGGCGTTACCCTAGCATCTTTAGATGTTTTGATAGAACTGCCTTAACCTTGTTATGTCTTTCCAGTATATTTATATTTTTGGCAGTGGTCCATAGTGATTTCCAGTTCTCCATCTCAGGAGAACAGGTCGGATTCGGATAGTTCAGACTCTGAGAGGACTTTGGACGTTATAGCTGAGGAGACTCCCTTGCCTCCCCCAACAGTTCCTCCATTTATAACAGGAGGTGTGTCAGGACCTAGTGCCCGTCCTTGTTGGGTACGAAGGTCCGTATCTACTGTTAGGGATTTCCCTTCAGGGTGTGGTCCTAGTTCTTCCACCTCGAGACCACCTGCCCCTCCATCTGTTCCTTCAGGTGCTTCCTCCCTAATCCCCTACCATGTTTACTGAGCGGTGAACCAGTCTTTCATTAGAGAGCAGAGCTCGGGGCTAGCTGCACAGCTTGACCAGATACCAGTTGGACCTTTTCAAGGCATCCCTTCCCCTTCACCCGATGTTCAGGAGCGAGTGCGATCCCTGACTCAGACTGCTGTGGAGAGAGTTAGGACCATTGACCATTTCTTTATCTCAGAGTTCAGGGTTGTTCAGTACCAGGATCTGGTGAACTGGTTGGTATTTGAGCTAGGATCTATCGGTAGCAGTGGCAGTGGTTAGATCAGAGTTGTTGCAGTGAGATACAGAGCTCAGAGTTGGTTTGTAGGAGTTCTGTAGTTGTTTCCTTTTATGTATGTATATTATGTTGTTGTAGTTTGTAGTAGGCGGCGGCTTCTATGACGGCCAGTTTTGTTGTGTACTCGGTTTTATTCTAGGATTGCATTGTAGCTGTTAGATAGATTTGTACAGTTGTTGTACTGTAGTTCTTTCTATTATACAGTTGTTTTTGGTTTCATTTTCTTTGCACTATTGTTATTACTGTTACCGTTATTGTTGTATTTGTTGCTGGTTTTGTTAAATTTAGTTATGCATTGTGGATGGACCCCAAGTAAATAAGGAAGGGAATATTTTATTGTGGCGGCATTCTCTTGATGCATAAAAATGTTGCTACTCAGGGGCATAATTTTCATACAAAACCTTTTTGTTGTGTTTCAGGAGAATGCCTCCCAAGAAGAATATCCCGTCCAATTCCTCTAGCAGGAACTCTGATGGGGGCCCAACCATTGATGGATTGCTAGATTTTCTACGCCAACAGTCTAATCAGATGGCTCAAAAGCAAGAACAATTCCAGCAGCAGCAACAACAATTTCTACAACAGCAACAACAACAGCAGCAATTCATACAACAAAAGCACCAACAAATCCAACAACAGTTGCAGCTTCAACAACAACCCCATCCGAGAGAGCCAAATCAAACTTTTAGTTTCAAGTCCTTTCATTCAATCAAACCCCTAGAGTTTAAGGGCGAGGTAGACCCAATTGCTGCTAGAGTATGGCTTGAAATAGAGCAAATGAAAGGATGGAGAAAGGAAGGAAGAAAGGAGGATCCATAGCACTTGTTGCTGAGTTAGAGTGGGAGAAAGAGGTGAAGGTAGAAGCTGTTGAATCTACTTCAAAGGTCTGTGAAAGCAAGGGTAAAGGAATGGTAGCTGAGAATGAAGATCAATTAAACCACGATGACATGGATGACATTGATGAACATCTAGCATTTTTATCCAGGAGATTTGCCAAGCTCAAATTCAGAAAGAATTTTGGAGCAGCCAAGCCAAATAGAAACATGGTTGATAAGTCAAAATTCAAGTGTTTCAAATGTGGCTTGGCAGGTCATTTTGCTAGTGAGTGTAGAAAGTCTGATTCCAGCAAAAAGAAGTTCGAGCCTGTTGATTATAAACAGAAATACTTTGAGTTGCTCAAACAAAAGAAAAGGGCTTTCATCAGACAAAAGAATGACTGGGCTGCAGATGGATTGGATGAAGATGAAGAAACCAGCTATGTCAATCTAGCCCTAATGGCCAAATCAGATGAAACAGAGACCGGTTCTTCAAGCAATCAGGTAATCACCACTAACTTAGCACATTTATCTAAAGCTGAGTGTAATGATACAATAAATGACATGTCTACAGAATTATATCACCTGCGTGTTATACTTAAGTCTCTCACTAAGGAAAATGCTAAAATAAAAGAGAATAATTTATTTTTAAGTGAGAGGAATAATGTGCTAGAGTCTCAATTTATTAAATTTGAAAAATTGAGAATTGAGTGTAAAATTGCTAAAGATGAATTAACTGAGTCCTTGAAGAAAGAAGAGATTTTAAGGAAACAGCTTGAGATAGAGCAGGAAGTAATTAAAGCATGGAAATCATCTAGAGATGTTCATGCTCAAATTACTAAAGTTCAAGGTATCGAATCTTTTTGTGATGCAGCCTGGAAAAAGAGCAAAGAGAAGCTTGACTCCAATCTGGTTGAAGGACTCTTTACAGATGTGGACTCGACGGATGATGAAAATCATCCGTCGAATAATCAAAAGGATTATCCGTCGAGAGACAAAGAGCCACATCTGTTGGCTGTGAGTAAACCAGTTAGCAAAGCTAAGTTAGTTAAATTGAATGAGAAATATGGATCAATCTCTAAAAACTTTGTTCCAGGAGAATCAAGTCAAGTTAGAAAAGAAAAGAAAGTTAATGTTGGTCATATGACTATCAAGCAATTGAATGACAGGCTGGAAAAGATTGAGGTTAAAACAGAAGCTAAAAAGAAAAATAATAGAAATGGGAAGGTAGGGATTAACAAACATAACAACTACACACTTGATAAATATGCACCACGAAAAATCTGTGTTAATTGTGGTGGTGTTAATCACTTATTTGTTAATTGCAAGATTGTTATGCCTACTCCCATGACTGCACCTTCTTCTTTCTCCAACATGACTGCCATGTCTGCAATGCCTATGAATGCTATGCCTGCTCAGAATATGAATGCACAATTTGCTAATATGCCATTTGCACATAATCCTTATTATGCTGCATTTAGTATGCCATAAATGCCATTTAGCATGCCTTAGTGGAATAACATGTTTGCAAAAAGCATGCATTTTCATGTAAACCAAAATATGCATGATAATTATGTTTCAATGACTGGTTTCAAAGGTCTAACTCAAATGACTAAGGATGAATCTGAGATCCCCAAGTCAAATGAGATCAAACCTAAGAAACCAAAGAAAAAGGCTAACAAGGCAGGACCCAAGGAAACTTGGGTACCAAAATCAACTTGATTTGATTTTGATATGTGCAGGGAAACAGAAATAATCTTTGGTATCTAGATAGTGGTTGCTCAAGGCACATGACTGGAGATTCTACCCTTCTCACTGAGTTCAAGGAAAGAGCTGGCCCAAGTATCACTTTTGGAGATGAATGCAAGGGTTATACTGTGGGATATGGCTTGATTTCAAAGGATAATTTCATCATTGAAGTTGCCCTAGTGGATGGACTCAAGCATAATTTGTTGAGTATCAGCCAGCTATGTGATAAGGGCAACTCAGTCACTTTCAATACAGAAGCCTGTGTTGTGACCAATAAAAAGAGCAAAAAAGTTGTTCTCACTGGAGTGAGAAAAGGGAATATGTACCTAGCTGACTTCAACTCATCAAATATAGAATCAGTCACTTGTCTTCTCAATAAAGCAAGTCAAGATGAAAGTTGGCTATGGCACAAGAAGCTGTCCCATCTGAACTTCAAGACCATGAATGAGCTTGTCAAGAAAGAATTGGTTAGAGGTATTCCTCAAGTAGAATTTACTAAGGATGGATTGTGTGATGCCTGTCAAAAAGGAAAGCTGATCAAAGCATCATTCAGAAAGAAGCTTGATTCAACAATTGAAGAACCTTTGCAACTGTTGCACATGGATTTGTTTGGACCAGTCAATGTGTTGTCCATCTCAAGGAAAAGATATTTCCTAGTAATTATAGATGATTTCTCAAAGTTCTCTTCGACATATTTTCTAAATTCCAAAGATGAAGCTAGTGAAATCATCATCAATCACATAAGGCAAGTCAATAATCATCCTGACTTAAAAGTAAGAAGAATCAGGAGTGACAATGGAACTGAGTTCAAGAATTCTGTGATGAGAGCATTTTGTGAAGAGAATGGGATTATGTATGAGTTTTATACAGCTAGAACTCCACAAAAAAATGGAGTGGTGGAAAGGAAAAACAGATCTCTTATTGAAACTGCAAGGGCAATGCTTGAAATATCAAAGTTACCAACATATTTTTGGGCTGAAACTGTGAATACTGCATGCTACACTCAAAATATTTCTTTGGTTAATCAAGCCAAATGCATGACTCCTTATCAGTTGTTCAAGAATAGGAAGCCAACTCTAAATTTCTTACATGTCTTTGGCTGTAAATGCTACATTCTAAGCAATTAAACTGATCAACATGGAAAGTTTGATGCCAAAGCAGATGAAGGATTTTTTATTGGATATGTTGTTGGAAAAGCATATAGAGTCTATAATCTAAGAACCAACATTGTTATGGAATCAATACATGTTATGTTTGATGATAAAGATATTAAAGGACTGCAAGATGGAGATTTCCATGAAAGCCTCAAAATTTGATAATGTGGAGATGGTTAGTGATGACAATGATGATGAAAGTGACCAAGAAACAGTGGTCAAGGATAATACAGAAAAATATACAACTAATGAAGCACATAATTCAACATCCGTCGAGTTACAAAATGCTTCATCCGTTGGTAGACAATCTGCTTCATCCGTCAGTAGACAATCAGCTTCATCCATCGAGATACAAAGTGCATCATCCGTCGGAACAATGAGAGAAGCTGAGAGTCAAAACAGATCACTAACAGAAATATCCCCTTCTTCAAATCAAAGATTCAATAACTCAGGGGGAGTTTCTTATAATCAAAAATCAGTCACATATCAAGACAACAACGAGGACTCTTCATCTAGAGCTAATCTACCTAAACAAAGAAAATGGACTAGAGATCACCCTTTTGAGCTCATCATTGGTTATGCATCTTCTAGAGTTCAAACAAGGAAAGCAACTCAAGAAGAATGTCTATATAGCAGCTTTCTTTCTAAGGAAGAACCAAAGAAGGTAGAAGAAGCTTTGTTGGATCCTGATTGGATTTTAGCTATGCAAGAAGAGCTAAAGCAATTTGAAAGGAACAAGGTATGGAAGCTGGTACCCAAGCCTAAAGGAAAGAATCCAATTGACACCAAGTGGGTATTCGGAAACAAGATGGATGAAAATGGCATAGTGGTCAGGAACAAAGATAGATTGGTTGGTAAGGGCTACTGTCAACAAGAAGGAATAGATTTTGATGAAACCTTTGCTCCTGTTGCCAGACTTGAAGCCATCAGAATTTTCTTAGCTTATGTAGCCCATGCCAATTTCAAGGTCTATCAAATGGATGTCAAAAGTGCCTTTCTAAATGGAGATTTGGAGGAGGAAGTCTATGTTAGTCAGCCTCCTGGTTTTGAAGATCCAAATTTTCCAGAATATGGCTACTGCCTTTTGAAAGCACTTTATGGATTGAAGCAAGCGCACCTAGAGCCTGGTATGGTACTGTTGACAAAACTTTATTCTTTAAAAATGTTAATGGCTCTAGTATACTTGTTCAAATTTATGTAGATGATATTTTTTTGGCTCTACAGATGAAAAACTTTACAAAAAGTTTTCCAAATTGATGCAAAGTAAGTATGAAATGAGCATGATGGGGGAACTAACTTACTTTCTTGGCTTACAAGTTAAGCAAGTTAGTGATGGAATATTCATTAGTCAAACCAAATATATTTATGATCTTTTAAAGAAGTTTGATCTAATGGATTGCACATCTGCAAAACTCTCATGGCCACTGCAACTAAGCTTGAATTAAACACTACTGAAAAGTCTGTGGATATTTCAAGCTATAGAGGCATGGTTAGTTCACTTTGGTACTTAATAGCCAGTAGGCCAGATATAATATTTTCTACTTGTCTTTGTGCTAGATTTTAGGCTAATCCTAGAGAATCTCACTTAGTATCTATTAAGAGAATTTTTAGATATCTCAAGGGAACACCAAAACTTGGCATTTGGTACCCTAGAGATTCTGGATTTGATCTAACTGGTTATTTAGATGCAGATTATGCAGGTTGTAAAATAGATAGACAAAGTACAACAGGAACCTGTCAATTTCTAGGGAACAAGCTTGTGTCCTGGTTCAGTAAAAAGCAAAATTCAGTTTCTACTTCTACAGCTGAAGCTGAGTATATTGCAGCTGGTAGTTGTTATGCACAGATTTTATGGATGAAAAACCAACTGTTGGACTATAGTCTACAAGTGGAAAGAATTCCTATTTTTTGTGATAACACAAGTGCAATTGTCATCACTGAAAATCCAGTACAGCATTCAAGAACAAAGCACATAGACATCAAGTACCACTTCATCAGGGAACATGTGATAAATGGTATCGTGGAACTTCATTTTGTTCCAAGTGAAAAGCAACTTGCAGATATATTTACCAATCCACTTGAAGAATCCACCTTTTCTAGGTTGGTAAGTGAGTTAGGTATGCTTAATTATTCTTGAATCCTTTCTGATAATTTTTCAAGCTATGATGCAGCCATAAACTTAATTGATTTTTTCTATTTTAGATGAAATTTTGGCTAAGTCAAAATTTACATCTCGACGGATGCTCATTATCCATCGAGTTTGATCATCCATCGGAATAGAATATCTTAATAAAAAAATTACTTTTCTGGAGTATTTTATACCCGACGGATAACTATTTTATCCTCATCCGTCGAATTGTTTACATCTTAGCCGTTAAAAGTACTAAACATTATCCATCGGATATACTTACAGTCAATAAGTATATCATGACGGATAATTGACAGAATTTTTACAGTTTATTTTATTTTAAACGGCTATTTTAGAAAACTTTAATTGGTTACTTTATTTTACTTTATTACTTTTGATAGTTTATTTCTGAGATAGTATAAAAGCTAAATTCACTTTCATTCTTTTCTTTTATCTTTCTCTACTGCAATTAACTACTCTCTTCTTTTTCAAAGCAAAACCCTCTCTCTTTCTGCAAGTTATCTTACTCTAACAATGGCACCGGTAGTCAAAATCATGTCTCATTCAGGATTTATCTATGAGAAGAACAATTTTGTGGCACTTGTGAACAAAGGGATTCCAGCATCTGGAGATTATCACAAAATGATGGATTTTTTGAAGGGATGCAAGCTCAATTATGCTATGCTGGAATCACCACAATCTACTGCAAAGTTGTGGAGGAGATGTGGACAACTGCTATCTATCAGGAAAATGACAAAACCATGAACATTGCATTAACTATGACATTATCAAAGCAAGCTTTAAAATTCCAGATAACACCACTACTAATCCATACACAGATGCTGATATAGTTAATTTGCTTAACTCTATGAGCTATGCACTTCCTACTACTAAATTAAGTGAGATTAGAAGGCTAGGTCTTAGAAAAAAGTGGAGTTTCTTGTGTGATGTATTTACCAAAGTGTTTTCTGGTAAGATAAGTAACTTTGATTCTGTCAATACTACTATGTTTAACATGCTTTACATGCTTCTTATTGATAAGTACTTCAATTTCAGTGATGCTGTTATGTTTGAGTTAGGATATAAGTTAGGAGAGGTTAATAAGAGATCTAAACATATATATTATGCTAGATTCCATATTATTATTTCTAACCATATCTGTGAAGAACTTGTAATTGAGAACCCAACCAATAAATTAGATTGTTGGGTTCAAGAAAGAAGGGTAATTAATAAGGAAATCAGCTTACTTCTAGTTTCATCCTCCCAAAAGGATGTCACTATTGAAACAAGCTCACCCCAAACTTATGCCAGAAAGAAGAGATCTAAAACCATTGGGGATGCACAGGGAACACACACAGTGCAAACTGAAGCTAAAGACTCAGTCACTGCACCATCTCAAAGTCAATTTGATGTGGCTCCAATAAATATGGAGTCACAGCCAAAATCTTTAGTAATAGAAGCACCACAAACACCAAACTCTCCCATAAATTCTCTGGATATGGATATGATCAACACATTAAATCCTGATTCCCCTTCTTTAACTTTGTTGGGGAAGCCAAAATCTAGTACAAGTGAGCATCATCTTTTGGATGATTTGTTGGCTCACTTGCCAATTCTTTCAGGATCAATTGAGACATATGTGCCCAAATTTTCATCAATCTACACAGAGTCTACAATAGTCTCCACTCCAAACTCATTCATTTCTTCTATTCCGGCGGATATTATTCATCGTCGGTTAGTGATTATATCCTGACGGATGTGCCTAACAGCAGTCATCCGTCGGCTAGCCTAACTACTATCCCGATGGATGTTCCTCATCCATCGGTACTCTCTACACACACTGAAATTTCAACAATTGTTACAAGTGTAGATGAGTTAGTAGTTGTACAATCACTCGTAAGACTGAGGGAAGGGAGTGAAATGAGTGAGAGGCTGGGTTGCTTCCAGGCAAAAGGAGAGGAAATGAGTGAACAAATGTAGGCTATTTCTTCTAGCCTGGAAAAAGAAAGTGAGAGGAGTTCCACCTTAGAAGGTGAAGGTGAGGGTGTGAGGGTGGTGAGCCAAGGGGAGCCCTTGATACAAGAACATAGAGAAAATGAAAGAAATGTAGGTATATGAGAAATAAGGATGGACACCATTGTTAGTGAGTCAATAAATGTTAATGATGCAGACATAGAGAAACTATTTCAGCATGATCAAGCTGTCATAGATTCCATCTCTTTGGATGCTGAGATATTTACTCATCATGTTCCAGCATATCAACTTTTGGATGGACAGGGCAATGAGAATGCCGAAAAGATGTTTAACTTGGTGCATACAACTGAATCAATGCAAAGAGCAAAGGATGCCATCACAGCCATGCCGACTATGGCTGATGATGATGTTGACTATGGAACTGGTGAGTCTGAAGACTTCTTTAGAGATGAAGATGGTGATGAAGAAGAGTTCATGGACATAAGGGGAAGCAGGCCCTAGCTCTAGATCACACATTCCACCTTGGGTGTGACGCCCTCCAAACCCGGGTTCTGGATTTGGGGGTCACTAGCCAATAAACCAAAATAAAATAATCACAGCGGAATAATATAATAAATATGACCCCTTGCATGCAAATGGATCGATCACAGGTTATAGTATGGAACAGGCACTAATACAAACCAAATGTTATTACAAACCATAAGTCTAATTAGTTTTACAACTTATTCAAATTTTATTACAAACCTTTATACTATTCAAGCGTCCCAAACTATCTTCCTGGAAAACACACCAAACTATTTACAAGCGCTTGACCTCTAATCAAACCTGGAAATCAAGCCTGCTCCGGTTTAGCTGAAAGATTAGATTAATAAACAAGTATGAGCGAAAAGAGGCTCAGCAAGTAATATAAAGTTTGTAAGTGAACAACAATAACAATATCTGAGTAAGAGTCCAAGCTAATATAAACTTTAAAGTTTAAGTGACAATTTAATCAAACACAAGTATGCACTATGCTGTTCCTGATGATCAGTCACGAAACAACACCAGTATCCCGCAGCCATACCGTAAATATAGGTATCGATATCCCGTAGCCATACCGTACCTATTAGATATCCATGAAGAAGGCATATATTCGCCTAGCAAGATATTACACTTTCGTATAATAACTCACGCTGGACCGGTGCCTCAGCCTCTTACGCTAACCGATAAATAATTCACAAAATAATTTTGATTAAAGGAGTCAGATCAATGACATCCTTATCCATTCAACTCCCCATGTCACATGGTCCGGAGTTATCTCAACAACTGATGGCGAAATAACTAGAACAATTAGTTATTCGCTAATCTCAATTCAATATTTCACTGTATAGAGTATATCTGGATAGTATAGTTATTCACTATCTATCGAATCAAAAGATTGGTTCTAGCAGAATGATTGCTAGAATAAAAGAATGTCAATAAATATAGGAGTATTGATATTCAATATGTTATCCGGGTATTTATAAACAGTTCTTATATTTGAATATGTAAAACAATAAGCTATTCTGAATTTAGAATAGGGGAGAATACTTGCCTGGTATGCTCAATAACTTTTTCCTAAAACCCTGGCTTATGACTGCTGGATATCAACTCCGCCTAGCACTTGACCACACTCCTTGCTACTCGATTCTATAAACAAAAGGACTATCTTAATTGACAAAACCAAACTCAATTGACGTAATTATACGTCTTAACATCTACCCGATCGTTTATAACTAGCATGGCATTTTAAAACTGTAAACAGATAGCATGCATATCACGTAACACATAATCATGGTATTCGTATAATACGTAATCACCTAATTCATGTAATACATAAGTCAGATCATTAAAAGATACGTCCTAGGGCGTTCAGAATGAAAAGCCGATCAATATTAGCATTTATCGATCAAATACTAACTCAAATTGATATTCAAATCAAATGACATTACAATACAAAAGAAATTAGGACTCAAAAATATTTTTATTGAAAGCGCAATATTTTTCTGAGTCTGTATGTGTTCATTTCGTATTAAACGGACGAACGGTTTATTTATTATGAATAAAATAAGAAATAAATAGATTTAAATCAATTAATAATAATATTAATTGATTTTTAAATACAAAAATATAATTTTTAAAAGTCTAAAAATAATTTTTAAGAATTATTTGAATAAATTTTAAATAATTTACATTTATTTAACTATTTATAAATAAAATTAATTGATTAATTAATTTTTAATCAATTAATTAAATTCATAAATAATTAACTAAAATAAATTATAAATAATTAAATCAAAGTGTATTTTTGAAAATAATTAAAGAAAATAATTTTAGGAATTTAAAATAAATAAGAAAATAATTTTTGGTATTTCAAATAATAAATAAATGATTTTTTTTGTAAAACACCATGAATTTTGAATTAAAATTAAAATAATAAATAAAAGAAAATGTCACAAACAATATTTCAGGACTTCACATTGGGGAACCAAAATCAAAACCGGGTCGAAATAAAATTAAATGGGTCGCCAAGAACAACCCCGGGTTGCCAAGAACAACCCGCCGGGTTTCTGGGTTTCCCAGAAACCGGCGAAGTTTCCGGCAACCGGGAACGATTCCGGCTGGACCAAAACAGAGCCCTCCCTACCTACTTTCACTACCCTTCAACCCCAAACTGATTTCCCAATCTACCTGAACTCTCCAGGTCACCAAAACTCAAACAACACAGGATTACATCACAGATTCCGGCCAACAACCATTAAAACCGATGGGAACTCGAGGTTTTCCGGCGAGCTACCAACATCAACCAAATCAATCGATTCTTATCGCAAAATCAAGCTTATAACATCTACAATCTATTACCATTATTCACAGTATCAAACAATCAACCTATAGCTCAGAAATTCGAAATCAAAAATAAAGAAAATCACCAAACTCGGTTTTGATCAAAACGAAATGAAACATATACAAATTATATATGAAAACGATGCTTGTGAACTCTACAATCCAATACAACTATTAAAATCAATCACCAGTTAGTATAAATCTCAGAAAATCAAATCAATTAAATGAATAAAATGACGGAAGTCGTTCTTGAGCCTTACTGAATCTTAATCGATGAAATAGGTACTAAAAGATTGGCTTCGAAACGCTCTTCGATTCGATATCAATTTCGTCAACAAAGGATTACTGCAGATGGATCAATCGATCGATTCTGTTCAAGAACAAACCCTAACCCCCATTTTCTATTTTCTGAATTTTGTTTTATTTTTAGTAATTTCTGAAATAAAATAAAATAAAATAAAATAAAATAAATCTGCTATTTATATATACAGAAATTTAATACCCCAAAAATCAAATAAGGGTGTTTTTATCCCTAAATTACAATAATTAAGCCCCAAAATAATAATTAGGGGAAATAATTTTAAAAACGATATAATACAAAATTAATGTCAAAATTTCCCAAAAATTGCGAATAATTCAAAAATACAAAAATAACGGGTATTTGAAATACGAATAATTTTATAAAAATGAAAACACGGATTTTGTGGGGTTTGTCGTCCCAGTGGGGTCCCGGTCCGATGATTTTTGAAAAACAGAAACGATCCCTAAATTACAAGAAAAACCCGAAAACACCTAAAATGCATTCAAACGCATATAAATTGAAATAAAACGAGTATCATAATAAAGACGCTAATAAATACGCGTCCCGATTGTAGATGGGTTTATATAATTACAGTTTAAACATATATTAATCAATCGAAAAAATTTCTGGCTCGTACAGAAACACACATAACAACTGTAACATCTTATATCATGGCAATGATCACTTTAAATTTATAAAACACATAATATTTATTTATTTAACACATAATATTCACATAATTTTTCCCGATTATTACATCGGGTGTTTTCTAAAGTATGTGATGAACAGCATTTCAAGACAACTCTTTTTCACATCATTCAACAGACACACAATGCTCTTCAAGCCACTACCAATGCTAGCACTAAGAAACTTCTACAAGCACACCTCAACTCTCTATAACTACATCACATACAAGCTCTTCAACACAATCAAGATGTCACTTCAATCAAAACAGAGATTGACCAAGTCAAGAAGAGTGTCTCTGAAAGATTGGGTGCTACATTTCCCAATACAATAATGCTTGACATCAACAGACAGTTGAGGGGAAATTCTAAACTTACAACTAAAGTGGACTCTTTGGACACTAGACTGAAAGTTGTAGAAGCCTCTCTAACAGCTATTCATCTTCATCAAGCACAGCAAACTCAGTTACTCCAAAAGCTGGTGGCAGCACAAACTGCCACCACCACTCTACTTGATGATAACAAAAAATGGGGAGAAAGATCCAAACATCCCAGTTAGTCAAAGAGAGCCAACCAGTGAGGGGGAGCATTTGATAAATGTTCAAATCAGTCAAGTAATAGTTTTATAAATTACTTTACCAAAGCCAACAGTATTGGACAGCATTGATCTGATCCAAATAGCAGCTGCTAAACTTGATTCAAAGACAAATCCCAAGATGCTTGATGTTGCAGCTGTTGAGAAGGAACTAGATGAAAAATGGAAAAAGATTGATGCAGATATTCAAAAGAAATTGGGTCAGCTATAGAAACCAGACAAGACTTTTCATCATCATTCTCAAGTCAAGCAAATCTCAATGAATGAAATGAGTCTTGGTAGCTTAGAAAAAGGCCAAACTTCATGCATCAAATCTCCAAAAGCCAATATAATTTTGAAACCTAAAAGGAACTATGCAAAGTCATCAGACAAGAATCCCTTGGATCTCATGTTTGAGACTCCAAAACCAGATAAAAAGAAGCTGTTGGCAAGGTCCATAGCATTTTATAAAGATTCATCTGATTCAGTACAAAAGAAGAGAATTGCCAAGATCTATAGGAATGGTAAGGAAATCTGTGTGGTGGCTGGACACCCTCAGTTTGTAGAAGCTAAGAAGGAAGAAAAAGAAAGGATCAAGCAAGAAAAGAACCAGGATGCTTTAGATGCTAAGAAGCTCAAACAAAAGAAGAAGCAAGCTGCTATCTTGGCCAAACTTCAAGCTTTCAAATCTACAACTAAGATTTCTGAAAAACCACCTGTGATTACTGAAGCTTAGGATCAGCAAATACAAAATGAACCTCCACAGAAAAGAAAATTCAGATACAAACTTCATTCCAAAAGAAAATTGGACTTCAGTGATGAGAAAATGGAAGACTACATTCCAAAACAGTCTACAACTTCAACCCAAACATCCAAGACCTCAGTGGTACATGACGAATTCAAGGTAGATCCAACAAAAAATTTTCATGGTGAACCTATAATTCCCAAGGATGAGCCAATAGACTGGGAAAGTTTGCCAATTCCTGAGTTCAATTTACCTATCTTCAACAAGCCAAAGAAAACCAAGACTAGAGCAATCAAGAAAGTCAAGCCTGTGACTCTCAGAACCAAGACCCTAACCAAATCTCAACCCACAGTCAACAAGGGAGATCTTTTATATATATGTGACATCAAGGAGTTTTCAGATTTAAACCTCTACTTGGATGAATTGGATGAATTAAGAGGGGTTGATGCTCACAGACATCTTTCTGAAAGACTGGTGTTTAAGTACAAGGGAGGGAGAGAAATCACATGGCCACTTCACAGGATTCTTCAAGAAAGCTGTTTTGTATTGATAAAGAACTTCTCACCCTTCAAGAAAAACTTTACTTTCAATGTAACTGCAAGGAAATTGGTCCTAAAGAAGAAAGAAGATCTAAGGAGTGATAAATCCAAGAATGCACTTCCAAGAACTCTAACAATTCCCTTCACAGGAAGTAGAGTGCATTTGAGGCCTTATTGGCTAATGGAATTCATGGATGATAAGGGAGTTAGAAGATTCTTCAGACTGGATGACCAATTGAGTATCTCTAGCAATGAGACTCTATTGGAAATGCAAGAAAAGCTGGATCTATCTGAAGCTGATGAACTTGAATTCCACAGACAACTCCAGAATCAAATAGAAGAAAATGACAGGAAGCTTGGGAAGAAATCCAGACAATCAAGGAAATAGAATTATCTGCTCAGTCTAGAGGAGCACCTTGATAATGATAGTGAGAACTCTTTGTATACTCTAATTTTGTTCAATTTTCAATAAATCTTGTAGCACTTATCAGTTTTATCTACTATATCTCAATCTGTACATTTGGGGTGTTTTGTTATCACCAAGTTTCTCTTAATTTATGGCTACAATTCCAGTAGACATAAATTGGGGGAGATTGTTAGAAATATGTTGTTAACTTGATGATAAGTTAAATAAAACACCTTAGTAGATTTAACTTACTGAATTTTATAGCTCTCGATGGATGATCTAATATAGTCCCGACGGATGAACTTTATAGTCCCGACGGATGACAATTTGACATACATCGAGAGTGTAGCTTATGTAACAAATAAGTACTGCAGCACATTTCTGTAAACAACATGTTTTAGTCTAGTAGACTCTGTAGGATTCTCAAAGTCATATTGACTACTAAATAGATATGCAGAATAGGTTGGCTAATTGTAAATATGAGATGTCTTGTAATTCTGTATAAGTGAAATAGAGTCAAGTGACAGATAGACTCCCGACGGATGATCTATAAGACTCCCAACAGATAATCAACAAGACTCCCGATGGATGACCAACATAGTCTCGATGGATGATCAAATTCAAAATAGTTGTTGATAGTGACAACACAGTCACATGCATCGGGTGTTTGCAAAAGGAATGTGGCAGCCTGTTAAGCAGGATTTTGAGAACAAAGAAGCATTACCATTTCCATGCAAATGTGAAGATTTTCAAAGATGCTGGAATAGAGTAGTGAAGCAGCATGGAGTTAGACTAAATATGTTTTGTTTTATTATCTTGTCTTACTATCATGTAACTTGGTGATATATAAACCAAGTGTAGCAAGTAAAACAATTAACTAAGAAATCTTATTTTTAGAGAAATATATCAAGTTGTATTCTGTAAGAATTTCTCTGTAGTTTTGTTTGTTCAACTTGTAAAGCAGCTGTGAGCTATTCAAAGCTTCACAGAGTTCTCAATCTGATATATATATATATATATATATATATATTTGGTGGATATTTTCAAATCCACTAGAAAGTTTTAAAGCTTGTGTTTTATTACTTAGTGTTTTGATTTCAATTGCTCTTTTATTCCGCCTTACTACCAATCAAACACTGTTATAGATATTAAGTTAGAACATTTTTAGAATCTCAAAAAGAAGCCAGAATTACATTCAACCCCCCCTGTAATTCTTGTTGTATTATTAGGGAATAACAGATTTCCACAGGCATTCATTTTCAGTGGACCTAATACCCTTTTGGTTAGGAGAATTTGATGTGATTCTAGGAATAGATTGGTTGTCATAGTATAAGGCAAATATTTATTGTAAGAAAAAGAAAATTTTGTTGTATACGGAAGATAATATCAGAATAACATATTAAGGACAAAAAGAAATTTCTCTAGATATTGGAAGCAAGGAAATTATTGTGACAGGGATGTGAGGCGTACTTAGCCCATATTGTGGACATTGAGAAAAAGGCACCTAATCTGGATAAGATTCCAATAGTTAGCAAAGTTTCAGATATGTTTCCAGATGAGTTGCCAGGATTACTACCCGATCGTGAGATTTAGTTCTCTATCGACCTAATTCCGGGAGCAGAACCAGTTTCAAAGGCTCCTTATCATATGGCCCCAGTGGAAATGAAAGAACTAGCTAAACAACTTCAGGAACTTTTGGATAAGGGAGTGATTAGACCAAGTGTATCCCCGTAGGGCGCACCAGTGTTATTCGTAAAGAAGAAAGACGGAAGTATGAGGTTGTGTATTGATTATCGGGAACTGAATAAATTAACCATCAAGAATAAGTACCCTCTACCCAGGATTGATGACTTATTTGACCAGCTTAAAGGAGAATCTTGTTTCTCGAAGATTGATTTAAGATCGGGTTATCACCAGCTGAAAATTAAGCCTGAAGATATATCGAAGACTGCATTTCGAACCAGGTATGGCCATTACGAGTTCCTAGTGATGTCGTTTGGATTGACTAATGCATCAGCAGCTTTTATGGATTTAATGAATCGGGTGTATAAGGAGTACCTGGATAAGTTTGTTATTGTATTTATTGATGACATCCTCATTAATTCAAAGACCAAACACGACCATGCTAAACACCTAAGGATTGCTCTGCAAAGGCTGAAAAAAAAGCGGTTGTACGCTAAGTTTTCGAAATGTGAATTTTAGTTGGAGGAAGTTCAGTTTTTGGGTCATATAGTGGGTAAAGATGGTATTAAAGTGGATCCCGTGAAGATTGAAGCTGTATCCAGATGGGAACAGCCGAAGACTCTGACAGAAGTTAGAAGTTTTCTTAGACTAGCATGTTACTACAGAAGGTTTGTGAAGGACTTTGCCAAGATTGCAACTCCATTGACCAAGCTGACCAAGAAAAGTGAGACGTTTGTTTGGACCAAGAAATGTGAAGAAAGTTTTCAGGAGTTGAAAAAGAGATTAGTGACAACACCTGTGTTAGCATTACCAGATGAAACGGGGAATTTCATGATCTATAGTGACGCTTCTCTGAAAGGATTAGGCCGTGTGTTAATGCAACATGATAAAGTTATTGCTTATGCATCCAGGCAGTTAAAACCCCATGAGCAGAATACCCAGTACATGATTTGGAATTAGCAGCAATAGTATTCGTATTAAAACTATGGAGGGATTACTTGTACGGAGAGAAGTGTGATATCTACACGGATCATAAAAGCTTAAAGTATATATTCACCCAAAAGGACTTAAACATGAGACAATGAAGATGGTTGGAGTTTATCAAGGACTACGATTATTCCATCAACTATCATCCGGGCAAATCCAATATGGTAGCAGATGCCTTAAGCAGGAAGGAAAGATTGAATGAGATTAAAGTTTCTGAAGGACTCTCAAGGGAATTGGAAAAGTTGGAAACTGAAGTTCGAATGCTAGAAGGCAAAAAAAAGCAACTATATAAAATCACTTTTCAGCCAGAATTGATGGAAAGAGTAAGGAAGTGTCAAGAGGAAGTTATGAACAAAGGATTGGACAATTTGATGGGAGAAGAAGTTTGTACTCAAAAGGACAGCAAAGCTATGTTCAGGTTTTCCTCAAGAATATGGATCCCCAATGTAATTGAACTGAAGAATGCGATTTTGCGGGAAGCTCATAATTCTATATTCTCTATTCACCTGGGGAGTACCAAAATGTATCAAGACTTAAAGAAGAACTTCTAGTGGCCAGGAATGAAAAAGGAGATTGTAGATTGGGTTAGCAAATTCATGTGTGTCATGCGGTAAAGGAAGAATATCAAAGGCCCAGTGGATTATTGCATCCTTTAGAGATTCTATAGTGGAAATGGGAAGAGATTGTAATGGATTTCGTGGTAGGATTGCCAAAGACAAAGTCGAATCATGATGCTATCTGGGTAATCATCGACAGATTGACCAAGACAGCATATTTCCTCCCTATCAACGAGAGATATTCTTTGGAAAAGCTGGTTAAAATGTATTTGGATAAAATAGTAACCAAACATGGAGTTCCCGTGTCCATCGTCTCAGACCGAGACCCAAGATTCAACACAAGATTTTGGACTAAGTTTTAAGAGTGTTTGGGAACTAAGTTAAACATGAGCACTGCTTATCATCCTCAGACGAATGGCCAAAGTGAGAGAATGATTCAGATAATAGAAGATATGTTAAGGGTTTGTGCTTTGGATTTTAAGGGAAACTGGGATGATCATCTACCATTGATTGAGTTTTCTTATAACAACAGCTATCATACTAGCATCGGAATGCCACCCTATAAAGCCTTATATGGATGTAAGTGCATATCACCATTGTAGTGGGACAAAGTAGGAGAAAAGAAAGTGTTAGGATCTGAGCTAGTGTAAGAGACTAGAGATGCAGTGGCATTGATTCGAAAAAGATTGGAAGCCGCCCAGGATAGACAGAGGAAGAATGTAGATTTACATCGGAAGGATATGAATTTTGAGATAGGGTCACTGGTATTGTTGAAGGTATCTCCATGAAAAGGGTTAGTTCCATTTGGACAGAAAGGTAAGCTTAGCCCCAGATATATAGGGCCATTTGAAGTTTTGAAACAAATAGGAAAGGTCACGTACGATATATCGTTACCACCACAATTGCAGCATATTCATAATGTGTTCCACGTATCCATGTTGAAGCCGTATATCCCTGATTCGAACCAAGTAATTGAGTATGAACCGATCGAGCTTAAATCAGATTTATCCTATGTGGAACGGCCAATCCAGATATTAGATCTTAAGGAGCATGTACTTAGAAATAAATCTATTCCTATAGTTAATGTACTTTGGAGAAACATTAGGGTAGAAGAGTCTACCTGGAAATTAGAGTCAGATATGCTTGACAAATATTCTCACTTGTTTAATTAGTTAAGATTCTGGGGACAGAATCTTTTTAAGGGGGGAGGATATAATGACTCGTATATTTTTATAATATTTAAAGGTGTAATTATTGTGTAATTAATTAAATAAAGAATTGTATATTGATTTTGATCTTTATGCTTTATTTATTACTATTTGTATGTGATTGTTGGGTTGCGTGGATTGTTCGTATGATTGTTTGTTGCACCATATTATTTTTGTTTCGCTTTTTAAAGTGGTTTCATGGCAAATTTATTTTCAAAAATATTTGAATTGTCTCTAAAATTGTTTTTATGATTATATAATTTCATTAATTATTTTTAGGATTTTTATAGAATTTATAATTCAATATTTCAGTAATTATTTCTCTTTAAATGATTTTCTGAGTTCATTTAATTGAATAATTAGTATTTATTTCCAGAATTTCTCAAAAATTACGAAACTCGTATTTTATTAAGTTTTTAAAATATTGAGAATTTTAAAATTATTTTGGAGATTTTTGGGATTAAACTTACCCGCGCGTTGTTTCGTTTATTCGTTAAATGCGAGCATAAATTTTGTTTCAAAATTTATTTAAAAATTATGAAATTTATGTATATTTGACTTCGGGATATTTATAAAATTTTAAAACTAGTTTGGTGAATTTTAGAATTGTTATTACCCGTAAGTTTCGTAATTTTGGGATTAAATCCAGGCGTGTAAATGAAAAGCTGGATACGTAATATAAGTTTACAAATACGTGGCAGCACCGGGACATTTGTGTTGCTACGTGTGTTGTGCAGAGAATTTTGCAGTTCAGTCATTTTTTTTTATTTTGTTTACTTCTCTCTTCTTCCTCCTTATCCCTCCATCTCTCTCAACCTCTCCTCTCTCTCCTCTCAATCTCTCCCGTTATCTCTCTGTAATTTCTCTACTCCCCCTCTCCTTTTCTTTATCTCTTCCCTTCCCCCTCTTTTTTTCCCGTTTTCTTCAGTTTTCCGAGGTGCCGCCGCCCTTTTCTCCGGCGACTTTCCGGTATCTTGGCTTCCAGCTCAATTTTGTTCCCGCATATATATGTATATATATGTTTCTGTATATTGTGTGTATGTTTTGTATGTGTGAGTGTGTGCGTGTGTGAGTAGTGTGTGTGTGTGTGTGTTTTCGCGCGGTGGCGCGTGTGTGGTGCTGATGTGCATTGTGCGCGGCTGTGTTTTTTCTGTTGGGCTTGGTTCTGTTGGGCTTGCAATTTGGGCCAGATTGTTGGGCCTTCTCTGTTGGGCCGTTTGTGTTGGTTTGGACTGTTGTAGAATTTTTAATTTAAATTCCTTTTTCTTACAGGGATTTATTGATTAATATTTTTGATATTAATTACTCGTGTTGAAAATGACTTTTACAAATAATCGATAGAAATTCGCGTTGGAAACCCGAGAATTAATCGGGTACCCGCGAAATTTTGTCGCCGTCCGCAATGACTTTTATGAGCGGACGGTGGACCATGATGTTTGATATCTGAGTCCTAAATATTTTAAATAAATAAAATGATTCGTATTGGATTTGTTAGGATTTGACGTCGATTGATGTTTCGACGGGTAGGTCTATAAATAGAGGAGTCGCTGTCCAAATTTTCTAAAAATTATTTTTAACTATGAATCAAGTATATATATTTAAATAAATACAAATCAAACCCTGATTGTTATGTGTACCACTATTACGTGTATAATATTATACGATTATGTACGAGTCGGGAATCGTTATCGTTGGGTAATTATGTAGCGAGGAAATATCAAGCATAATTGGTCGTCTAACCTAGGTTGTTTCGATTATGTAGGTTCGAGTCGAAGGACCCAGTAGTTGAAGTCGGTTTAGAGTCAAGCCAGCGTTAGTATAAAGCTCACAAGGTAAGTACCCCTGATCAAATCTTTTACAGTTCAGTATATATGAATAATTGTTGATTTAATTTACGTACTGGAACAGAACGTTTTAAGTTACGTATCCCTCGTGTTTAAATATATTTTATTAACTTACATTTTGGGGGAAAAGTGACTTCTGAAAATGTCTATCTCTAGATTATGATTAAAATTGGAAAGATTTTGGAAAGTGTGTTGTGGTATAACTGTTTAAAAGAGATAGGTGTAATTGATTTTAGAAACTGGAAAAAACGGATCAGATATTGGATGGTTGCGTAAGAGGCCCGTAACGGCCCAGCGGGTTTGCGTAAGTGGCTAAGTCAGTTGTGCGCCCTAATTAAACCGCTTAGTCCAGCGTGACAGAGACCTAGCTAGTCTCTGAGTTCCGGAACAGGTTTGTGGTGGGATGGACTGATCAGTTGTCCCTAGGATACGTCCAATTACATATCTGATTTTGGTTTAGTATTTCCCGTAACGGAACAAGTGGTTTTATGGTCCCCGTAATGGGACAGACAATTTATGGTTCCTGTAATGGGACAGTGGTTTTGGAAAGGAAAATATCATGCTAAAATTGGACTCTGGTATTTTTACACAGCATACCACTGATGATATTATTTTTCAGAGTATGCTAGTTTTGATATCCAGTTTATATCTGTTTTACTTGTTTTCATAAACGAGTTATGAATTATGTTCCTATACTATTTTTATATACACTGCTTTACTTGTTATTCATATAGTGGTATTGTTGAGCAATTGATTGCTCACCCTTGCAGCTTGTTTTGTATTTATATGTTGCAGATGTCTAGAAGACCAGTCAGACCATGGCATAATAGGGTGTCAACCCCCTCCGGTCCCGGCTCCTCTGAGGTAGTTTGTATCAGACCTGAGGTCTGATGAGTTGTTGTAATATGTTAGTGTGTCGAGTGTGGAATGAATTAGTTGTAATGTTGTAACCTAAATAATATTTGAACCTATATCGGATCTTGGTTTGGGGTCGTGTTAATATAATAACATTTAATTAATAGTTTATAATTGTGGTTTGTTATATTTTAGTGACGTCAGCCCCTGACCCCGGGGTTGAGGCCGTCACAATACTTATCACAGAAGGAGTAGGGATCATTTGCATTTGCTTCATTGCATTTTCAGGCTCCTTGAGTTGGCTTGCTAACTGCCTTTTTACAAAGGTGAGTTAGATGATTCACAGAGCCACATTTTTCACATTTCTTTCTTGGAGCATCTGCAATATAAGTAAAATTGTTGGTTTTGTTTATCCCTATTTTCCCATTTCTATTTTTCTTCTTCTTTTTTGCATCTTCAGTTTTGGTTTCTTTAACAGGTGTCTTGGGACTTTGTTTGTCCATGAGCTTCTCTTCAATATTGGAAGACTGAGTTGATTCTGCGGTTTTCTTCTCTTTGTCCTCATCAGCAATTTCTTGCTTGATAATTAATTCTTCTTCACTGAAGTTGACTTCACATGCCTTGAACAGAGGTGATACAACCTTTTTCAGCATAGTTGGAACATTTTCATTAGCTGTTGCTTTTCCTTTGTCACATATCTCTTTCTTCTTGCTGTTCAAGGCATCATAGTCGAGACCAATAGCAATATTTGCACATGGTTTGTTTTTCTCATGATATTGTCCAACCAGCTCAGATGCATTTCTGAAAGACTTCAACTTTACCTCATTCTTTTCCAGCTTCTCCCTTAGCACTGCTTCAATTTCATTTGCACACTTGAGCTTATTCTTGAGATAAGCATTCTTCTGCTTTACAGCTTCAAGCTCCACCAATAATAATTATGTTTCTTGCTTCTCACTTTCAAGCTTTTCATTTATCTTTGTTAATCTGCTAACTCCTTCATTAGCAGCAACCATGCTTGTGTGAATGTGAAACATTTATGTGTTCATCTTCTCTACAGTTTCCTTATTTTGACTCACATTTAAATAAATGGTGGTAACAGTTGGTACCTGTGATTTAGATGAGGATGATTATCCTTGCTCCAAGGCCACGAGTGCATAATTTCCAAATTCTTCATCTTCATCATTTTCAGAGTCATCCCAACTTTTACCCTCTGCAATATAAGCTTTGCTTTGCTGTTTCTTCAGGAGAGCTTCATACTTTACTTCCATTTCAAGATAATCTTTATCCTTCTTTGATTTCTTGGGTTTCCTACATTCTGTAGCAAAATGGACCAACTCATCACAGTTATAGCACCTTATCTTAGATCTGTCAACAGATCCAGTTTTGTAACCATTCTTGCTATCAGAAGTGTACTTCCCTTTCCCTTTCCAGCTGATGTCTTTGTTGAAAGACTGTCCTTTACCCTTGAAAAATCTTGGCTTCTTTACTCTAATGTTAGAGAATTTTCTAGCCAAATAAGCCACTAACTGATCTAGCTCATCCAGTTCATCAAGAGTGTAGAACTCATCTTCTTCCAATTCCAGAATGACTTGTTCTTGTTAATCATTTGTTCTTTGCTCACTTGTTGAGGCAACTGGAGTTTGAGATCTTGGCTCATGAATAGATGTTTGGCTTTCATTGACAATTAAAGCACTTGAGCCATCTACAACATGTCCCTGGCCAGATCTCAATGATTTCCTTTCAATCATTTCTAGTTCATATATTTTAAGAACTCCATATAGAACTTTCAGTGTTATTCTGCTCAGGTCTCTCCCTTCCCTAATTGCTGAGATTTTTCTATTCCAAATGATCGGGGAGAGTAAGCAAGAACTTCAAGTTCACTTCTTCAGCTTCATAGTATTTATCATGGAGCTGTAAGTCATTTATCAGCTTGTTGAACCTTTCAAACACATCTGTTATACTTTCATTTAGCTTAGCCATAAAACCCTCATACTGTGAAATCAATATCCTTCTCTTATTTGATCTAACTTCCTCAGTTCCCTCACAGAGTATCTCAATCTTTTCCCATATTTTCTTGGCAGTGTCACAGTTGACAATGTTGTTGTACATCACATTGTCAAGTGATTCAATCAATATCAATTGCAAGCCACTATCCAGGGAGACTTTCTCTTTTTCAGGCTCAGTATACTCAGAAGGGTCTTTTGGAGCATAATGAGCTGGAATGAACATATCACCATCTGTTGATTCTTTAACTCTAGCCATAGGAGTGAAGGGCCCATTTTTGAGTATCTGAATATATAGTGGATTGGCCATCCTAACAAACAACAACATTTTCTTTTTCCAAAGAGTGTAGTTAGCTTTGTCAAAGGTAGGAATTTTGATGCTGCTGATTTTCTGTGTATTCATTCTTCCAAGATCTTGAATCTGTTTACTTTCAGATTTTGCTCTGATACCACTTGTTAGGAAATGAATAACACACAGAGTGGGGGTGAATGTGTTTTACTGTTTTTGAGCTTTTCCTGAATCTTTTATGCTTGAACAAAGTAAATTAAATCTTGTAGTAAAAATGTATTTATGCAGAAATTAAGCTTGCAGAAAATAAAGAACACAAATCTTCAAAACTTACTTAATTTTATATTAAAATAAGAATGTTCTGTTACAAAATTTCTAGGCTCTTTGTTGATAAAGAGCTTAGCTTCTTCTTGAGAGTGTTACAAGATTTTCTATCTAAATTGTTACAACTGACTAAAGGACCAGTGTTAACTTTATAATTCAGTTAACTGTTGGTTTACACAGTGTACAATAAGACATGCTATTAGCTTTTGTAAATAGTCACTTGTCATTTCCATTTATAGAAAAGTATATCTTATATTTCTGGCTTAGCATATCTTTAGCATCCTGTGATTATCTTGATATTCCTTTGTCAGTTAATCTTCACCATTGATCTTGCACATCCTTCAAGCTGCTTTTTATAGACTTGTCAATCCAGCTGTTTGGATTGTTTGTTGATTGTTAATCTTGGATATTGAACTGATCTGCAATTTTGTACTTTGAGATTTTACCTCGAGATCTCCATTTGGTCTATAGAGAACTTGACATCTCGATAAGTATATTGGCTTATCGAGATCTCTAATACTCTATAGTAAATTTGACTTGTAGAGGTCTCTGAGTTCTCTATAAGAGAATTTGGCTTGTAGAGATCTCTAGTCTTCATATCTTCACTTTGACTTATCGATAACTCTGAGTTCTCTGGTGGCTTCTTGACTTGTCGATATCTCAAAGTTCTCTAGTCAAATTTGACTTGTCGATATCTCAGAATTCTCTAGTGGAATTTGACTTATCGATAACTCAGAGTTCTCTAATGAATGTTGACTTGTCGATAACTCTGAGTTCTCTAGTGAAGAAATGACTTGTCGATATCTCCAATCTCCATGTCTTCAATTTGGCTTCTCGATATCTATGTGAGTTCTCTAATGCCTTTCCTGACTTCTCGATAAGTCATTTTGAGTTCTCGAATGACTTCTTTATAACATTAAATTTGTCACTTGTAGAGATCTTGACTTAAAATGTTTTTCCTAAAACAGATTTATTCAACTCCAAGCTTCTTCATAATTCTTCTGAGGCATGATCTTCTTGATCTTCTTCCACATAGAATTCTTAGGCTTGACACTGTTTATAGAAAAAGACTCCAGTCTGCTCCTTTGACATTTTTACAGATTTTAAGTGTTACAAGTACAAAATACAAATTTAGATAACAATACAACTTACTTAGGGTTGACAAATTGTCTTAGTCTTGTTAAGATACAGGCATGTCTTGCACAACAATACACCGGAACATAAAAGGTGAAACTTTCACTAGACAATTGCTTACAACTTAATGCTAATTGAATCTCTTGATAATGTCATGTATAACAACATTATCAACTGTAAGTCAGCCAAGCAAATCTGGGAGAAGACAGAGATCTTGTGTGAAGGTACTGAGGAAGTGAGGTCAAACAAGAGAAGAATTCTGATCTCACAATATGAGGGTTTCATGGATAAACCTAAAAAAGGCATTACTGAGGTTTTTAAAAGGTTCAACAAATTGATAAATGACTTGTAGCTGTATGACAAGTTCTATGAAGCTGAGGAGGTCAATCTAAAGTTCTTGCTCACTCTTTCTGACTATTTGGAACAAAATATCTCTGCAATAAAAGAAGGGAGAGATATGGGAAGAACAACTTTGGAGGTTTTTTCTTAAAACCTATGAGCTAGAGATGATGCAGAGAAAATAATTAAAGCTGAATCAAGGACATGTTGTGGATCAAGTGCCCTGATAGCTAATGATCAGAAAATAATTGAAAATAAAACTGAATCTCAGACTCAAGTTATACAACCTGTTGAGCAAAAGAACAAGGAACTTCAAAATCAAGTCATTCTGGATTTGGAAGAGGATTAGTATTATACTCTTGATGAAATGGACCAGTCTATGGCCTACCTGGAAAAGGAAGTTTTCAAACATACGAGTTAAAAAGCCTAGGTATTTCAAAGGTAAAGGTCAAACATCCTACAACAACAACTGGAAGGGAAAACTCAGATAAGTCTGGCGAGCAAAGGTGGTTATAAATCAGGATATGTGGATAGATGTAAGACTAAGTATTATATATATGATGAGCTTGGCTGTTTTGCCATAAAATGCAGAAAGTCAAAAAGGGTAAAGAAAGATTAGGCATACATGGAGCTTGAGGCTAAGTATGAAGCACTTATGAAGAAATAACAAGGAAAAGCTTATATTTCTTGAGGAAAAGAGTTGGGATAACAGAGATGATGAAGATGACAATGAATAATATGAACATTATGCTCTCATGGCCTTGAAGGAAAGAGAATCATGTACATCAAAGTTTGAGGTACCTATCTTAACCACCATTGATATGAATGCCTCATAATATAAGGAAATTGTTGAAATGATGAATATGGAAATTTTTATTCACTAACAATCAACTAAGTTAATTTATTGAAGAGGGGTTGAATACAAATTAAAATTTTGAGTTAATTTGTGCATGGAAAAGGAAATATGAACACGGATTTTTAATTAGAATAAACATATTCTGTGTGACATATTCTGTTTTAATTAGAATAATCATATTCTGTTTTAATTAGAATAAACATATTATGTTTTAATTAGAATAAAGGAAATTACAAAGTTTGCTAGACTAAACATCTTGCAGTTTTTGAGGTCCAGCAAGATTGTGTGACAACAGAAAAATTAATTAGAATATTATATGAGTATATATATATATATATATATTCTGTGTAATAATGTGAATTCTCGTGAATTATGTAATTTGATTCTTGTGGTTGCATATGTGTACGAATATTTAGATATGAGAATCTTGTGCTTAGACGATTAGATAAAATTGATATAGTGATGGATTATATATTTCAAAATTTTAGTTGCATGAAAATTTAATTATTGCATTCTTAAATGGTTTATTGTTCAAGCATTTAATCTTAGAAAATTCCTTTTTCTAAAATATTTTTGTTCAAAAATTTTGAAAGTACTTTTATAAAATTTCAAATATTCTAAAGTATTTTATGGTATAATTTTTGTGATTTATGAAATTATAAATTATTTATTAAAAATATTTCTTTTAAATCATGTTTTAATTTTTAGAATAATAGTTATTGGATTACTATAGTACCCTTGAATGTAAATTCTCACACAATAGAGACTAAGGCTATGATTGACACTTCACACCCCAATAACTCATTTTTACCAACCAAGAGACTTTTTTACCCTTGCATGCATTAGTGCTCAAGCTTGGCAAAAGGATACAATTGACATTTCTAAATTCCATTACCATTATAGCCATTTAAAAGACTAAATATCAAGTGAGTGTTATCATTTTCCACCAATCACCACATTTTTCACTTCACTCCCTCCCTCCTTGTTCCATTCGACCGAGAGCAACACCCCCTTTCTCTCATGTTCTTTCATTTCTCAAACCAAACCAAGCTAAAAACCTTGTTCACCTTGTAATATCTCTTTGATACTTGGAAGTTCTTGCAAATTTGAGGTAAGTTTATTAAGTACATGATGTGTTCTTGGAGCCAAAAGTTTAGACTTTGATTCTCATGAATCTAAGGTCTAAAACCATGGTGGCTTATAGATATGAACTTGATATGGTCCGGGAGAACTGTTTTACTTCTATTTCCCAAGTCATACACTTGTTCATAAATATTTGGCAATGATTTCTTAAGAGCCGAATGTTTAGAGTGTTGATCTTGAGAAGTTTGTATGAAAAATGACCATGCATGTTGTTTTGCTCCTTAAAATGTTGTTTTATAAAGTTTAAACTCTTGCATGCCATGTTTTCTTCAACATATATTAAGTTTTAGCACTTTCATGTTGGATTTAGCACTTGCATGTGGGTTTACAAGTGATTTTTGAAGTAAAAACCATACTTGATGATTTTGTGCTTTGGTACTTGATTTTTATGTTATGCATGTTATGGTTTATATTATAAAAATGCTAGATGAAGTATGCCATGATGATAGGTGATTATATTCAGTAGATATCAAGTGATTATTTTCAATATATAATTCAAAATTTTGCTTAAAACTCGAAGATATAAAATTGCTATTGTAGTTGCTTCTTTTAACCTCTTGATAATCGATTTTTGTGTTAAATAAAATGTGATTAGACCTTGTATACTAGAAGTCAGTGGGTATTAGTACATCATAGGACTTTGTTGTTGATTTGTTGTTTGGTTTTGGTTGATAAGAAGGGAGTTAAGGTGGAAGGAGATGCATTAGACACTTAGTGGCAGATTTTGCACCATAAGTTTAGGATGTTTTAGATGTGCATTGGTGAGGCCTTGATAGGCCCGAACTCAGTAGAGTTAGGACTTGGTATATACTTGAGTGCAGTAGCTTTATATTGAATAAAAACATGTATTTGGGTAGGTACACAAGCACAAAACCGAGGGGAGCACAGAACATGGCAGATTTGGTGTAAGTCCACATTTGAGCCATTATAATCATGCTTTAAGTTAGAAATTCATTGGGCCTTGGTTTATATGAGTTTAATGAAGTCTTAGAAAGCTTATCAAGCCATTAAAATCAATAAATGAACAACAAAAGTGAGTATTAAGTTGGTAAAAATAGGGCATTATGGTAGATTCTTACTTGTTAAGTCTTGCGTCTATAACATCGCACTTACACGTATAATACTTTAACAATTCGATCATAATGGCGTTCTTATCAGATAACCTCGAGTTTCCTCTTATTAATTTAGAATAACCATGAATCATTCAACATAACGATCCTTTTGTTAATAATATTCTTCTTTTAGAATAGTCTGGAAATCTTCCCAATCTTCTTCGGTCATGCTCAGGCTTCTGTTAAATTAATGAATTCTTTGAACTCTGATAGTCCTAGTAATTTAATGAATAGTTACTCCGTACACTGATTATGTTGTTGATCTTATCAAACAATATTTGCACCTTACTGTTAGGAATAATCAACCTCTTCATAATCGCAGATTACTTTGTTCTCTGAATTAGCAATACTAAGTCTGAAACAAGCATCCTTCCAGGTAATACGGATCTTTTAACAAACAAGAAACTCAAGTAGTAACTTGACAACCAATGTTTAAAACTTATTTTATTCAAAAAGGCTTTTAGAAATTTTGTAAGGGAAAATCTTTTTCGAAAACTTGTTTAAAAATTTTGAAAATCGCACATCCGGTTGTCCTTACTATATGAGTTGGTTGTTGTCCTTCCTATAACAAGATACCAAGTTAAAGAAATGATCACAAAAAAGGTCCATTCACTTCCATTTATCTTCTCTCTTTCATTAGGTCTATTACCTTCCTTAATCAACGAAAACTTCAGCTGTCTTTGCATATTATCTTATTCGTAGCTTCATTTCAAAGCTTCCATACCCGTAGTACTCCCATCATCATTTTTGCAGTCATTAAGTGGAACAGGTCTATCCAACAGCCAACAAGTCTATTTCATAGAACAAAGTTTGCTTATATCACATCACATCACTACTTTACATATCACATTTATCATAGCACCATCATCTAATTCTACGAAAATTCCAGATCTATACTTTTCTCTCTAACTCTTTCAAAATTCCTCTAGGTTATCCCACAAGCTAATCACGGGTGGTCTATTCACTAGTGGCTCCATTTAATCTGGTAGCAGCTATCCTCCGAAACACGTGAATCTTCTTTCTAAACTCCTTCTCACCTTTATTAGTATCTCATGTACTTACCATTTACTGTAGTTATCGAATCAATCCTCGTAAATACTGTTGTTCCATAAGACAAGTTTTAAACTAAGGGTATAGAACATGGTGTAGAGTAAACTGAAAAGATACATTCATAGTTGAATGTACAGTAGAATAGGAATAAGCAGATGGAGGTTCTTGAATAGGTAGTCTCATATCAAGAGGTGGTAAAATAGCGTAGAATAGCTTGAAGAGGTACAACTGTTATGACAAAAGGTAATACCATTAATACTGATGGAAGAACAAGGTGCAAATCAAATCTGAGAAAAATATGACGATCATCGAACGGAAGGCTCCAAACGATCAGATGATACAGGGAAATCAGGATCTGCCATTGCCGTTATCTGGAAATCACATCGCAATCTAAGAATCCTGAATCACAACACGAACCGTGTCGGAGACCTACTATACAGTCGTACTCAACCTTACGACGTCTTATCTTTCTATTTCATATTTCTAATCCTAAACCTCTACCCAATCCCGACAATCTAGGCTTGTTTCAGTGACTTATAACCTGTAACTCTGATACCAACCTATGGCGCCCTCCAAACCCGGATCAGAAGTTTGGGGTCCACAACACATACACTATATATAAACCTGTATAAGAAATATTATTTGCAATGACCCTGCTTTACATAACCACAGATCGCAACAGGTTAAAGTATGAAAACAAGCCACAACCTTAACTTTTATTACAACGTACCAAATCCCAACTAATATAACTTACAACTGATAAAGAAATTATTCTTACAATCTTGCTAAGTCAAGTACCATAAAAAGCTCCTGCTGGCTCGAACCAACTCAAACTGGTATCCTAGCTCGAACACTGAACTGGGAAACCTCCCTATCAACCATATCCTTCTTAGCTTAGAATACATAAAAAGGTTCGCAAGAGTGAGCTAGCTAGCTCAGCAAGTCATGATAACGCTAACTGAGGTTAAACAATGATCAAACGAGATGATTCAGAGGAATCAAGTTTCTTGTTAAACAATTATTAGAATTGGATATTCATTTTAAATTTTAAAACCAAGGTTAGGCTGCTGATCAATCACGCACTAACCTCGAGCAAGGCACACAGCTCTGTTCTATAAACTGGATCCAAGGCACACATTGGCCTAATTCGACCACGAATCTGGTCCACATAAAGAAAACTATCCAATTCTTAAGCAGTTCAATATGATAAACAGTATAACTCAATGAAATAAGTTCATCATCAATAGTAATAAAACATTTGCATATAAAACATTTGCGTAAGAGCATAGAACAATTCAAGGGTACCACGAGGGTATATCAAAGTATGTAAAAGAAATGGCCTCCAGCCTATAAGGGAATCAGGTATTAGATGAATCAAGGATTTTTCAAGGTTTAGTTCTTTGATGTTATACAAAATGGTTGGGGTATAAAAGTTTCTGTATGTTCAAACAATTCGGTTCCAGTGTTTGCTAGTTATATATTTGGAGAGTAGTATCATATTTGTGTGGTTTAGTATCTGGAAATCAACAAGGGATGGTTTACAAAGAATAAGGCTTACGGCTCAAAGATCAAACGATGTGATTCGGGTTCAAGGCTGTATGATTCAAAGTACTCGTAATATAAAACAGAACTATTTTGAATACTTAACAATATGTCACAAGAGAATTTAGAAATGTTTGCACTATATCTCGAGAAAGGTTTTGAAGTACTTGCCTTGCAGGGCTTTACAACTATTACTGATCGACTCTGAGCCGACTCTGTCGCTCAGGCTTTATTGTCTATCCACTAGATCATCTTGGATTCGACCTCAACACTTAAGTCCTTTGATTGGAACCTTACTGAGCTTTTCGACTGACCACCAAAATATCTTTCGTCCAATGCCAATTTTCGGGTCTTCCGACTAGAACCTACATAGTCGAAATACCCTAATTTAGACCTTCAATTATGCTTGACATATCCTCGCTAACAATCTACCCGAACGTTAACAAAACCCGATTCGTAACATACTTCATATAATAATACACATATCAATTAGGGTTCACATTCTCGAAAATCGATTCGGTGTTCGTTTCCAGAAAATATGTATATCTGTCCTTTTACGAAATTTAGGGTTATCAGTTTTAGCAAAGTATTTCATCACAACACATAATTAGGTTCCGTATAGAGTATTCATATATAACCGATCGACGTTCCGATAGTCATCGGGTACGGCCTTGCGTTTCCGTAATTTAATTTTCCGATAATCGAGCAGCACCTCCTTTGATTATCGGCTAACCCGTCGAACATCCCGACGTCAAATCAATTCAAAACAACTACAACGACAATCCAATCACAATCCAAATGCACGAATCCCAATCACCGATTCATACCAATAATACCCGTTGAACTCCATAAATTCCCAAATTTCAAATCAATTACAATACTAGTTATTATTCGTAATTTATACTTTTAATTTGTCAGAATATTTATCATAGTCCACCGTCGGCTCGTCGAGGCTCATCGCCGACGACGGTAAAATCTATTGGTGCCCGATACTATTCGGGTTTCTAAATAAATTTTGTCGATTCAACTAAAATTTCCGCTCACAATTATTTCTATCATGAATATTATTCAATTATTTCCTGTAGAAAATAAGAGTTCAGTCAATAAAATAAGGCACATGTTCGAATAGAATACAGCAACAGGCAGCCATCACATAAAAAAAACTACACCTTCACAGTCACACACGCGCTGTCGCGCACTCACACACACAACACATACACGCTGCACACACTCACACATTCAAACACACACACACACATACTTAAACACACACGCACTTAAACATACACACATCACATATATACACACGGATTTATACATAGAAACAATCATAGAGCCAAAGAATCGATCGACGCCAGCCGGCCGGAAACTCACCGGAGAAAGGCGGCGGCGGCAACAAGACCCGGGGAGGGTAGACGAATCGGAAAGAAAAAGACAGGGAGGAGGGAAGAAAACAGAGAGTGAGGAAGATGAGTTGAGAGACTGAGAAATAGAGAGAGCAGATGAGAGATCGAGAGCAAGAACAGGGGTGGGGTTTTATTTGTTTTTGTATTTTATTTCTTTTATATTCCCATGTAACAACCAGCAATTGACACGTATAAGAAATAACCCGGCTTGTATCTGTTGATAATCCAAAATCCTGACACGTATAGTTTACCCTTCTGACAGCCTGGTTCCGCTCCGTCTTTTGATTTTTAACGATATAATGCGCAGATGAAAAAAATAACCCGATAAATTAGTGAAATAACTCTAAAATTTCTGAAATAATTAAAATTAGTAAAATAAATTTTCCATAATTTTTAAAGCATTTTGGAATAGCGTAGCATACCCGCATTCACAATTAACGAACCGAGCTACACTTAAAACGAATCCAGAAAATCATGAAAATAGCCTTAAAATATTACAAATATCCCGAAGTTTATAAAAACATAAATTTCATAATTTTTTTAATAATTTCTACAACGCTATTTATACCCGCTTTCATCAATTAAACGAATCGATGTGCAGGTGAGATTAATCCCAAAAATTCTCCAAAATAATTTTAAAATTCTCGGAATATTCCAAACTTATATAAATATAGGTTTCATAATTTTTGAAGAATTATGGAATTAAATGCGGATTTTACAATTAAATGCAATCAGAAAATCATACAGGGCTAAATAATTGATGAAATATTGATTTCTAAATTTTATAAAATCTCAAAAATAATTATTGTAATTATATAATCATAAAAACAATTTTAAAGACATTCCAGATATTTATGCAAATAAATTTGCACTAAATCCACTTTTGAAAGTGAAAACAATTCAATACGACTCCATAATTAATCACGCGGACAACCCGGTACACCACAAATCACACATAGATAATAATCAAACAACACATAGCGGTCAAAACTAATACACATATTTTATTTATTTAATAATTTCCATAATCACATATTTAAATAATTTAAAAAAATACACGAGTCGTTATATCCTTCCCCCTTAAAAAGATTTTGTCCTTAGAATCTGGTCTAACTAAACAAGTGAGGATATTTCTCAAGCATATCTGACTCTAATTCCCAAGTAGACTCTTCTACTCGAGGATTTCAAACGTATTCACCATAGATATACACTCATTTTCAAGGATTCGCCTTTAACGATTAAGAATTTGAATCGATCACTATATGCAAAACAAACTTGGACAAGAGCTCATTGGCTCCTAATCAATTAATTGATTTGAATCATATACTTATCGCCTTAATATTGACACTTAGAACATATATATATGTACATACTGTTGTAACGGTAACATCAACTCATGAACAGCTTTATCTATATTTATCAATACCTCGAATGGTTTACTAAATTTAGGACTCAACTTGTCCCCTTTATTCAGACCTATCCAACCTCTTTCAAGGTGAAACTTTTACTAACACTACTGGTCCTATTTCTATATTCATACTCCCTCTCGATACAATTCCGCCTTCTTTCTTTGTCTACTCCGAGCTGCTTCAATCAATATCACTGCGCCCTTGGTGTGCTGAATTAACTTAGAATTTGACAACTTCCTTTCTCCCACTTTATCTCAATAAAGTGGGGACCTACACTTGTGTCCACATAAGGCTTGGTGCTCACTTTCCACTTTAGTTTCCAAACATTTAAACATCTTCTATTCGTTTCTATCCGTTAAGGTTGAAAAGTAATCTCACATATTCACTTATTATCACCTTTAGGTATTTGAACTTCATATTCCACTCTTTTCAATTCGGTTATTAACTCCTCAGTGGTCTTAATTACATCCAATCATTTCTTTCTGCACAAGGCATCTGTTACCATACGGCTTTGTTTAGGTAGTTGTTATTGGATTAATTCAGAATCTTTTGTTAATCCTCGGTCAAAATTTCATACTTGAAAACTCAACGTATAGTTTCTTTCCTTCTAAACTTTGGAGAAAAATCCTTGGGCATCCCACACAGACTTTCTTATTCTTTGAATAGCCGAGGATGTTATCAATAAATACAATTTGCTTACCCAAGTACTCCTTATACACCATGTTCCTTAATTCCTTATAGAAAACTGATACACTTGTTATTTCACATAATATCACCAGAGCTTGCAATGCTCATAACTCATTTTAATCGTAATCTCTGATATGTTCTCAGGTCGGATCTTAAGTTAATCCCCAAGACATAGCACACTTCTTGAATTAGGTCTCATAAGTAATCAATTCTTTATAGGGGTCACTTATTTTTATTCGTTGTTTTGTTAAACTCCCGATAATTAGTACATAATCTCATAATTTCATTCCTTTTCTCCCTCAACATCACTTGTACACTTTACGATTCGCTTCTTATAAAACCACTCCTTGGTCTGCCTCATCCACTAGGCCTCCGATACTTCGCCTTAATTCTTTGACATGTCCAACACTTTTTAATCCATTTTTAAATTTCCTTCTTATACCTGGTTATCACTATTTTTCTTTAAATTTCCATATATCTTTGCATTTCTTCAATAAATTAAATACTTTATATTGTGAATTTCCTGTAGGATCTCATTTCTCAATTCTTTTACTTGTAGCATCCAAGTGCTGGAAGAAAACCAGGGGATATCGTGATCGTTCTTCTGGGCGCATAAATTTCCTCTTACTAAATGTTAACATCGTGATCCATTATCTTCACTTGACATCTCCTTATCTTTTCTTAACAACTCTGACTGAAAGGTCATACTACCTATCCTTGTTTCCTTTGGATTATATATCTAGTTTCCAACTCCAACTTCTGAAATTCCATAGGTAATTCTTTTCGATGTAATCTCTATGTTTATTTTCTCCTTTTTGCTTATTGTTTGACACTACATTTGCTTTTCTTTGTGAATACATACTTCAAACTCTTATGGTCCGTATAGATCTCACACCTTTCTCCATATATATCATGTCTCCCAATCTTTCAAAGCGAATATTATTACTGCTAATTCCAAATTATGAGTAGGGTACTTCTGCTCATAAGGTTTCGGTTGTCTGGATGCATATACAATAACTTTATTATGCTGCATCGACACACCTCTTATTCCCTTATGAGAAGTATCACTATAAACTACAAAACCTCCTTGATATTTTCAAAGTGATAAAGCATGTACTATAACCATTCCCTCCTTTAACTCCGCAAAACTTTCTTTACCCTTCCCCATTTCATACAAACTTCTTACTTTTCCTAGTTAGCTTCGCCAAAGTTGTTACAACTTTCAAGAAATCTTGAAAAAATTTCCGATAATAACCAGCTAATAATAAAACTTCTTACTTTTGTTGGTGCTTTTGGTCGTTCTTTATTTATAGTAACTTTAATCCCTGCTGGATCCCCTTTGGTCTTCTCCTCATTGACTATTTATGCTAAGAATTATACTTCATACAACTTCTTTCTTCTCCAACTCCCCAGTTATCATTAAAAGCTTTGCATGGTCCTCCGTTGACTTTAAGTAACATAAATACAGCTTATCCAGATATTCCTTAAAGATTATGTCCATCAAGTTTAAATATTACTGGTATATTGGTTAATTTAGACGACATTACTAGAATTTTATAGCAGCGGTACTTAGTTATGAAAATTATCCTTGATATGTCCATAGGTTCAATCTCCAATTGGTAACACCCAATTCTTAAATCAAATTTAGAAAATACTTTGCTTCTTCCATCTAATCAAACAAATCATTAGTTCGAGGTAACAGATACTTACTCTTTATAGGAAACTCGTTGAGCTTTCGTTAGTCGACGCATAATCTTATACTTACATCTTTCTTATTAACAATTAATACGGGTGCACCTTATGGGGTACACTAGGTCTAATCACTCCTTCTTCTAACATCTCTTGCATTTGCTTTGCTAACTCCTTCATTTTAACTGGCGCTATTCTGTGCGGGGCCTTGGACACTGGCTTCATTTTAGGTGCTAAGTCAATCGCGAACTTAATTTCTTTATCTGAAGGAAATATTGGTAACTCGTTTGGATACATATCTTGAAACTCATTAATTATTATAAAATCTTCAAGTTCTATATGCATCTAACTTCTATTCATAATCACCAGAGTGCTTACATCTTGGTCACCGTAACCTTTTAACTTAAATCATCGCTAACAAATTCTTTACCTTCATTGGTCCTCTAAACCTCATCATATTCTCATTTGACGGCTTCAGAACCATCTTTTCATCATGTCGGTCTATCTCGGCATTACGCTTAAATAGTTAGTCCCTTTTCTAGAATAATGTCAAATTCTCCTATCTTAAATAATATCAAATCCTCACAAACTTAATAGTTACACGTTCTTGACTTGCTAGTCCTTTAATTATAATCTTATCAATTTAACAGGGTAATTTATCTTATCAACAAAACCTTGAGAGATAAACAATTAAGTTGCTCTCACATCTTTTAATACTTTAACGCATAAGGTATTCACAATAATCATTCACGTCATCACGTCCATATTCTGAATAACATATTTCACAGACAAATCATAAACTTTCGTCCTTGGAGACGTATTCCTTATCGGAGTAGATTCCCTTGACTCTTAGTACATTCTTGACTGTGGCTGGTAATTTGCAATCCTAGCCATGTGCCCTTGTTTTCTTTTCAAGTGCAAGAGGTAGATGGAACTTTTCCCTCTTGGTTCATGATATATTGATTTTTGTTTGAAAAACTTTTGCAAAGAACGATAGTACAACGAAACAACTAAAAAGATTCACAATTTAATAAACTTAGAGTTCAAAAGAAAGAAGAAGTTACAATTTAAATATGAATGAGACAACCACATTGGTACTTAAGATGGCCATTCTTTCATACCATATGGCATACATCACATGATTAGGTGGCGTCCCACCCGACTCTTCGTCATCCCGACAAAGCGTCTCACCATAATACTACTCGTCCCAATCAGAGAACAAAACTTGAGGGAAAAAATAAATTTGAAAGGAATGCAATATCCTCTTTTTCAATATCATCGTAAAGAGTTTATTAAGAAAAGAAGTTCATACATATTTAGGAATAAAAAAGGAATATATGTTGTAATATTAGAGACAAGAATGATACCATTGGTCACCATCCATATTTGACTTGTATTTATCTTTGAGCTTGTTCGATCATATCCCAATTATATCATATAAGAACTTTAGAAGGTACGCTGAAATGCCTTCTCAAATTAAGCATTATGGTAGATTCTTACTTGTTAAGTCTTGCGTCTATAACATCGCACTTACACATATAATACTTTAACAATTCGATCATAATGGCGTTCTTATCAAATAACCTCGAGTTTCCTCTTTTTAATTTAGAATAACCACGAATCATTCAACATAACGATCCTTTTGTTAATAATATTTTTCTTTTAGAATAGTCTGGAAATCTTCCCAATCTTCTTCGGACATGCTCAGGCTTCTGTTAAATCAATGAATTCTTTAAACTCTGATAGTCCTATTAATTGAATGAATAGTTACTCTGTATGCTGATTCTGTTGTTGATCTTATCAAACAATATTTGCACCTTGCTGTTAGGAATAATCAACCTCTTCATAATCGCAGATTACTTTGTTCTCTGAATTAGCAATACTAAGTCTGAAACAAGCATCCTTCCAGGTAATCCGGGTCTTTAACAAACAAGAAACTCGAGTAGTAACTTGACAACCAATGTTTAAAACTTATTTTATTCAAAAAGGCTTTTAGAAATTTTGTAAAGGAAAATCTTTTTTGAAAACTTGTTTAAAAATTTTGAAAATCGCACATCCGGTTGTCCTTACTATATGAGTTGGTTGTTGTCCTTCCTATAACAAGATACCAAGTTAAAGAAATGATCACACAAAGGTCCATTCACTTTCATTTATCTTCTCTCCTTCATTAGGTCTATTACCTTGCTTAATCCATGAAAACTTTAGCTGTCGTTGCATATTATCTTATTCGTAGCTTCATTTCAAAGCTTCCATACTGGTAGTACTCCCATCATCATCTTTGCAGTCATTAAGTGGAACAGGTCTATCCAACAGCCAACAAGTCTATTTCATAGAAAAAAGTTTGCTTATATCACATCACATCACTACTTTACATATCACATTTATCATAGCACCATCATCTAATTCTACGAAAATTCCAGAACTATACTTTTCTCTCTAACTCTTTCAAAATTCCTCTAGTCCATCCCACAAGCTAATCACGGGTGGTCTATTCACTAGTGGCTCCATTTAATCTGGTAGCAGCTATCCTCCGAAACACGTGAATCTTCTTTCTAAATTCCTTCTCACCTTTATTAGTATCTCATATACTTACCATTTACTCTAGCTATCGAATCCATCCTCGTAAATACTGTTGTTCCATAGGACAAGTTTTAAACTAAGGGTATAGAACATGGTGTAGAGTAAACTGAAAAGATACATTTATTGTTGAATGTACAGTAGAACAGGAATACGCAGATGGAGGTTCTTGAATAGGTAGTCTCATATCAAGAGGTGGTAAAATAGTGTAGAATAGCTTGAAGAGGTACAACTGTTATAACAGAAGGTAATACCATTAATACTGATGGAAGAACAAGGTGCAAATCAAATCTGAGAAAAATATGACGATCCTCGAACGGAAGGCTCCAAACGATCAGATGATACAGGGAAATCAGGATATGTCATTGCCGTTGTCTGGAAATAACGTCGCAAGCTAAGAATCCTGAATCGCAACACGAACCGTGCCGGAGACCTACTATACAGCCGCACTCAGCCTTATGACATCTTATCTTTCTATTTCCTATTCCTAATCATAACCCTCTATCCAATCCCGACAATCTAGGCTTGTTTCAGTGACTTATAACCTGTAGCTTTGATACCAACCTGTGGCGCCCTCCAAATCCGGGTCAGAAGTTTGGGGTCCACAACACATACGCTATATATAAACCTGTATAAGAAATATTATTTGTAATGACCCTGCTTTACATAACCACGGATCGCAACAGGTTAAAGTATGAAAATAAGCCACAACCTTAACTTTTATTACAATGTACCAAATCCCAACTAATATAACTTACAACTGATAAAGAAATTTTTCTCACAATCTTTCTACTCAAGTACCATAAAAAGCTCCTGCTAGCTCGAACCAACCCAAACTGGTATCCTAGCTCGAACACTGAACTGGGAAACCTCGCTATCAACCATATCCTTCTTAGCTGTAGAATACATAAAAAGGTTCGCAAGAGTGAGCTAACTAGCTCAGCAAGTCATGATAACGATAACTGAGGTTAAATAATGATCAAACGAGATGATTCAGAGGAATCAAGTTTCTTGTTAAACAATTATTAGAATTGGATATTCATTTTAAATTTTAAAACCAAGGTTAGGCTGCTAATCAGTCACATACTAACCCCGAGCAAGGCACAAAGCTCTGCTCTATAAACTGGATCCAAGGCACACATTGGCACTAACCCCGAGCAAGGCACAAAGCTCTGCTCTATAAACTGGATCCAAGGCACACATTGGCCTAATTCGACCACGAATCTGGTCTGACCACGAATCTGGTCCACATAAAGATAACTATCCAATTATTAAGCAGTTCAATATGATAAACAGTATAACTCAATGAAATAAGTTCATCATCAATAGTAATAAAATATTTGCTTACAAAATATTTGCATAAGAGCATGGAGCAATTCATGGGTACCACGAGGGTATATCAAAGTATGTAAAAGAAATGGCCTCCAGCCTGTAAGGGAATTAGGTATTAGATGAATCAAGGATTTTTTAAGGTTTAGTTCTTTGATGTTATACAAAATGGTTGGGGTATAAAAGTTTCTGTATGTTCAAACAATTCGGTTCCAGTGTTTGGTGTTTGGTATTTATATATCTGGAGAGTAGTATCATATTTGTATGGTTTAGTATCTGGAAATCAATAAGGGATAGTTTACAAAGAATAAGGCTTACGGCTCAAAGATCAAACGATGAGATTCGGGTTCAAGGCTGTATGATTCAAAGTACTCGCAATATAAAAGAGAACTATTTTGAATACTTAACAACATGTCACAAGAGAATTTAGAAATTTTTGCACTATATCTCGAGAAAGGTTTAGAAGTACTTGCCTTGCAGGGCTTTAAAACTATTATTGATCGACTCTGAGCTGACTCTGTCGCTCAGGCTTTATTGTCTATCCACTAGATCACCCTGGATTCGACCTCAACACTTAAGTCCTTTGATTGGAACCTTACTGAGCTTTTCGACTGACCACCAAACTATCTTTCGTCCAATGCCAATTCTCGGGCCTTCCGACTAGAACCTACATAGTCGAAATACCCTAATTTAGACCTTCAGTTATGCTTGACATATCCTCACTAACAATCTACCCGAACGTTAACAAAACCCGACTCGTAACATACTTCCTATAATAATACACGTATCAATTAGGGTTCACGTTCTCGAAAATTGGTTCGGTGTTCGTTTCCAGAAAATATGTATATATGTCCTTTTCCAAAATTAGGGTTATTGGTTTTCACAAATTATTTCATCACAACACATAATTAGGTTCCGTATAGAGTATTCATATATAACCGATCGACGTTCCGATAGTCATTGGGCAGCACCTCCTTTGATTATCGGCTAACCCGTCGAACATCCTGATGTCAAATCAATTCACAACAACTACAACGACAATCCAATCACAATCCAAATGCACGAATCCCAATCACCGATTCATACCAATAATACCCGTTGAAATCCATAAATTCCCAAATTTCAAATCAATTACAATACTAATTATTATTCGTATTTTATATTTTTAATTTGCAGGACTCAGAATATTTATCATAGTCCACCGTCAGCTCGTCGAGGCTCATCGCCGACGGCGGTAAAATCTATTGGTGCCCGATACTATTCGGGTTTCCAAATAAATTTCGCCGATTCAACTAAAATTTCCATTCGCAATTATTTATATCACGAATATTATTCAATTATTTCCTGTAGAAAATAAGAGTTCAGTCAATAAAATAAGGTACATGTTCGAATAGAATACAGCAACAGGCAACCATCACATAAAAAAAACTACACCTTCACAGTCACACACGCGTTGTCGCGCACTCACACACACAACACACACACGTTGCACACACTCACACACTCAAACACACACACACACACTTAAACACACACACACTTAAATACACACACATATCACATATATACACACGGATATATACATAGAAACAATTATAGAGCCAAAGAATCGATCGACGCAGCCGGCCGGAGACTCACCGAAGAAAGGCGGCGGCGGCAACAAGACCCAGGGAGGGTAGATGAATCGGAAAGAAAAAGAGAGGGAGGAGGGAAGAAAACAGAGAGTAAGGAAGAGGAGTTGAGAGACTGAGAAATAGAGAGTGCAGATGAGAGATCGAGAGCAAGAACAGGGGTTGGGTTTTGTTTGTTTTTGTATTTTATTTCTTTTTTATTCCCCTGTAACAACCAGCAATTGACACGTATAAGAAATAACCCAGCTTGTATCTGTTGATAATCCAAAATCCTGACACGTATAGTTTACCCTTCTGACAGCCTGGTTCCACTCCATCTTTTGATATTTAACGATATAATGCTCGGATGAAAAAAATAACCCGATAAATTAGTGAAATAACTCTAAAATTTCCGAAATAATTAAAACTAGTAAAATAAATTTTCCATAATTTTTAAAGCATTTTGGAATAGCGCAGCATACCCGCATTCACAATTAACGAACCGAGCTGCACTTAAAATGAATCCAGAAAATCACGAAAATAGGCTTAAAATATTATAAATATCCCGAAGTTTATAAAAACATAAATTTCATAATTTTTTAATAATTTCTAAAAAGCGATTTATACCCGCTTTCATCAATTAAACGAATCGACGTGCAGGTGAAATTAATCCCAAAAATTTCCCAAATTAATTTTAAAATTCTCGGAATATTCCAAACTTACATAAATATAGGTTTCATAATTTTTGAAGAATTATGGAATTAAATGCGGATTTTACAATTAAATGCAACCAGAAAATCATACAGGGCTAAATAATTGATGAAATATTGATTTCTATATTTTATAAAATCCCAAAAATAATTATTATAATTATAGAACCATAAAAACAATTTTAAAGATATTTCAGATATTTATGCAAATAAATTTGCACTAAATCCACTTTTGAAAGTGAAAACAATTCAATACGACTCCATAATTAATCACGCGGACAACCCAGTACACCATAAATCACACATAGATGATAATCAAACAATACATAGCGGTCAAAACGAATACACATATTTTATTTATTTAATAATTTCCATTATCACATATTTAAATAATTTAAAAAAAATACACTAGTCGTTATACCGCCGGCCGACATCATTGCTTTTCCGGTATACGCTGATTTAAGGCTAGAGCATGATCGACTCTAGGGGAAGTATGATAGGCTGATGGAGCGATTTGATGAGGAACATAGGACTGAGCAGATGATGGGCGAGGGACCTAAGGAAAAGACCATTTCGAAGCTTGAGTCATTGATCCAGGTGGCTACTATTAGACTTGGAGAGATGTCCGTGCACCAAGACCGGACTAGGTAGATCACTATCCAGATGATAGCGGATGAGCTGATGAGTGTGGTAAGGATGCTTTGTTGAATATATTTGAGATGTCATGTCTAATATGTTTCATGTTTAGTTCTCAGATCTTAATAAACAGGAAATATTTGTTCTTACTGGAATCAGGACTTACTGAAAGTCAGAACTTAAGAATATCAGAACGTAGATTATCAGAAGATAATATCAGAAGATGGATATCAGAACATATGTACTGGAGACTTACAGTTAATGAAGGAAGCTGATTTACAGAAAAGAAGATCGAGACTAATACAAGAAGAAGATAAGCATGGAAAGAGTTCGAGGACTAGAAGAATTATAAGATATCTGGTTGATATATTTTAGGAGACAGAATTATATTCCATATCAATTAGAAGTTATCTTGTAACTGTATGTCTATATAAATACAGACATAGGTTTACTCTATAAGAGTTACGATCATCGAGAAGATCATACAATTGTAACCTAGCAGCTCTCGTGATATTTGTTCATCACTGAGAGAGAACAGTTTCATTGTAACAAAGTTTGTTATATCGAATACATCTGTTTTCAGTTACTTGTGCTTTAAATTGATTTGATTGTATTTTACACTGTATTCAACCCCATTCTACAGTGTTGTGTGACCTAACAAGTGGTATCAGAGCCTATCTGTTAACACACATACAGTAAAGATCCAAAACAATCATGTCTGAAGAAGCAGAAAATCCAACCAAGCCTGCCAAAACTGAAGAAACTCCAAAGACTCAAACCCACAGTCAATATGAGACAATCAGGGTTCCCATTCTGAGACTGTCTGAGTATCCCATCTGAAAAGTGAAGATGGCTATGTTTCTGAAAGCTACAGATCCAGAATACCTTGACAGAATTAATAAAGGATCGCATAAGCCAACCAAACTCTCTGTTGAAGTTGCAGATCAGCCAGAAAAGACCATACCAAAGGAGAAAAGTGAATACACAGCTGAATATATCTCATCTATTGCCAAGGATGCAAAGGTTTGGCATTTGCTGCATAGTACCATTGATAATGTCATGTCAAATAGGTTAATACAATGCAAGACTGCTAAGGAGATATGGGATGCTTTGGAGACAAGGTGTCAGGGAACTGATGCAATCAAGAAAAATAGGAGGACTATACTCACTCAAGAGTATAAACACTTTGACTCGAAAAGTGATGAGTCATTAACTGACTTATATGACAGGTTTGTCAAACTCTTGAATGATCTGTCACTGGTGGACAAGGAATATGACATTGAAGATTCAAATCTAAAATTCATTTTAGCCCTTCCTGAAAGCTGGGATTTGAAAGCTACTATTATAAGAGATAATTATGCTCTTGATGAAACTACTCTTGTTGAAATTTATGGAATGCTCAAGACTTATGAACTTGAGATGGATCAAAGAAGCAAGAGACATGGGAGAAAGTCAAGAACAGTTGCTCTTAATGCTAAGGAGGAATCCCCCAAAATGGTTATCTCAAAGAAAGGAAAAGGAAAGGCTCTCTTCATAAAGTCTGATTCAGGATCGTCAAGTTCTGATGATGATGATTCAGAAACCGAAAGTCTATTTGAAGGAGATGCTAATGAAGAGATGATGAAGATGTGTGCTCTTATGGTGAAAGGTATCACAAAGATAGCCTACAGGAAATTCAGAAGGGGAAAGAAGTTTTCAAAGAAAGGTAGAAGTTCTGACAAGAAGGGCCTCAGAAAATCTGAAGGCACAGGAGGAAAGTCTGACAGAGGAGATTACTCAAATGTCAAATGCTACAACTGTGGTGAGAAAGGCCACATATCTCCTGACTACAAGAAAGGAAAGAGTGACAAAGGCAAGGCTCTTGTCACAAAAAAGAAAAGTTGGACAGACTCCTCAGATTCTGAAGATGAGGAAAATTATGCCTTGATGGCAAATACTGATAGCAGTTCTGATGCTGCTGAGTTAAAGGTACCTCAAATAACTTATGCCTTTCATATTGATGATATTACTGAGTTGAGATTATATCTTAAAACCATATTTATTAGCTATAGAGATCAAACTTCAACATGTGAAAGATTAACTTTTGAAAATCTTGCTTTTAAAAAGAGGAATGATTATTTAGAAAAAGAGTTAGTTATGTTCCATCAAACTCAGAAGGATAGAGATGATGCTTTCTATGTGAGAGATGAAGTGCTAAAAATGAATAAATCTCTAAAAACTGAGTTAGAAAAGGAGAGAGAGATTATCAGGACTTGGACTAACTCTGGCAGAGCAACTTAGGATATACTCAGTAGTGGGAACTGGAAAGAGGGCTTAGGTTATGGAGATGAGAAAAGTGAAAAAGGAACTGAACAAGTTAAGCCAATTATTGTTAAACAGACTATTAAAACAAAGGTAGATCCTGTTAAATTTGTAGCTAAAAATGTAAAGTCTGAAGTGATAGCAGAGTCAACTTCTGACAAATTAGAACAGGATAAACCAACTAAAGTTAACATAGGCTTAATGACAAAGAAGCAGCTTAAACATAAACTGAAAGAGATTACCAGTGTAAATAAGGTAAAGGCATCTAGGAAAAATAGGAATGAAAAGGAATGTGTGAATAAAAGCAACAATTATATTCCTGTTCCTAATGCTCCTAGAAAGAAATGCTATAACTGTGGAAACTCTAACCATCTGGCTTCTTTTTGCAGGAAGAATAAGAATATAAACTCCTTACCTTCAAAGTCAGGAGTTAAGAGTCAGTCTATTAGATTTAAGTCACAAAAATCCTTGTTTTCATTGTGGTAGTATATGGCATTCCATTTATACTTGTAAGGAATATCATAGTTTGTACTATGATTATTATCAGATAAAACCTTTTTTGAAGAAAGTTACATTAATTCCTTCTAGTGTAAAGCATGATGCAAAGTCTGATACTGTAAAATTTGATAAGAAAAATGTTAGCATAAACTCTGATGTTAAATCCGCTGCAAATGTTAACAAACTTAAAAAGGCCAAAGGATCCGAGCAAGTCTGGATCCTTAAAACTAACCATTAGTGGTTTTTGTGATTGCAGGGCAACAGGAAGAACATCCTGGTTCTGGACAGTGGATGTTCATGACATATGACTGGAAATAAAGCCCTGCTATCTGACTTTGTGGAGAAAGCTGGCCCAGGAGTTTCTTATGGAGATGGCAATATTGGGAAAACTCTAGGATATGGCAAGATCAATCTTGGGAATGTCATCATAGAATCAGTAGCTCTAGTCTCAGGACTTAAACACAATCTGTTGAGTATAAGTCAAATCTGTGATAGAGGTTATCATGTGGATTTCTTTAAAGAACACTGTGAAGTTATAAGTATTTCTACAGGCAAAGTGGTTCTAAAAGGATACAGGCATGGTAACATTTATGAAGCCAGAGTTTCAACAAGTACTGATGGTTCTGCAATTTGTCTGTTGAGTAGAGCATCATTTGAAGAAAGCTGGAATTGGCACAAGAAACTCTCTCATTTAAATTTCAATAATATAAATGAGCTTGTAAAGAAAGATCTTGTGAGAGGACTGCCAAAAATAGTATTTGCTCCTGATGGCCTTTGTGATTCATGTCAGAAGGCAAAACAAAGAAAATCTTCTTTCAAGAGCAAAACTGAGTCATCAATTCTTGAGCCTTATCACCTACTGCATGTTGATCTATTTGGTCCAGTCAATGTCATGTCTATTGCAAAGAAGAAATATGATATGGTTATAGTGGATGAGTTCAAAAGGTACACATGGGTGTACTTCTTGCACAAGAAGACTGAAACTGCATCTACCATAACTGATCATGTCAGACAGCTGGATAAATTGATCAAAGATTCTGCAAAGATCATGGAATCAAACAGGAATTTTCTGCACCTGGAACTCCACAGTAAAATGGAGTTGTAGAAAGAAAGAACAGAACTCTCATTGAAGCTGCACGAACAATGCTTGATGAATCAAAGCTACCAACCTATTTTTGGGCTGAAGCTGTACAGACTGCTTGTTTTACACAAAATGCTACACTCATAAACAAGCATGGAAAAACACCATATGAAATGGTGAAGAAGAAGAAGCCAAATCTGAAATATTTTCATGTATTTGGTTGCAAATGTTTTGTTCTTAAAACTTATCCTGAGCAGCTGTCAAAATTTGATCTAAAAGCTGATGAAGGAATTTTTTGGATATCCACTTTCCACAAAAGCCTTCAGAGTCTACAATTTAAGAACAAGGGTTGTCATGGAATCTATTAATGTCTCTTTTGATGATAAGAAGATTATTGGACTTGAAGATTTCGATGATCATGATCAGCTGAGATTTGAGAATGAAGATTTAAATTCTGATTCTAGAAATTCTGATGACTTAAATCCTGATCCTGTAAATTCTGATGTCATTAAAACTGTGGTAACAACTTCAAAGGAAAATGCACCTGTCCAGGGGGAGCAAGCTGGAGATCCTATCACATCTCAAAACTCTCAAGAAGCATCAGAAATAATTACTGGCTCTTCAAGTTCTGATTCATCTAGTTCTGATGAGCTAAATTCTGATAATTGTGGAAGCTCTGATTCTTCAACTCCTGAAAAATCAGTTACGGAGGGCGGAAAGGGCAAAAAGCGATATTCAAATTCTGAAGTCTCAGAGAGCATAACTACAGGGGGAGCATCAGAAAATGCTGATGGAGACAGCATGGATCATGGGGGAGGATCCAGTTCTAGAGATCAACTTCCATCTGCAAGAAAGTGGACTAAAGCACACACACCTGACTTAATCATTGGAGATTCTGAAGCAGGTGTCAGAATTAGAACTGCAACTTCAAATGAATGTCTCTATCATTCTTTTCTATCTCAGACTAAACCAAAGAAAGTGGAAGAAGCTCTTCAAGATGTTGATTAGGTGCAAGCAATTCAGGAAGAGTTAAATGAATTTGAAAGAAATAAAGTCTGGACCCTAGTGCCAAGACCAAAGAACAGATCAGTTGTAGGTACAAAATGGGTGTTCAGAAACAAAACTGACAGTGATGGCATAATTACAAGGAATAAAGCAAGACTGGTTGCTAAGGGCTACTCTCAACAGGAGGGTATTGATTATGATGAAACATTTGCACCGGTTGCTAGATTAGAAGTTATATGGATCTTTTTGGCTTATGATGCTCACAAGAAGTTTAAAGTCTTTCAAATGGATGTGAAAAGTGCTTTTCTCAATGGAGAATTGGAAGAAGAGGTATATGTTGAACAACCTACAGGCTTTATAGATCCTAAATTTCCCAATCATGTCCACAGGCTTGACAAATCACTTTATGGCCTTAAGCAAGCTCCAAGGGCATGGTATGAGACTTTAGCTCAATTTCTTCTGGAAAGTGGATTTCACAAAGGCACAATTGACAAGACTTTATTCTACCTAAACCATGGAAAGGACTTACTTTTGGTACAGATATATATTGATGATATCATATTTGGTTCTACTAATTCCAAACTGTGTGAGAAGTTTGCAAAGCTAATGCAGTCAAGTTATCAAATGAGTATGATAGGAGAACTCAGCTATTTTTTGGGCCTTCAAGTCAAGTAAACTGAAGAAGGCACTTTTATCTGTCAATCCAAGTATTTCAGAAATTTACTGAAGAAATTTAGAATGTAAGATTGTTCAACTGCATCCACTTCCATGGCCACTGCAACCAAGTTAGATAAGGATACTGGTAAATCAGTAGATATTACTAACTACAGAGGTATGATTGGCTCATTACTCTATCTAACTGCAAGTAGACCTGATATCATGTTTGATACCTGTCTTTGTGCAAGATTTCAGGCTGATCCAAGAGAACCTCACTTATTAGCTGTGAAAAGAATTTTCAAGTATCTTAAGGGTATAGTTGATCGAGGATTGTGGTATCCTAGGGAATCAGATTTTAAGCTAATTGGTTACTCAGATGCAGATTTTGCAGGATGCAAAATTGACAGGAAAAGCACTAGTGGAAGCTGCCAATTTCTTGGAGGCAGATTGGTTTCTTGGTTTAGCAAGAAATAAAAGTCAATTTCCACATCAACTGCAGAAGCAGAATATATTACCGCAGGAAGCTGTTGTGCACAGATTCTTTGGATGAAGAATCAGTTACTGGATTATGGGTTAGAATTTTCTAAAATCCCTATTTATTGTGATAATCAAAGTGTTATTGCTATGATAGGTAATCTAGTTCAACACTCAATGACAAAGCACATCAGCATAAGGTACCATTTTATAAGGGAACATGTGGATGAAGGTACAGTAGAATTGCATTTTGTTCTAACAGATCAACAGCTGGCAGATATCTTCACAAAACCACTATGTGAAGCTACTTTTATAAGATTAGTAAATGAACTTGGAATGGTTTCAGGTTCTTTCTCTAAATCTGCTTAGTTTTTGTTCTCATGCATCAGACTTTATGATCAGTGTTTACAGATTGTATAATCTCTATATAATATGTGCTTAATTTGAAATTCATTAAATGCTGATTGTTATCTGATGTGGATTTATATACTCTGATAAGTGTTTTGAATGTTCTGTGACTATTCAATCCAATGAGGATAATTGTGCTAGATGCTGACCTAGTAGTCTTTAACATACTAGAAATCCCATATATGAATTAGTTGTTTATATGGAAATTCATTAATACAAGTAGATTCTGATATTGAGCTTAGTCAAGTTTACTTTGTGTATCTTACTATTAAGTCACAAACTAGATTCTTGTTTCTTATCTGTCAAATTCTGATGTCAGTAAATCTTAAGAATGAACTAAGTGCTCATAAGCCTCACTTATCAAAAGAAAAAAAATTAAAGAAAAAAGAATAAAAGAATAAAAGTCAGGTACTCCTTTGAGATCTAGAGTAAAAATGTGGAAGGGAAGACCCAAGTGCATTGCTGGTATTAAGTAATATGCATTAGAAAATCAAAAAAAAATCTTGGTGACTTTTCACACTCTATGATTACTGGAGAAATACTCTGATAACAGCATAAATTCTGATAAGCAGTCGTGACTCACTTACACTGAGAAGCCACTGTAAAAAGTAATTTCAAAAGATGCATAAAATGAGCACAAACAGTTGAGGTGGACTCATGCATAAATTTTTTCTATAGTAGACATCATGATTGATGACAGATTTTAAGCATTTTTCTGAGTTATGCCTTATTTCTAAGATATACTGAAGTTTATCGGACTTTAATCTTTATCTGATATCTTGCTGAATGCACACACTTTCACTCCATATGAATGATGAAAATTACTGTGGTGATTTAGTTGTTTTTAACAAACAGTTAAGTGTCAGTTGCATATATTCTGAGGACAAGTTCTGATGGAAGTTCTGATGATTAAACTCTGAAGAAAACAAGTCAGTATTTGTATGATGAATCACAGAAAAAGATATTCACTTGTTGAGTATAGAAGCCATATTCTGATGACTGTTAAAATCTGGTATAAGTTAAGTTCTGATAGTAAATCCTGATGGAATCTTTGATGCTTACGTGGCATTTTTCTTTACTTGACTTATTTGTGATAAAATCTGAAACAGTCATATTTAAATCAGAATAATTTGGGTGAAATAAATCAGTCATAATTATTATGGGTAAGTGGTTAACATGTATGTCTTGAAAACCTACATGTGCACAGTAATTATTAATTATTTCCCGTGCCCATTAACTCCAGTAATCCCAATGTCTTCCAACCAACCTCAGATGGTATCACCTTCGGCTTACCCAATTTTGACTTATCCAACTCAGGCCAGAACTTTTAACATGAATATGAAAGATGTAATTCAAAGCTCAGATGTGGTGTCAGGTACGCTTTCTGTGAATATTATTAGTGCTAAAGTATTAATTAATTTTGGAGCCACGAGATCTTTTAATTCGAGATCATTTGTTGATAAACTGAATTGTGAAACCTAGTTGTTGCGTGAACCCTTATCCATCATCTTAGCTAATCAGGACGGAGTGCCTGTCAATCATGTTTGTCCTCATTATAGAATAGAGATAACCAGACATGTTTTCCCTGCAAACCTTATACCTTTCCAATTAGGCGAATTCGATGTAATTATAGGAATGGATTGGTTGACTAATTTTAGTGCGCAGATAGATTGTAGGAATTAGAAGGCAGTATTAAGTATGCCTGAAGGTAAAAGAGTGACGTTTAACGTCCATAAGAAAGCGTGAACATTTTTCACCTCGATGCATGCAAAGAAGTTGATTCAGAAGGGATGTAAAGCATATTTAGCATATGCAGTTAACAAAAGTAAAGAAGTTTCTAATCCATACGACATTCCCGTAGTATGAGATTTTCCAGATGTCTTTCTGGAAGAGCTTCCTGGTTTACCCCCAGACCGTCAAATAGAATTCACGATAGATCTTGCACCCGACAATGAACCCGTATCAAAAGCACCATATAGAATGACACCGACGGAGATGAAGGAATTGGCAAAAAAATTACAAGAATTATTGGAAAAGGGAATCATAAGACCAAGTGTTTCGTCGTGGGGCGCACCAGTTTTATTTATAAAAAAAAGATGGAAGTATGAGACTTTGTATAGATTATCGAGAATTAAATAAGTTGACGAGTCAATAGAAGAGTTCAAAAAGAAGATAAGTATTAAGACCTTGGAAATACCTTCTCTTTCTATAACTTCTTCTGACATGTCTCAAAAAGAGGTATATATTAGAATATATATTCCATAACACCCGTTTTCAATCATGTATTGTGCCAGAGGCTGTCATGAAGCTTATTTTCAGGTTCTGATAGCTCTGTCAAGTTGCAATATTGAAATTTCAACCACTTAGCTATTTTAAGCCCAAATCTTGTTTTCTGGATTTCATTTTCTCCAGAAATATCAGTTGTGAAACCTTTTCAGTTTTGATCCAAGGATTTCATTAACAAGTCATTAATTAGAAACCCTTGATTATTCATTTGATTTTGAATTCCTTTTATATTCTTTTACCCTGACTGAGATGAAAAACCCTAACTATAGGGGACACAAGATATACCTCTCTGTGTGATAAGAGTTGGATGGGACGCCATCACTTGTGTGTGTTGTGACTACAAGAAGGTTAACAACCATTAGTTGTGTATTAATTTAGACACGCAACACCAAGTTCATTTGATCATATTAATCTCTTAATTATTCTTTCATTTCAATAATACTTTCTTCAAAAAAAAATTAGATTTAGTAACCACAATGGTAGGACACCCGTTATGATATGAAATTCTTTTCTCGTTGGAATTACATGATTTTATTATCTTAAATATTCGAAGATTTGCCAATCAAGTTGAGATGGGTTATCCTGGTCAATAGAAAGTAGTACTTTTGGATGAAATTACCACGAGCGACAGTGGACTGGGATGCGATTAAAATATCAGTGGCGTATAACGAAGTTAGTCTGTTTCTTTACTTCTCTCTCTATTTATCCCTATCTCTCTTTTTTTTTCTTTTTCTTTATCTTCCTCTCTATTTTTTTCTCTCTATTAGTAAACGTGAGAAATTGGTTACATGCCAAAGAGTGAAAGCGGAACAACAGAGGCCAAGTGGTTTGATTCAGCCGTTGAAGATTTCAGAATAGAAGTGGGAAAATATTTCTATGGATTTAGTAGTAGGTTTATCACGAACACGATCTGGACACGACGCTATTTGGGTAATAGTTGATTGCCTTACGAAGTCATCACATTTCTTTCCAAACAATGAGAAGTCTTCATTAGATAGACCGGTTCATATGTATGTACGCGAAATAGTATTACATCATGGTGTACCTGTATTGATAGTTTCGGATCGAGATCCGTGATTCAACTCAAGATTTTGGAGACAAATTCAAGAAAGGCTTGGAAAAAACTGAATATGAGTACGGCATAATTTCCGTAAACTGATGGCCAAAGTGAACAAACGATCCAAAACATTGAAGATATGTTCCGAAGTTGTGCGATTGATTTTTCAAGAAGTTGGGACGACCATCTACCACTCTTAGAATTTTCATATAATAACAGTCACCACTCCAGTATTGGCATGCCACCGTTCGAAACTCTACATGGACGAAAATGTAGAACACCAACAAGTTGGGATAAAGTTGGAGAAGGGGAGATTCTAGGACCCGAATTGATTCAACAAATGAAGGACACGGTCACTGTGATTAAGGGGGACCCCGCTCGAAAGGATGTAAACTTTGAAATAGGGGAAGCTGTATTATTAAAAGTGTCACCATGGAAAGGATTGACCCGGTTTAGAAAGAAAGGGAAATTAGCACCGAGAAATATCGGTCCGTTTGAAATCTTGAATCAAGTAGGGAGATTTGCTTACGAATTATCCTTGCCACCGCAGTATCAACATGTGCATAATATATACCATATATCACTTCTTAAGAAATATAACACAGACGATAACCATGTGATAGAAATTGAACCAGTAGAGATTCAGGAAGATTTGTCGTATGATGAACAACCTGTTCAGATACTTGATCGACAAGAGAGAAATCTTAGGAAGAAATCAGTAAGTCTTGTGAAAGTATTGTGGAGAAAACCCACGGTTGAGGAGTCAACATGGGAGCTAGAGCCAAAGATGCGGAACCGGCATCCTCATTTATTCTCTTAGATTCTGAGGACAGAATCCTATAAGGGGGAGATGATGTGACAACCATAAAATTAATTAGATTATTATATAAGTATATATATGTGTATATATATATATATATTCTGTGTAATAATATGAATTCTCGTGAATTATGTAATTTGATTCTTGTGGTTGCGTATATGTACGAATATTTAGATATGAGAATCTTGTGCTTAGACAATTAGATAAAATTGAGATAATGATGGATTATATATTTCAAAATTTTAGCTGCATAAAAATTTAATTATTGCATGCTTAAATGATTTATTGTTCAAGCATTTAATCTTAGAAAATTCCTTTTTTTAACAATTTTTGTTCAAAAATTTTGAAAGTAATTTTATAAAATTTCTAATATTCTAAAGTATTTTATCGTATAATTTTTGTGATTTATGAAATTATAAATTATTTATTAACAATCTTTCTTTTAAATCATGTTTTAATTTTTAGAATAATAGTTATTGGATTACTATAGTACCCCCTTGCATGAAAATTCTCACACAATAGATACTAAGGCTATGATTGACATTTCACACCCCACTAACTCATTTTTACAAACCAAAAGACTTGTTTTCCCTTGCATGCATTATTTCTCAAGCTTGGCAAAAGGATATAATTGACCTTTCTCAATTCCACTACCATTATAACCATTTAAAAGACTAAAGTACAAGTGAGTGTTATCATTTTCCACCCACCACCACATTTTTCACTTCACTCCCTCCTTGTTCCATTCAGCCAAGAGCAAACCCCCCGCCCCCTTCTCTCATTTTATTTCATTTCTCAAACCAAACCAAGCAAAAACCTTGTTCATCTTGTGATATCTCTTTGATACTTGGAAGTTCTTCCAAATTTGAGGTAAGCTTATTAAGTGCATGTTGTGTTCTTGAGCCAAATGTTTAGACTTTGATTCTCATGAATCTATGGTCTAAAATCATGGTGGCTTATAGATATGAACTTGATATGGTCTTGGAGAAGTATTTTACTTCTATTTCCCAAGTCATATTCTTGTTCATAAACATTTGGCAATGATTTCTTAAGAGCCTAATGTTTAGAGTGTTGATCTTGAGAAGTTTTTATGAAAAATGACCATGCATGTTGTTTTGCTCCTTAAAATATTGTTTTATAAAGTTTAAACTCTTGCATGCTATATTTTCTTCAATATATATTAAGTTTTAGCACTTGCATGTTGGATTTAGCACTTGTATGTTGGATTTAGCACTTGCATGTCGGTTTACAAGTGATTTTCGAAGTAAAAACCATACTTGATAATTTTGTGCTTTGGTACTTGATTTTTATGTGATGCATGCTATGGTTTATGTTATAAAAATGCTATATGAAGTATTCCATGATGATAAGTGATTATATTCAGTAGATATAAAGTGATTATTTTTAATATATAGATTGAAATTTTGCTTAAAAACTCGAAGATATGAAATTGCTATTGTAGTTGCTTCTTTTAAAATCTTGATAATCGATTTTTGTGTTAAATAAAATATGATTAGAACTTGTATACTAGAATTAAGCAGGTATTAGTACATCATAGTACTTGATTGTTGATTTGTTGTTTGGTGTTGGTTGATAAGAAGGGAGTTAAGGTGGAAGGAGATGCATTTGACACTTAGTGGCATATTTTGCACCATAAGTTTAGGATGTTTTAGATGTGCATTGGTGAGGCCTTGATAGGCCCGAACTCATTAGAGTTAGGACTTAGTATATACTTTATTCCATTAGCTTTATATTGAATAAAAATATGCATTTGGGTAGGTGCACAAGCACAAAACCGAGGGGAGCACAAAATATGGCAGATTTGGTGTAAGTCCATATTTGAGCGATTACAATCATGCTTTAAGTTAGGCATTCATTGGGAATTGGTTTATATGAGTATAATGAATTCTTAGAAAGCTTATCAAACCATTAAAATCAATAAATAAACAAGATAAGTGAGTATTAATTTGGTAAAAACAGGGCAGTTTGGAAATCAGGGGAGGCAATTTTGTGTCAACTTCCACTTAAGGCCTAAGGAGGCCTGAGTGAGGTATTTGAGTCATTCCAAATTTTAGAGTCATTCAAGAATTTTCCTTTTCAATTTTCAGAAAAATTCTTGAATTGCATTAGAGTCTTAGTAACCTTTTAGAGTTGGTTTCGAGTAAAGGCCCAAGATGGAGATACCCCATTTCCACCAAAACACCCGAGAGTCACCGTTAGAGTTGCATTCAAAACTTGAGAGAAGTACATTGCATTTGTGTGTCTTTTGTGAGAGGCCTTAATGTCAAACCAAGTTTGGGAGTTATTTTTATGTCATAAAAGTTTGTGGGAGTCAGAATTGAGTGAAGGCATAAGGTGGAAAAGAATATTTCTTCCAAGGCACACAAGGGGTGCCAAAGTAAGCATTCGGGAAAGTTTAGTTTGTGCATTGGTTTTGCGAGTCATTTGAAATGAGGGTTAAGTGTGCTTTATAAATTTTAAGTTGAGTTGAGGTCTGTAGAGGTGAAGTAGGAGTATTGGTCATAATGTTTGTGTGTTACTTAAACATTTGCATAAGGATCTAGAATAAATAAAGTATAAGTATGCTCTATTAACTAGATAATAATTGTCATGCCATTTCATGTCTATGTGATTATGTGGAATATTGATGCATATATTACTTGTAAATAATTAAGTTTATGTGGATATATATATACTAGTTAATAGGGCCGACATATGTATATTAGAAGCTTATAATTAGTAAAGAGTTAAGGTATAATTAGTAATGAGGTCTAATATTATGTGTAGGTTCCGAAACTGAGAAAGGGAAAACTTGTGCCATTAAAATATAGTAATTTCCAAATCGAATAAGAAGGAAAGTACTTCTGACCCTTTTATTGTATTGCAAATATTCCTATCCTCGATCGTAGATTACTACAAATGCTTTTGTTCGTATTTTATGATGATTGCCATGCTTTTACCCGCAACTTATAAATATTGCAAATGTTTTTTTATTTTTAACTTGCAACCTTGCTAATGTTTTATCCTTGATATATTCCTCATTCCATTGATTTCATTTGACCTACGCGTGAATAGTGATAACCTAGAACCCTTTTGATCATTACCGATAGTTGTTGTTACAATACCCTCCATGACATCCATGTTATAAAACGAATGATTGTTTAAAAATCAAATAAATGTTTCCTTGATTTAATGGATTGGACTTAGATGCAAGTCCCTTTCACACTTATTGGTAGGCTTAAATGTTGCCTAGGGATCCCATTATATTTGAGAACCCAGCGCGGTTCGGGATTACTTCGCGACTGATCATCGGCTGTAATCTGTAGCGTCCTAAAATGAGTTTTTGAAGACGTTTTGATTAGAAATGTTTATAACATGTTGCCATGATGCCATTATGCTATATATCATGTTCCCTGCCTTTAAGATATAATTTCTTGCTATTAATGCCTTTGATACCATCCATCCTTTTTTTGAATTATGCTCTTCAGACCATGTGTTGTGACAATCCTAGGTTTTGACCACTATCACATCATTGTCAGTAGCTATAATCTGCATTAGCCATTAATAGTTGTTAGCCATATAACGTTGGAGGTCATTCTGCTACAGCTTCCCTTAGCCATTGATAGTCACTTGATTAACAGTTGGTAGGCTTACATATATAGCAGTTGATGCTTCTTTTTATTTAGCAGTCGAAAATTCACTTCACTTAATCTAAATTAGATGGCATCAAATATTTACACTTGGTCATCCTATTTTAGATTATCCATTTAGTCAACATGACTTCTAAATGAATAAAGTAATTGTTATCTGTTTATTCAGATCTCATACAAGATGTTACAATGACCACATCATCTGATGAGCTATTCCTCCAATTGTTATCCTTTAGGATGGTTAGTAGTTGGAGATTTCGTCTAAACATAAATATGCAAATGTAGTTTTGATTATCATCAGAATTTAGGCTTGATTCCTAACAATCTCCCCCAATTTATGATTGATAGAATAACAGCCATAAATTAAACCCTTGATGATAACAAAACACATCTTGATAAATTAAGCATTAGGCGTGCATAAATGTGTTATTTTAAGCTACTCAAAAATGAAATGTACAAGGATATAGTTTTGAGGAAAGATGTTACCGTTATTCCCTAACAATATAACAATGGAATTATAGAAGGGGGTTAAATGGAATTCTGGTTTCTTTTTGCTTTTCTGAAAAACTCTTTCTTAAATATACACCTATGTTTATGAAAATGCAAGAATGCAGATAAGGCTTTTAAAGTATTCTACTAACACAAAGTAAATAAATACAAGTTTAAAAACTTTTTGGTGAATTTGTCTTTCCACCAAAGATGTATATATTGAAGAAATCTCTGTGATGCAAAATGCACACAGCTGCTTGCTAGTATATGCTACAACTTAGAACTTGAGAGTACTAAAGATACAGCTTACTTGTTCTACTTTTTTTCTAGTTAATCTAAGATACTTGTTACACTTGGTTTATATATTCACCAAGTTTACATGTGAAATAAGACAAGAATAATATTCCTATCAGCTAGGTCCAAACATATGCTTCTTCATTTCTCTGTCCAATGCAATCCAAGTAAGATACAACATCTTTGAACGAGCTTATTTTGCATGGAAATGGAAATGCTTCATTTTCTTCTAAAACCTACAATCAGGTTGTCACATTCCTTTTATGCACTATCAACTCATGTGACTCTGTCAGCTTCTGTCAAGTCACTATCAACTGCTATCTTTGATGATCATTCGTTGAAGCTACATTGGTGTTATCCGTTGAAGCTTTATTGAGTTATCCGTTGACAATATATTAGTTTCATCCATTGAAGCTTTCTTGTTAACATCCTTTGAAGATTTATCTGATATTAGTTGAAGATGCGTATGCATTGAAGGTATATCAGTTATCCGTTGAAGCTTGTAGAGTCATCCGTTTAAGCTTGTAGTTTAGCAGTTGAAGATATTTTCTTAGCAGTTGATACTCTTTCACTTCTACAAAATAACAAGGCATTTTGTATTTACACTTAGCCCACTTATTTTGTATATCTTGCTAGTAGTTAACATGACTTAGAAACTATAATCACTACCAAATCCCCCATCTATTATAGTGTACAGAGTGTGCTACATACTTATTAGCATAAGCTACTCCTTCAATGAATAGACTAACTACGGTTATCCGTTGAAGGCTACAAAAAACAATTAACAAATCTACTTAAGGTGTTTTGGTGAATTATCATCAAGACTATAACATATTCCTAACAATCTCCCTCAATTTATGTCTAATGAAATTATAGGCATAAATTTAGGTGACTTGATGATAACAAAACACCCTGTAAAATTAATACAATGAAAAGTAGATAATTTGTATAGTGCTACATAATAATTGAAATGTACAATGAAAGTTAAAAGAGTTTACATGCCATTATCAAGGCGCTCCTCTAGACTGAGCAAATGATTTTATTTTCCTTGATTCCCTTGTCTTCTTTCCCAACTTCTCATTATTTTCCTCAATCTGGAGTTGGAGTTGTCTATATAATTCAACTTCATTTTCTTCATTGATATCCAACATCTCTTGCATTTCCTTGAGAGTTTCATTACTTGATATTTTAAGCTGGTCTTCAAGTATGAAAAATCTTCTGACATACTTCTCATCTCTAAACTCCATGATCCAGTAAGGTTTCATGTGCACTTTATCTCCAGTATTTGGAATAGTTAAAACCCTTGGTAGTGCACTAAGATCTCTCCATCTTTTTCTGATTTGACTTATTTTCTTGAGTATTTCTAACTTAGCAACCTTTAAGAATCCAAAGTCTTTCTTCAGTGCAGAAAATACTTTTACTAAGTCATTGTAGCTTTCATTGAGAATCCTGTAGAAAGGCCATATTATCTCATGACCACCCATGTATCTGAACACCAATCACTCTGGAAGTCTGTAAGTAGCATCAATTCCTCTCACTTCTACCAATTCATCCAGATAGAGTTTAATGTCAGAAAATTCTTTGATGTCATAGATGTAGAGTTGATCATCCTTATTGACAGTAGGCTTCTGTGGTTTGAGATGGCTTTGGTTGGAGGTAGGGTTGGCTTGCTCTTCCTTCTTAACTGTAACACCCCCAAATCCGGGGTCGGGGATCCGGGTTGTCACGAGTTCCATTTCCCTTAACAACACCCAATCTTAATAAATAATCAACTACTCTGTACTGTGACCCCACAATAAACACACACACCACAAGTTATAGTCTCAGAGATGAATATCCAAAAATAATCACAAGTCGTTTTATTCCACAATTATATGCCAATACACCTTAAACAGGTTTCTGAATAAATTTACATTTCTTTGCCATTATTACAATTCATAAATATACATAATCTGATACATCAAAAGTTGAAAGCCTAGCCTATTGGTAGTTCCTACCTCAGCTATGGCGGCATCAGTGCTTCTAGAAAACTGCGGAACGTCTCCTAACCTCTTGCGAATCGGGAGCTTGGTCCGGTTCATCTTGTCTATCTGATGTTGTGTGATGAAAGAAGAAAGCAAGGGTGAGCAGCAAGCCCACCAAAATAATATGTATAATGATTAACAATATATGAGCCTTCTCATAGTACTCATGAAAGTCTTGGTCAAAAGAAATGAACCAAGTTGATATCTTAATGCGATGAAGTCACAAAATATTCAGTATATATATATATATATACATATATATTTTTCAAAATATTGGAAGTCCTCTTCCATGCACAATACATACAGAGTTCCAGTGTATAACTGTATAAAAAAAATATCGTTGCAAGGTGATCTCATATATCTAACCTTGTCTCAACTTTTTTTCTGAAAATCTTTGTCATTCATAAGACAATTATTAATTAGATATAAGTTTAAAAGATGAAGTTACAAGATACCCCAATATACTTATATCTTTCCCAAATACTACTTGAACTACCACCGTTCAAGTTATAATTAGCTTCAAAAGTTCATCACATAGATGAGACTATAAGGCAAGATTTGAATAGATTAAATCTTTAAAATATTATCAAAATAAAATGAAGTTACGAGATACTTCATTTGATGTAAACATCATTTTGAAAACTTGACCCTGCCAACACTCAACAATCGCCCAACCGTAGCCTTTCTATCGAAGTGCTCTGGGTAGTGTTGTAGAAATTATCCAATTGGATAATGAACTCATTACGGGAGTTTGCCGCGCCAGGAAGACCACTTACGATGATCAGTCGTAGTAGTACGACCCCACCATTTTCTACATATAGAGGAGAACCTGTCGGATTTACTTGTCAACCGAACACTGAACTCCTAAGGAATGGACCGCCTTAGCGGAACTTCCAGGCCATTTGGGCCAATATAATAAGGCTGGGCCGGCGCTACTCGGCCACTTACGCCACTCCTAGTTCAGATGAAATCCATGACTCTGAAACGTAAAGCTTGTCCCCACTTTCCCCAAGTAGAAACTTGTTGATACGGCTCCACCAAGAAGTCGTATCTATTTGGAAAGGAGAACTCACCGATATTTCCCAGGCGATGCCTGTTAATGGATTAACTTGTTCCAAGAATTTTACTTCCCGAGTGTTGGGTAAGTAATCAATTCATTTATCAAAACAGCAACCTTGTTGCGAATATAAAACACACCACAGAGCCGGATCCCTTAGGTTTTGAGCGAGTATTTAAATCTCCTTCGAAAGGAGGATCTTAAAAAAATGAGTTTTGGGATCCGCTCTAACTTTTAAAAAAATCATTTTGAAGACTCGCAAAACATTTTTAAGAATGTTTGGAGTGAAGCTGATTTAATGAAGTAAATCAGTCCCCAGAATATTTAGAAAATGTCTGAATATTATTATTTAAATAATATTCCCATAAAGAATAATCTTTATAAAATAATTGAAGTAGAAGTATTAAAACTTATACTTGAAATGAATAGCAAATAATCAAAGATATACTTATACGAAAGTAATATCTTTATTTGAATAATCGAAAATAAGTTTGATTATTTACACCTTATTCTTTAATAAAATAAAGAACAAATCTCAGCAAATAATCGGAGTCATAGATCCTCAAATGAATATTCAAAAATATTCAATAAATAAAATAAGCTGAGTCATAAGCCCTCGAATGAATATTCGAAATAATATTCATTAATAAAATCAAGTTATCGAATAAACCTTATTCGATTAATAGTTTTGAAAACTATAAACATATATATATATATATATATAAATATATATATATAAAATCTACTCGGGATCCTCGACTCCCGGTTTTAGAAAATGTTTTCACCTTTGGGTCCCTATACTAAGGGTATATGCAAATTACTGCTATTCTCTAGCATAGGTATTATCAACTGAACCAACAGATATATGTGGCAAGAATACGAAACAGGCATGCATATATATACCATATCAGCATGCTTCAATATATCGCAACATTTGCTAATTAACCAACATGCATCTATCGCAAGATAATGCATATACATATATACATCACAACAACAGTATAACGGATAGAAAACTTGCCTGAGCGACTGGGGGTTACGAATGGCTCGGGACGAGTCTGGTAACCTATAAACAACAAGTAAGTTGGAATTAAACCAAAGTCACTTATAAATCTATACTTTAACTAACTTAGACTCTAACGCTTGTTTTGCGCTTACTGATTTGCTTAAGTCACTCGGGTACCCTCGGCTCCACCATTTTTAATAATTTAACCTTTACGAGTTTTAAGGCGATTCCTTCGCGAGTGTCTTACCAACTGCCTAACACACTTACCATAAATGTTTCATGCATTAATTAACCCTTTTTGGTCTTTAACCTATGTTTCAAAGTAAGGCGAGGGGAAAAGTTTCGTTCGCGAAACGCCGTTACTTGAAACGGTCGTTTCTCTTAAACCGTGCATCGGAATCGAACGAACTACATATCAAAACGAAGCTCGTAACATGAGCTACCTAAACATGGCAGTGGTCATAATCTAGCAGGGGGTTCTCGGGTCCTAATGTTATGCACAAAAACAGTCTAAAGAAAATCAGACGTTACGACGGCTATGTTTACGCGATTACCAATGTTTAAACTACTCCAATTAACCACCAACCAACTCATAACCATCAATACAACAAAACTTCACCTAAACCATACCACATCAGTCCATAATCTCCAAGGTTTTCAACTCAAACAACCACAATCAAGACCTATGAACTATAATCAAGCTTCAATTACCAAAACACTTCCAAATCAAACCAAACTACTAATAATCACAATCCATGCTTCTCATTTCACAACACCAACCATTAAACTTACTAACAAATAAAGTAAAGGCTAGGGTTTGAAGTTTATACCTTCCTTGGGAGGTGTTAAGTTGCTAGGAAGCCTTAGGGAGCCTCCTACAAGCTTGATCATGATTATTTGGACGAGACTTGTGAACAAGAGTTGTAGGCCATCTCAATACCTTTCCAATGAGCTATAGAACACAATATTTGAGTGAGAAATGAAGGAGATACAGCAGTTTTAGTGTTCTGGTTCTGTTTTGGCCGAGAGCATGAAGAACAATGCCTTGGTTTCTTTTTGATTTTGATGAAAAATGATTTGCTTGGCTTGGTTGGTTTGATTTTTGTGTTTGTTTTAGTAAATTACCTAGTTGCCCTTGATTTTGTGCGGTTAAAAAGCCACCACATCTCCTTCCTTCCCATGTCATACTTGTGTCATCCTCATGATGTCATCCTCCCCTCCTTGTCCTCTTTCTATTGGTTGGATGACATCATCCCCACTAATCCCCTTGATTAACTTCCTAATCGTTTGCCTAATGACCGCTGATCTGTTATACGGTTCGCTTAACTTTCGTTTTCGTTTATCGTTTGAGGGATCATACCCGGGATCTTATTACTTAGATTCCCTTAACCTTTCTCAATATATTATATTCCTTTTATGATCCTCTCCTATAATCCTTTAATTTAAATCCTTTTTATCCTGTTACCTTTTTCTCAAATCTTTCGGTATCTAGTGTATTTCCGGGAAAAATCAAAGTGTTCGGATTTGGATTCTGACGATCTTTACATACACTTATATCCCATATAAAGTACTAATAAAATCTCAGAATATCCATATCAGAACCCCTACATAGTGTGGCATGAAAAGTTTTCTCATTCAGCAAAAACACTATTCATAAGGGTTTCAAAAATTTCCTAAAAATTGGGGTTATTACAGTCTCCCCTCCTTAAAAGGATTCCGTCCCGGAATCAGATAGAAAGTGAATAGGGATACTCTCTTAGCATTGCACTTTCTAACTCTCGAGTAAATTTTCCCACATTGTGGTTCTACCATCAAACTCTTACTAGTTTGATAACCCTTCTCCTAAGCACTCGTTCCTTTTTACTCTATACCCTTCCTGGTTGCTCCATATAGGTTACGTCTGGTTGCATGTCTATGCGCTCATATGCCCCTATTTGTCTGGCATCCGAATTACACTTCCTTAACATTGATACGTGGAACACGTTATGAACTTGCTACAGGTTCGGGGGTAGGGCTAGCTCCTATGCTAACTTCCCAAACGTCTTAATATATCCAAGGGTCCAACAAATTGTAGACTTAGCTTTCCTTTCTTTCTGAACCTCATCAATCCTTTCCAAGGGTTTCCAAGGGGATACCTTTAACAACACTAGGTCCCCTACTTCCTATTCTTTGTTCTTTCGTGTCAAATCAACATACTTCTTATGTCCATCTTGGGCTACTACCAGCCGTCCTCTGATTAGATCTATTATATCCTTGGTCCTTTGGACTACTGCGGGTCCGAGCATCTTGTGCTCTACAACTTCATCCTAACATAAGGGAGATCGACATTGTCTTCCCTCAAGGATCTCATAAGGCGATACCTCAATACTGACATATGATCTATTGTCGTAAGAAAACTCAACCCGTGTTAAGTGATCATTCCAATTTCTTTCAAGTCTATTGCACAGACTCTCATTATAGCTTTTAGCATTAGAGCTTTTGCATCTCACTACCAATCCTTTTTCCCAGTTCGTAGTCGCTACTACCTTCCGTTCCTAATATTATACTGGTTATACTTTTGCTCGTTAGCGTTCTATAACCTTTTAATAACCACGTCAACCTTAGTATTACAAATGTGTTCCCATTCTGAATACCACCATAACTTTACTACTCCTTTTTTCAGTTGTTTCTATTTTCCAAAATTTGATCAATCAAATAGAAGTAAAGGAATTTGTTGAGAGATCACTATGATCATGAACACTTGTTATATTGCATAGTTAGTACAGAAGGTGGCCAGCCTTTAGTACTTGACAAGCAATTAAACAATAGATGGTATCCTACTAGGCTTCTATCACACAGATAGATAGTCATTCGGCAATACCTCCCCTTCTGGAAGGGTTGTTCTTCTCAGATTACATGAAATGAAAAGAAGAGAAAAGAACGAACTGAAGAGAATTGTATATATAAAAAAATATATATATACTGCCACAAAATATCTGGCTTGGAACCTACCTCTGAATTATAGAGGTTTGTCATAGGAGAACAAAACATAAACGTATTTATATCAGCATCAAGTATTATAGCATCGTATTTCCCATGCCTAAATATTTCTATTCCGTCCATCATTCTATGGACCCATGCTCTTCCTCGAGCTTATACACAATCACCTTTGAAACTCCCTCGATTTCGAAAATCGAACCTGGGATCTCATTTTAGACATCACCGTTACTAGAGTTCTATGCTTGCACCGCAACCTTCCTCATATAGTAATACGACTCTCTTTTCATAAGTGGGAATAAATATTCAATAGGTAGATACTCTACTTAATTAGTCTATCAATGATAACTTATACACTACCACGACCCGTTTAGTGGTACTCAATCTCAACATCCATTCCAATACAACTCTCACGGTTGTAATCAGCTCGTTACTCGCAGAATCATTGCTGCCTTACTATGGTCCACCACTGACCCACTGTCATCATTCACTTTCCATGAAATCTTAATAGCTAACCATACGGAGTCCATACATGTCGTATCAAATCCTTCTAAGGAGGTAACATAATCACCATTTCTGATTCATGAAGAACACTCCTGATCTCAAAGGTTCGTTTAGTCCTTTTGAAACATGGTCCAGGCTCATTCTCAAGATAGTACCTTCTAAGATAGATAGCCCGCTCATGGCGATTACACGAATTAAACCTTTACCAACTACTATTACGGCTGGGTATTGCACAGTCATCAGAAGGAATGTCAATCTTCCAAACCATAATACAACCTTCACAGTTTTAACCATCATCACTGTATTCTTTTGGCACAAGCGCCTATAATTATCCTCTTACCTTTAAAGTGTCGGCCACCTCTTTGGCCTTTCCTGATAGTAAAATTTCCTTACAGTCAATGTCACTTTAACCATCTCCAAATAAATTTTCTACCTTATTTCGATCACAGCTTATGTGAAAATGCTTTCCTTAAAATCTGATGAGTAAAAAAAAAAATCACCATTTTTCCATAAGTTATTGCCTCAGTCCTTAGAGGTTAATCACTGTCATGACTGACTCTCAATCATACTTAGAACATTTTTTATCTTAAGTCCTAATTACCCTGAACAATTTCGACCATTACTGGTTCGATCCATACTTTCTCGTGGTTTAACACGTGCCCCACTTGGCATCATTATAATTACGTCATATTTCCTTTATCAATATTTCTATTCTTGAGAATTTTAAATATTACCTTTCTCCTTGTAAAACCTCTAAGGTTATCCTTCAATCGTTCCTCCTGTATTCCCTAGATACAGGGCATATCAAAATACCATTTACTAATACTAGAACCATTGTCTATATACTTCTGAAAAATTTCTCCACTGATTCTTAAAGGTTGTTGTTACCTTAACCCTTTCCCAATCATACTGTCAAAACTCATACTGTCCCTATTAAGGGTGAAATGCCAACCTTTATGAATTCTCCTAGGATTCATTTTAAGTTACCGATGTTCTATCCTTAATTCCACCTTTAAAAAGGTACAAGCATCCTTCCATGGATAAATAAAGTCATATATCCCTGATAAGGGTATCTTATTCAATCATTTCCACCTCGATAGTCTATACCGAATTTCACAATAGCATCCTTATTCAAGTTAAGGTCAATCCACATGGCCTCCAAAAGATAAAAATGGTTATCCGCTTTTCTTTCCTGATTTGGTAATGATCACATGGACGATCTAGAAGATATTGGTCGTGTTCAACGTGAACTTCTTCTTAATAAATCCTTATTTACTTTTGTTGTTTATCTCAACAGTCACCTCAATGTTGGGATATCTTTCATACCTGGCATCTCCCTTTCTGGGTATCAAGCCACCGGTCTTACACTTCACATTCTTGAAGGTCACTTCCTTCATCCAATTTTCCTACTTTCTTACTTTCTTGTCTCTTTAGTCTATCCGCGTCTTATTATTTATCCTTCGAACTATCTAAAGGTTTCCTTGAATCCTCCCAACTTAAAGGGGATAAAATGTACATAACTCGTATGCCTTCAACCCTCAATTTTAACTCATGGTGAATCACCCTCATCCTGACGATTACTTACTTTTTTATTTCTATTACTACGAGTCTTTAGGGTTTCCTCATACCCAACTTCCTTATCATTATTTCATGAACTAACACAACATAAGCATTGATTTCAAACATCCCGTCATTCTGGATTCGTGTCCTCAGAACAAATCTTGACAACTTTTACAACTTAGATTCATAATTTATCATACTCGTCTGCCTTTGTTCTGACTCTAAAGCTTTTACACTATCTCCTTATCTTTGGGAATTACTTTCCCGAAAACAATTGACTGGACTTAAATCAGTTTATTATAATCTCTTGCTCCGTGCCTTCCTTGGCCTTTCACCAGCAGGTGGTCTCTCTCTTAGGAGGGTAAGTGACAAAAACAGTCCTTTGTGGTTCGTCAATCATTTAGAATCTCAAATGATTCCTCTATTTCCTTTAGCCAGGCTCTTGCCTCGGCTAGGTCAACCTGTTCCTTGGAACTCTGAGAGCTTAGCGACTTAAAGGTCCTGAAAGAATTTCTCACCGTACTGTCTCCTCAGGGTGGTGGTTGGGGATAATAGTCTAAGTTCTCTTTAGACAGGTCCATGAATTGCCGTATAGGGGTACCATCTCGGGTCTCCTTTCCTTACTCGACTTTTTGTTTCCTTAGTATGAAATGTTTCATCCTACTCCCCATAATTGGGGTCATCTTTTAATTTAAAATCCTCATTTTCCACTCCATTATGTTATGGGTTCCTTTTATCTTGATGGCGACCTCCCTGACTATCACGTTCAGGGTTTGCTCTAAATCTTATTCCTCAAACTAGCTTTTCGGTACCGGCTCCGGTTACCTTCACTACTATTTCCATTCTCTCAAAATCTCTTATCAATTCTCCCAAAGACATTATCATCTTGAGTCTCTCCTTTTTACTAAGGGCATCAGCCACCACATTGGCTTTCCCCGAATGATACAGAATCTCCCAATCATAATTCTTGATTAGCTCTAACCGCCTCCTCGGGCGTATGTTGAGCTCTCTCTACGGGAAAATGTACTAGAGTACTTATGGCTTAGGTAAATCTCGCACTTCTCTCCATACAAGTAGTTCCTCCAATCTTTAGGGCAAAACTATTGCCACGAGCCCAAGCTCATGGGTGGGGATATCGAATTTTAAATTCCCTTAATTATCTTGACGCAGACGCGATTATCTTGCTGTGCTATATAAGAAGCACCCTAATTCATTATGCGAAGCGTCACTTACAAATCACAAAATCTCCTTTTTCCATCCGGCAACGCCAACATAGGGGCCATCACCAACCTCTGCTTCAGTTCTTGAAAGCTGTTCTCGCATTTCTCTGTCCATTCGAACTTCTCAGTCTTACGAGTAAGCCGCGTTAAAGGGGCTACTATCTTTACAAACTTGAACGAACCTCTGGTAGTGACCGGCCAATCCTACCTCTGGTAGTCGACCCAACCAGGGTCATTAATTCATCAGTGGTCCTTTATCCAATCTCGTCAGGATCCTCCATGGGATCCTCCTCAGCAACTATCCCTTCTAGGACAACATCCTCAACCGCTACATCCTCAATATCAACATCATCCGGTCCTGCGTTAGGACGCTCTATTGGATCCACAATCTGATCTCCAATTAGTAATAAAACATCATCGCGTTGATGTTCCTCAACTTCAGGGTTCGGAGTCCCGCTACCATATACGATAACGAACTACGCTTCTATCGCTACATTTATAAGGGTTCCCATAAGGGTTTTAACTGTCAGTACTACGTTAGGTAGTCCGACTATGAACTTGGCAAGAGTTCTTATTATCTTAGTGAACTTATTATCTTAACGTCCCATCATCTCTGAGGTTTATAACGCTTAGCTCTGATACCATTTCTGTAACACCCCCAAATCCGGGGTCGGGGATCCGGGTTGTCACGAGTTCCATTTCCCTTAACAACACGCAATCTTAATAAATAATCAACTACTCTGTACTGTGACCCCACAATAAACACACACACCACAAGTTATAGTCTCAGAGATGAATATCCAAAAATAATCACAAGTCATTTTATTCCACAATTATATGCCAATACACCTTAAACAGGTTTCTGAATAAATTTACATTTCTTTGCCATTATTACAATTCATAAATATACATAATCTGATACATCAAAAGTTGAAAGCCTAGCCTATTGGTAGTTCCTACCTCAGCTATGGCGGCATCAGTGCTTCTAGAAAACTGCGGAACGTCTCCTAACCTCTTGCGAATCGGGAGCTTGGTCCGGTTCACCTTGTCTATCTGATGTTGTGTGATGAAAGAAGAAAGCAAGGGTGAGCAGCAAGCCCACCAAAATAATATGTATAATGATTAACAATATATGAGCCTTCTCATAGTACTCATGAAAGTCTTGGTCAAAAGAAATGAACCAAGTTGATATCTTAATGCGATGAAGTCGCAAAATATTCAGTATATATATATATATATATATACATATATATTTTTCAAAATATTGGAAGTCCTCTTCCATGCACAATACATACAGAGTTCCAGTGTATAACTGTATAAAAAAAAATATCGTTGCAAGGTGATCTCATATATCTAACCTTGTCTCAACTTTTTTTCTGAAAATCTTTGTCATTCATAAGACAATTATTAATTAGATATAAGTTTAAAAGATGAAGTTACAAGATACCCCAATATACTTATATATTTCCCAAATACTACTTGAACTACCACCGTTCAAGTTATAATTAGCTTCAAAAGTTCATCACATAGATGAGACTATAAGGCAAGATTTGAATAGATTAAATCTTTAAAATATTATCAAAATAAAATGAAGTTACGAGATACTTCATTTGATGTAAACATCATTTTGAAAACTTGACCCTGCCAACACTCAACAATCGCCCAACCGTAGCCTTTCTATCGAAGTGCTCTGGGTAGTGTTGCAGAAATTATCCAATTGGATGATGAACTCATTACGGGAGTTTGCCGCGCCAGGAAGACCACTTACGATGATCAGTCGTAGTAGTACGACCCCACCATTTTCTACATGTAGAGGAGAACCTGTCAGATTTACTTGTCAACCGAACACTGAACTCCTAAGGAATGGACCGCCTTAGCGGAACTTCCAGGCCATTTGGGCCAATATAATAAGGCTGGGCCGGCGCTACTCGGCCACTTACGCCACTCCTAGTTCAGATGAAATCCATGACTCTGAAACGTAAAGCTTGTCCCCACTTTCCCCAAGTAGAAACTTGTTGATACGGCTCCACCAAGAAGTCGTATCTATTTGGAAAGGAGAACTCACCGATATTTCCCAGGCGATGCCTGTTAATGGATTAACTTTTTCCAAGAATTTTACTTCCCGAGTGTTGGGTAAGTAATCAATTCATTTATCAAAACAGCAACCTTGTTGCGAATATAAAATACACCACAGAGCCGGATCCCTCAGGTTTTGAGCGAGTATTTAAATCCCCTTCGAAAGGAGGATCTTAAAAAAATGAGTTTTGGGATCCGCTCTAACTTTTAAAAAAATCATTTTGAAGACTCGCAAAACATTTTTAAGAATGTTTGGAGTGAAGCTGATTTAATGAAGTAAATCAGTCCCCAGAATATTTAGAAAATGTCTGAATATTATTATTTAAATAATATTCCCATAAAGAATAATCTTTATAAAATAATTGAAGTATAAGTATTAAAACTTATACTTGAAATGAATAGCAAATAATCAAAGATATACTTATACGAAAGTAATATCTTTATTTGAATAATCGAAAATAAGTTTGATTATTTACACCTTATTCTTTAATAAAATAAAGAACAAATCTCAGCAAATAATCGGAGTCATAGATCCTCAAATGAATATTCAAAAATATTCAATAAATAAAATAAGCTGAGTCATAAGCCCTCGAATGAATATTCGAAATAATATTCATTAATAAAATCAAGTTATCGAATAAACCTTATTCGATTAATAGTTTTTAAAACTATAAACATATATATATATAAATATATATATATAAAATCTACTCGGGATCCTCGACTCCCGGTTTTAGAAAATGTTTTCACCTTTGGGTCCCTATACTAAGGGTATATGCAAATTACTGCTATTCTCTAGCATAGGTATTATCAACTGAACCAACAGATATATGTGGCAAGAATACGAAACAGGCATGCATATATATACCATATCAGCATGCTTCAATATATCGCAACATTTGCTAATTAACCAACATGCATCTATCGCAAGATAATGCATATACATATATACATCACAACAACAGTATAACGGATAGAAAACTTGCCTGAGCGACTGGGGGTTACGAATGGCTCGGGACGAGTCTGGTAACCTATAAACAACAAGTAAGTTGGAATTAAACCAAAGTCACTTGTAAATCTATACTTTAACTAACTTAGACTCAAACGCTTGTTTTGCGCTTACTGATTTGCTTAAGTCACTCGGGTACCCTCGGCTCCACCATTTTTAATAATTTAACCTTTACGAGTTTTAAGGCGATTCCTTCGCGAGTGTCTTACCAACTGCCTAACACACTTACCATAAATGTTTCATGCATTAATTAACCCTTTTTGGTCTTTAACCTATGTTTCAAAGTAAGGCGAGGGGAAAAGTTTCGTTCGCGAAACGCCGTTACTTGAAACGGTCGTTTCTCCTAAACCGTGCATCGGAATCGAACGAACTACATATCAAAACGAAGCTCGTAACATGAGCTACCTAAACATGGCAGTGGTCATAATCTAGCAGGGGGTTCTCGGGTCCTAATGTTATGCACAAAAACAGTCTAAAGAAAATCGGACGTTACGACGGCTATGTTTACGCAATTACCAATGTTTAAACTACTCCCATTAACCACCAACCAACTCATAACCATCAATACAACAAAACTTCACCTAAACCATACCACATCAGTCCATAATCTCCAAGGTTTTCAACTCAAACAACCACAATCAAGACCTATGAACTATAATCAAGCTTCAATTACCAAAACACTTCCAAATCAAACCAAACTACTAATAATCACAATCCATGCTTCTCATTTCACAACACCAACCATTAAACTTACTAACAAATAAAGTAAAGGCTAGGGTTTGAAGTTTATACCTTCCTTGGGAGGTGTTAAGTTGCTAGGAAGCCTTAGGGAGCCTCCTACAAGCTTGATCATGATTATTTGGACGAGACTTGTGAACAAGAGTTGTAGGCCATCTCAATACCTTTCCAATGAGCTATAGAACACAATATTTGAGTGAGAAATGAAGGAGATACAGCAGTTTTAGTGTTCTGGTTCTGTTTTGGCCGAGAGCATGAAGAACAATGCCTTGGTTTCTTTTTGATTTTGATGAAAAATGATTTGCTTGGCTTGGTTGGTTTGATTTTTGTGTTTGTTTTAGTAAATTACCTAGTTGCCCTTGATTTTGTGTGGTTAAAAAGCCACCACATCTCCTTCCTTCCCATGTCATGCTTGTGTCATCCTCATGATGTCATCCTCCCCTCCTTGTCCTCTTTCTATTGGTTGGATGACATCATCCCCACTAATCCCCTTGATTAACTTCCTAATCGTTTTCCTAATGACCGCTGATCTGTTATACGGTTCGCTTAACTTTCGTTTTCGTTTATCGTTTGAGGGATCATACCCGGGATCTTATTACTTAGATTCCCTTAACCTTTCTCAATATATTATATTCCTTTTATGATCCTCTCCTATAATCCTTTAATTTAAATCCTTTTTATCCTGTTACCTTTTTCTCAAATCTTTCCGTATCTAGTGTATTTCCGGGAAAAATCAAAGTGTTCGGATTTGGATTCTGACGATCTTTACATACACTTATATCCCATATAAATTACTAATAAAATCTCAGAATATCCATATCAGAACCCCTACATAGTGTGGCATGAAAAGTTTTCTCATTCAGCAAAAACACTATTCATAAGGGTTTCAAAAATTTCCCAAAAATTGGGGTTATTACATTAACGTTCTCTTTTTGGTTGGTAAAGGTATGTTTAGATCAGGAATTGGTAAAATCCCCCAATCTATAGGTTCATCCTTTGGCACTATTGGTTCACCATGAATGTTTACCTCAGCATTGACCTTAATTTCAGCTATTTCCATAATGGCGGATCAGAATCGTAAAGATACGACATTCGAACCCGGAAACAAAGTGTTGTTGAAAATATCTCCATGGAAAGGCTTATCTAGATTTGGGAAGAAAGGAAAATTGAGCCCAAGATATATCGGAATATTAGAGGTAATAAAACAAGTCATAAAAGTGGCATACGAGTTAGTGTTACCTCCACAAATGCAACATCTTCATAACGTATTTCACATCTCTATTTTGAAGAAGTACAATGCAGATACTAGTCATGTAATCGAATTGGAACCAGTGGAAAAACTACCACACAAATGGTCTTTACCAACATCGAAAAACAGTGTTGGCACAAAAAATGTTGCCTTATGTGACAAAAATTCGAATAAGAGGATGTATAGAAACATTAATTTAAAATGTTGTCATGCATATTGCCTTAGTACAACTATGCCAGCACCAATATTAGTGTTCCCTTAGATACATGAAAAAGTATTAAAAAAAAGAGGAGAAAAAAGCCCGCTCCTAGTGAAAAAGCCCGCTAAGGAAAAATTGAAAAGCCCGCTCAGTTCAGTCTATCAATACAACACAAAACAAAATAAGTAAAATATAAAAAAACAATTATAACACAAAAACAAAAATAAAAAACACCACATCTCTCCGTCTCTCAACCCTGGAAGATCTCTCATCTCTCTCACAGCTCCGCTCCGGTCGATTTCGCCGCTCTCTTTCTACTCCGCCTCATTTACCCTTGACGTAGATTCACTCCATTCAATTTTTATTTCCGTACCTAGGCTCCTCTCTGCTCTCTTTTTGTAGCTCCATTCATCTAATTAAAGACATGTTTTTTCTAATTAAAGGTACATTACAAATACTCCTCTTATTGCTGCTGCTTCTCGCGCCATTACCAGCCAAATTCCATTAGTTGATATTGTTATTCAAGTTAGAGATGCTAGGGTACTTCTCATTCTTCTTTATATACTTTGTGTACATGACATGCTTGATGAATAGTCAGAATGAGTAAGAATACAAATTTTTTATTCATTAATTAGCTTTAAGTTAAGTTTTAAATTTTTATTAATTAGTGTTGATGGTCTAGGATACATCGCCCTTTAGCTAATTTTAGACCAATTTTCAAAATGGATTTCAGCTTCCCCGTCACATTATTCTTGTGTTTATTGGCACTTTCTCTATTCATAATTATGATTTTATGGTTATCAAAATACAGGGAACTGATGAATGTCTTACTTGTAGATTCCAGTTTCATCAACATTTGAAGACCTTAGTGTTTTAAACTCTTCTAATCAAATTATAGTTCTTAACAAGATGTATCTTGCAAATCGCTCTCAAACAAAGGTAATGGCTTCTTGTTTGGGTACTGTATTGGTTCACTAGTGATATTTATTTGACCAAGCACACACAAAGCCTTTTGATTATCTATTACTCATTTTAGATTTTTATGCATAATTTGGTACTTTGGGTGCATAAGAAGTGAAAAGTGATTAAAAAAGGATAAACAATGGAAGAGAAGTTCTAAAAACTTGATTTCTATTTGAAACTGAGTTCAGGAAATTGTGAATGGTTGCATATACTTATTTATTGTATTATGAAGAGTTAATGTATTTTTCTGTAATGGACTACTAAAACTTATAGTTTACACAAATATTCGGAATCCATGTTAATTGCTATAGTGTCCAAATTAGCTTAGATAGGTGTGTGTTACTATAGTATCACCATCACTTCCCACAAACTGATCTTAAAAACTGATATTTCGTAGTTTGGTGGTTTATGAACATTATTTAACTTTAAAAAATTAAGAAAAACTACATGGGTTTTTGACCTTGACCTAAAGTACCCATGTCCTGACTATAGGACAGGGTATAAGTAATTGCTTCTTTTAATACAGAGTACTGATACTGTGTTTTAGTTTTAATGTAAATATTTTACATGATAATGGAATAACTATATTAAGCATGTCTTTTAACATGTCTGAAAATATATCTGAACTACTATGTCTAGAAAAGTATGTCCATGATGAACTATATACGAGTGTTTAATTAGTTAAGTAAACAATAATTTGCAAAGTATCACAAATTGGAAAAACTTATATTTGACAGTTCCTGATGCAAGAGCTATAGCTGACTATATAGTTGGGGAACTTATAACAATAATCTTTCTTAGTGAAAATTTTGACTATCCAAGTACAAGTGGTCAAGCTATCAGTAGCACAGCTTGATAACGGATGTACCTAAAGTAAGTCTGTGAGACTTTTTTGTTGAAATTGGGTTTGATGCTATCTATTTCTGCTACCATTTATGGTTATTTTGCAAAGCATTATTGCTTACATGTATTTTTTCACCCAATTCTAGGGCTGAACCATCCCACAAGAGGATGCTGGTTGAAGCATTACAACACCAAAATGAAGTGGTCAGTATATATAAAATTTCATATTTGTGATAATAATTAATACTCAGTTAACCATATTAAGTGAATTCTAGGTTCTAGCTTATTCTCCCGTTCATTGGCATTCTTCTTACTTGAGTCTATCATAGCTCACAAGTATTCAAATGCAGAGAAGGATGAGTATTGTACACTTGTATTCGTTTGTTTTTGGTTCTCAATAACCTTATTATGGTCTAGCTATACCTAAAACTAAAGTCCCGGGATTCTAGAAAAAGTTTATCTTAGGAACTTCGAGAAAAATTTGTTGGCTACAACCGACATCTAGGAAATTTACAAAGACATCATGTTCCAAGACAACATGTATGAAGATGTTAATGTTTGAAGATCGTTTTATTCTTGTCTTTGCAGATTTCCAAATAACATTTATCATTGTACAAGGTTGTCGAATTTACGACCTCTTAGTATCCAAATCTAACTATAAAACTGAAGATAAACCAAAACAGAAGATAAAAACTAAATTCTATCTAACGGTGTAGAAATGCAAACAGATAATATTATGGGATCAACTCTCCTTTTTTTATTATTAGACATTTGGACCTGCTTGAAAGGATGGATTGTATTTTAGCTGGGTAACTTTTAGGGCTTTAGTCTGTCAGGTTTTCTTTCTCTATTTATATTGTTAGATGATTGTTAGACATTCAACTTTTTTTCTTATTGGTTGTGGTAAGTTATTTTTCTTTTATGGTTACTATTTCCTGGGAAGTGAATGTTTCATGGTTCAATTCTCTAAGATTGTTAAAACTATACTTTATTCATTACTGCGTTGCATCATAGTTTTACAATATACTCACTAATGTAATGTCAAATTATATGGAGGAGATGATTGTGTTCAATTTTAGGAACCAGATATTATGGCTGATTACAAGCAATATATTACAGTATTACCCTGTTGTATATTTTTTCTCAATGGATTAATTTCAGGGTTTTTTGGTGTCTATTAGTTACACTCGTGAAGATATTCTTCTTCGAGAACCCAAAGCAGGGGTATGCAAATTTATTATATATTAAGTCGGTTAAGTACGTAATCTTCTAAACGTAAAAAATGTGTTTTGTTTGCATAAGTTCCATTTTCCCATACATATATTAAGGTCCTCTTTTAGTATATAATACGGTAAAATAAGAAAATGCTTCTTCAAATTAATACAGGAAATTCATAGCACCAAAGATACACTGCAACAGATGTTGTGGTCCTTTTTCTTGCCCAAGGCAGGGGTATGCAAATTTGTTAAACATCAAGTTGCTTAGTAACCTAATGCACGACATCGCAGAGGTACAAGTATTTGTATATGATTTTTGTTTGATTTTTATTCAGTACTGCTTGCTCTTTCCCGGATATCTCAGTAATCTCCTATTGCCCGCAGTTCTTCTATGGTTATTGCTTCTGCCTCTGAAAGAATAGGTGGTAGAGGTACGGCTCGTATAACCCCCCCAAATCTGGGGTCGGGGATCCGGGTTGTCACGAGTTCCATTTCCCTTAGTAACACCCAATCTTAATAAACAACCAACTACTGCGTACTGGGACCCCACAATAAACACACACACCACAAGTTATAGTCTCAGAGATGAATACCAAAATAACACAAGTCATTTTATTCCACAATTATAAGTCATTATACCTCAAAAGGGTTTCTGAATAAATTTACATTTCTTTTCCATTATTACAATTCATAAAGATACATAAGTCCGGTACATCAAAAGTTGAAAGCCTAGCCTATTGGTAGTTCCTACCTCATCTACAGCGGCTGTAACACCCCCAGATCCGGGGTCGGGGATCCGGGTCGTCACGGTCTTTCTTTCCATAAATATCACTTAACTTAATTAAAAATAAATAACCTCATGTTGTGACCCCACACTAACAGACACCACAACACGTTATAGTCTCAAAGATGAAATTGAAATAAGTACAAGTCCTTGAATCCACAAATTAAAGGTTATTACAACCCAAAATGATTACTTAATAAGTTTACAGTTAATTGCCATTATCTGCCACAAGTTATAATTATACATAATTGATTCTCAAAAGTAGAATGCCTGATCTATAGATAGATCTACCTCTGCAGCTATAGCAGCTATGATATCAACGGGAAGACGCGAGATGCTTCCCACGCTCTTGCGCTGGGTCTGCTTGAGTCTGGCAGTCTTTCCTAACTGTTGTTGTGTGATGAAGAAATGAAGCAAGAGTGAGCATTACAGCTTGCAAGATAATATATAGTGTAATCAATAATGCAAGTATCTAAATAAATAACGTACTGGAAATCTTTATCAAATGTAAGATAATTACTTACTGGATATAAGCTTAAAGGAAGATGAAGTTACCAATTACTTCACTATACTTATATCATTTTAGAAAACTACTTGAACTATTACTGTTCAAAGTATAATAAGTTTTCAAAGGTTCATCACATGGATGGGACTTCAACATAAGACTTGAATAGATTCAATCTTTGAAATATTATATGAACGAAATAAAGTTACGAGATACTTCATTAAGTCTTGATATATATAAACCTATATATATCTCTCACACATTCCCTGAAAACCTCTGTCATAAAAGTATTAATAGAGTTGTAACATCCAATGAATTTGGAACGAAGAGAATTTGGCATAAACCCGATATCTTTTTGATCAGGCAAAGATACCCATAAGTAACCTTTTCTACTGTAGATGGATGAATTCCTCGCCAGTCATCACCCTGGACGCATTAGGACCTCGCGCTAGACCGTTACCCGGCCACTCATGCGTGGATGGACTGTCACCCAGCCTCTTACACAGTCATAGACTGTACCCCGGCCTGTCGCTTATGCCGACTCAATTAGATGGACTTAATTCCCGAACATTGGGCAAGTAATCAAATTGTTTTCTCAAAACAGCAACTTCATTGCGAATATAAAATACACCATAGAGCCGGATCTCTTAGATTTTTGAGCGAGTATTCAAGTCCCCTTCGAAAGGGAGATCTTAAATTTGAAAACAAGTTTTGGGATCCGCTCTAACTTTTAAAACCATTTGGAAGACTCGAAAACATTTGTAAGAATGTTTGGAGTAATGTTGATTTAATAAAATAAATCAGTCCCGATATATTATAAAATATCTGAATATTATTATTTAAATAATATTCCCATAAGGATAATCTTTATAAAAATAATTGAAGTAGAAGTTTTAAAACTCATACTTTGAAATGAATAATAAATAACAAAAGATATACTTATACGAAAGTATGACCTTTATTTGAATAATAGAAAATAAGTTTGATTATTATTCAAAACCATCAGATATACCTTATCCGATTAATAGTTATAGAAAACTATATATATATAAATATATATATATATTATACTCGGGAACATCGACTCCCGGTTTAGAAAAATGTTCACCTTTGGGTCCCCTATACTAAGGGTATATGCAACTACTGCTTATCTCTAGCATAGGTATTATGCAGTTTATAAGCAATTGAATTGATAATAGAATATCAAGATTACGAAACAGGCATGCATATAAATGTCATATCACATGCTCCAATATATCACAAGACTTTGCTAATAATAACCATGCACTTATCTCAAGATAATGCATCAATATATTACATCACAACAACAGTATAACGGGTAGAAAACTTGCCTGAGCTACTGGGGGTTGTAAAAGGCCCGGGGCGAGTCTGGTAACCTATAAATAACATATAAGTTGGAATTAAACAACGGTTGCTTAAGAAACTAGTCTTTAACCAATTAGACCCTAACGTTCGCTTTTGCGTTTAACAATACACATAAGTCGCTCGAGTACCCTCGGCTCCACTATTTTTAATAAATTAACTATTATGAATTTTAAGGTGACTCTTTTGCAAATACTCTATCAACTGACCTACTAACCTTACATAATTGTTTCTTACTCTAAATAGTCATTTAAGAATCTCAACCAAGGTTTCAAAGTAAGGAGAGGGGCAAAGGTACGTTCGCGAAATGTCGTTACTTAAAACGGTCGTTTCTCCTAAACCATACATTGAATTCAAGCGAACCATATATAAAAACGAAGCTTACAACACAATCTAGCTAAACATGGCAAAGTCACAGATTCAACAGTTATCTCTCTGTCTCGAACACTAAGAACAACAGTTGTATGAAAATGGGCATTACGACTGCTATTTTACGTGATTACCAAGTTTTAAACCACTCCAAACAATCATTATTCAACTCAAACCAACAATACAACCAACCCTCATCCAAACTTTACTACATCAGTCCCAAACCTCAAGATTTTCCAATTCATTCAACCCCAAACATGAACTACTCACTATACTTAAGTTTCATTAACTATAAACAAGGTTCCAACATCCAAATCACTACATATCCAATCCAAACTTTAAACACACAAGCATCATGCTTCTCATTTACTATAACAATCAAAACCATTCCTAATACTCAAAAGGAAAGCTAGGGTGTGGAGGTGTTAAACCTTCCTTGGAGTGATTAGAGTAGCTAGGAAGCCTTAAGAAGCCATGAGATAGCCTAGGAATGCTTGGATCTTAAAGGAAAAACAAAGAAAACAAAGTTAGTAACTTGAAAACACTATTCATCATCTTCTTCCTTGATTTATTAGAAGGGATTCATGAAGAATTGGAAGCTTAAACTCTTAGGATATGCTTATCTAATCATCAAGAAGCTAAGGGATTTACCTTGGATTTGTTTGTGAAGTGAAGCTTGAATTCTTGAAAATTTTCTTCCTTGGGATGAAGAAAGCCGAGAGCAATGGAGGGGGAGAGTGTTTTATCTTTGCTCATTGTGTTTGTGGTGGAAAATGGGAGTTGGGTGAGATATTTGGGTGGTTAATTGGTTGATTAAAGTGAGTGGAGTGTGACTAAGCATGACATCACCTTGGTGACTTCATCATTTGCCACTTATCATTACTTGGTGGTGGAAGCATCTTTTATGCTAATTCTTGCTTAATTTTTTAATCATCATCCTTAATCCTTGCACTAATCTCTCTTGCATTACTTGTCGTTTAATTGTTTTACAACTCGTTTATCGTTTGAGGGATCATATCCGGGATCTTATTACTTGGGTTCCCCTAAACCTTTCTCAATATTTTATATTCCTTTTATGATCATCTCTTATAATCCTTAAATTTAAATCCTTTTAATCATGTTACCTTATACTCAATTCTTTCGGTATCTGGTGGATTTTCGGGAAAAATCAAAGTGTTCGAATTTGGATTCTGGAGATCTTTACATACACTTATATACCATATAGAGTACTAATAAGATCTCAGAATATCAATAAAAGAACTGCTACATAGTGTGGCATGAAAAGTTTTCTTAATCAGCATAATCAGCAAAATCATTATTCATAAGGGTTACAAAAAGTCCAAAATTTTTGGGGTTATTACAGCGGCATCAACGCCTATAAGAAACTGCGAAATCTTATCTGCTCACGAATTGGGAGCTTGGTCCTGTTCATCTTGTCTATCTGTTGTTGTGTGATGAAAGAAGAAAGCAAGGGTGAGCAACAAGACCACCGAAATAATATGTATAATAATTAACAATATATGAGCATTCTCATAGTACTCATGAAAGTCTTGGTCAAGAAGAAATGAACCAAGTTGATATCTTAACGCGACCAAGTCACAAAATATTCAGTATATATATATATATATATATATATACTTTTCGAAATCTTTGAAATCTTCTGATATGTATAATATACACAGAGTTCCAGTTTATAATTGTATAAAAATATCGTTGCAAGGTGATCTCATATATCTAACCTTGTCTCAACATTATTCTGAAAATCTTTGTCATGTATAAGATAATCATTAACTAGATATAAGTTGAAAAGATGAAGTTACAAGATACTCCAATATACTTATATCTTTTTCGAATACTACTCGAACTACCACCGTTCAAGCTATAATCAGTTTCAAAAGTTCATCACATGGATGAGACTACAAGGTAAGACTTGAATAGATTCAATCTTTGAAATATTATTTGAAAGAATGAAGTTACGAGATACTTCATTAGTCCCGATATATATATATATACACACCTATATATATACATTTCATACACTCTTCTGCTATGGAAGTATAAGCAGAGTTGTCATTCCCAAGAATTTTGGAAAGAAGAAACTTTGGCATAAACCTGATATCTTGCTGATCAGGCAAGGATACCAATTAAGTCACCTTTTCTACTAGTAGATGGATGAATCCCCCACTGGTCATCACCCTGGCCGCATTAGGACCTCGTAAGGCGGCATTCCGATGCTGGCATGAAAGCTATTGTTATAAGAAAACTCGATCAACGGCAAGTGATCATCCCAACTTCCTTTAAAGTCTATTGCACAGACTCTCAACATATCCTCTAGTGTCTGGATGGTCCTTTCACTTTGCCTGTCCGTTTGGGGATGGTAAGCGGTACTCATGTTTAATTTGGTTCCCGCACATTCTTGAAAGCTCCTCCAAAATCTGGAGTTGAATCTGGGGTCTCGGTCTGAGACAATGGACGTTGGGACTCCATGTCGCTTCACTATTTCCTTAAGGTAAATGTCCACCAATCTATCGAATGTGTATCTCTCATTGATTGGAATGAAGTGAGCTGACTTTGTCAGTCGGTCTATAATTACCCATATGGCATCATGATTGGCTTTCTTCCTTGGTAAGCCTACAACAAAATCCATAGCTATTTGTTCCCATTTCCATTCGGGAATCTCCAGGGGTCGTAAAAGTCCACTGGTCTCTGGTGCTCCGCCTTTACTCTTTGGCAGGTCAAACATTTGCTTACCCATTCTGCTATGTCCCTCTTCATATTGGGCCACCAGTAATATTCCTTTAAATCCCTATACATCTTGGTGCTCCCCGAGTGAATGGAATACCTTGAACTATGGCTTTTATCCAAAATCTCGTCTTTAAGCTTTTAAACATTCGGAACCCAAATCCTGTAGGAGTACCTCATTATCCCCTTATCATCTCTCTTAGTATGGATCTCTTCTCCAGTCATTGACTTTCTGCCTTCATTCATTACTTTTTCTTGGCACAATCTAATCTTTTCCAATAACTCTGGCTGCATCGAGATCTCAAACATCTTTTCAGTTCCGGCTCCAGTTACCTTTACTTCTATTTCCATTTTCTCGAAATCCCTTATCAGTTCCTCCGAAGTCATTATCATTTTGAGTCTTTCCTTCCTACTAAGGGCGTCAGTCACCACATTGGCTTTCCCTGGATGATAGAGAATCTCACAATCATAGTCCTTAATTAGCTCTAACCATCTCCTCTGGCGCATGTTGAGCTCTTTCTGCATAAATATGTACTTGAGCCTCATATGGTCTGTGAAAATCTCGCACTTCTCTCCATACAAGTAGTGCCTCCAAATTTTTAAGGCAAAAACTATTGCCGCGAGCTCAAGGTCACGAGTAGGATATCTAATCTCATATTTCTTCAGTTGTCTCGACGCATACGCAATCACCTTACCGTGCTGCATAAGCACACACCCGAATCCTTTATGCGACGCGTTACTATATATCACAAAATCTCCTTTTCCGTCTGGCAACGCCAACACCGGGGCTGTTACCAACCTTTTCTTCAATTCTTGAAAACTGTTCTCGCATTTTTCTGTTCATTCAAACTTCTCTATCTTACGAGTAAGTCGTGTTAAAGGGGCTGCGATTTTCATAAAATCCTGTACAAATCTACGATAGTAGCCGGCCAATCCTATGAAACTCCTTACCTCAGTGGGTGTGGTTGGCCTTTCCTAATTTAAGACTGCCTTTATCTTGGAGGGGTCGACCAATACTTCTTCCTTATTGATCACATGTCCTAAAAACTGTACTTCATTCCGCCAGAATTCACACTTCGAGAATTTGGCAAATAACTGTTCTTCTCTGAGTATTCCTAGAGCTATCCTCAAATGCTCTGCATGTTCTGCCTCGGTCCTTGAGTAGATTAAAATATCATCGATAAAAACTATCACACACTTGTCCAAGTACTTCTTGAATTCTCTGTTCATTAAATCCATGAAAGCCGCTGGGGTGTTGGTTAATCTAAAGGACATTACCAAGAACTCATAGTGCTCATACATGGTACGGAACGCAGTCTTTGGAATATCTTTGGGTTTAATCTTTAATTGTTGATACCCAGTCCTCAGGTCAATCTTGGAAAAGTAGACAACATCATTTAGCTTGTCGAACAGATCGTCTATTCTGGGTAACGGGTACATGTTCTCTATGGTTAGCGTGTTCAACTCTCGATCGTCGATGCACAGCCTCATGCTCCCATCTTCCTTCTTAACAAATAATACTGGTGCTCTCCACGGAGACATACTGGGTCTTATCATACCCTTATCCAAAAGTTCTTGTAATTGGGTAGCCAATTCCTTCATTTCTAATGGGGCTAACCGGTATGGTGCCTTTAAAACTGGTGTCGTCCCTGGGGCCAATTCAATAGCAAATTCAATCACTCTATCGGGTGATAGTCCCGGAAGGTCTTGTGCGAATACATCTTCAAATTTGTTGACTACCGGAATATCTTGCAAGTTGGGCACCTCCTTCTGCATATCCACCACATAGGCTAAATAAGCCTCATTTCCTTTTCGTAGCATCTTATTGGCCTGGGCCATGATCAAAAATTTCTGCGTCTGCCTCTTCCCTTTAAATATGACTCTTTTCTTCCCTGGGATATTCAACTTAACTTTCTTCCCCTTACAGTCTATCTGAGCATCATTGCTAGATAGCCAGTCCATTCCCAAAATTACATCAAATTCCCCTAATTTAAAAGGAATTAGATCAACACTAAAAGATTGTCCCCCTATGCCTAACTCACAGGCGGGTGAATCTGGTTAACAGGGATAACTTCATGGTTGGATATTTCTACTTGTAAGGGTTCTAACAAGGGTTCAGCCTTAAGTCTTAATTTAAGCGCAAAGTCCCTCGATATAAAAGATTTAGTTGCTCCCGAATCAAATAAAATATTTGCACTGACTGAATTTAGAGAAAGGGTACCTGCTATCACATCTGAGTCTTTCATAGTATCTTGAACTGTCATGTTGAAAGTCCTCATAATAGGTGGCTTATTAGAAGCAGCCCTGCTTGCTCCTGAGGCTGCTGGTTTGTTCCCTGGGCATTCCCTCCTCATGTGGCATGGTCTTCCATACTGATAACAGATGGTGGTCAGGCTGACACTAGGGGTTGTAAAGTACACTTGTTAGAATAGTGACCTCCTCGACCACACTTAAAGCAGGTTACTGGCTTCCCTTTACACTCCCCCGAATGCATCCTTCCACAAGTGTTACAGGTTGGAAATGGGGGTTGAGACTGGTTGGAATAGGATATTCCTGACTCCTGGCTGCTCTGGCTCACATTCACACTTACGGGCCGCTTAAACCCAGTACTCCTCCCGGTAGGGACACTGCTCCTCGATTAAATCTAGTTGAGAAGCTCCCTCCTATGGAACCTTCGCCCATGCTCATACTTTTCCTCTTTATTCCTTTCTTCTCTATTTCCTTCTGCATCTGTTCACTTCCGGCTTCTGCAATTGTTTTCTTTTGCACCAGAGTGGCATAATCTGTAAGCTCAAGGATTGCCACCCTATTCTGAATCCATGGTTTCAGTCCCTGCTAAAACCTCCTAGCTTTCTTTTCCTCGGTGTTCACAAACTCTGGAACAAATCTTGATAACTCAGTAAATTTTGCTTCATACTCTGCTATAGATAAGTTATTCTGCTTTAGCTCCAAACACTTGAGCTTCATCTGGTTCTCCATAAACCTCGAGAAATATTTCCCCAAAAACAATTGACTGAACCTCTCTCAGGTTATGACAACATCTGTCTCCATATTTTTCTTGGCCTCCCACCAGTAGTTGGCCTCTCCTTTCAGAAGGTAGGTAGCAAATACAGTCTTCTGTGCCTCATCGGTACTCAGAATCTCAAAGTATTTCTCCATTTCCTTTAGCCATGCCCTTGCCTCAACTGGGTCGGCTGATGCGTGGAACTCAGGGGGCTTAAGGGACTTGAAAGCCCTAAAAGAGTTTGCCACAGCATTGTTATTTCCTTGAGGGGGTGGGTTGAGTTGACGTTCTAAGTTCTGCCTTAGTATTTTCATGAACTTCCCCATGGGATCCATGCCTGGATTTGGTACTTGTTGCTCAACCTCCATTTCTCCTTCTTCAGCCTCTATCTCAAATTCTTCAACATCAAATGTTTCCTCCTCCTCTTCATACTGGGAGTCATCATGTTCAACATAATCCTCATCTTCATCTTCACTGTGTTCTTGGTTTCTACCATCCTGGTTATGGCTTCCCTGGTGCTCAAATCCAGGGTTCGCCCTAGTTCCAATCCTTCTTGGCGGCATGATACTGATAAATTTTTAGAATATTCAACGTTAGGTCACAATCATACATAAGATTGTGCCTTGCACAGTTTCTATAATGGGGTAAACGTATCTTGTAATTCTATTATATTATGACAGTTCTAATAAGAAGTGCAGTAATAATACCGATAAAATCAGTGATCTCGTCACTAAGGAACTAAACTGAAAGGAAACAAATATATACATAATGCTAGAAATACATAGTTTAATCTGGTCAAAAGTACAACAGTGCTACAGTCATCTGCCCAAAAGTGAAATACACGAGTCTATCTGTCTAGTCAGCGAAAGGGATACTATATACAAGTCAACTATCCCGGAAAATTGGCTCTTACTATGGCCTCGACTAACTAGACAACTAGACTACCACATCACTGGTCCTGAATCAATCACCAGAGTGGGTCAACTCCCATACTCTCTCCATCGCATGACAGAAAATGTAATCAGCCTACCTCCTGGATATCCTGCCATGTCTGTCTCCATGAAGTGATCGGAGCCTCGCACGGGCCATAAGCTCTATCCCAGTCAGCTCTCTCCTCAGGGATCGGGGTATGGTAGCTCTAGCCTCATGAGCTCGTGCACGTCTACCAGCTCTCTCTGCATCTAACTCTCTCCTGAGCTTATCCTGCCGGGCCTCAGCAACAGCCACTCGAGTCCTCAGAACATCCTGAACATAGTCGTGAGCTAACAAAGACTGCCTATGGGCAGGGTCGAGAGGTGGTGAATCTGGATCTACTGGGGGTGCCTCCTCGGTCTGCCTATTCTCGGGGGTATAGGTCTCAGATCTGTCATCATACGGGCTCCAAGATAGTGGTGGAGGGGTAGGAGCTCTGACCACGGGGAGTGAGGGTAGAGGGGTACCAGTATACTCCAATATAGCTCCGGCATGCTCCTCAGCTATTATGACCTCATCCGGGTCCTCCTCATCTAAAATATCAATAACCTCTATCTCTAACTCCTCGGAGGGGTCCTCCTCATCCATCTCATCCTCCTCAGGCTCCTCCTAATCCTCGGCATCTAGCGGTGCCTCATCATGCTCACGCTCGAACATCTCTGGGTCCTCTATCTCATGCGCCTACACATTAAACGAGCTAAGTTACTATCATGATACTTATAAGGGTTCCCGTAAGGGTTTTAACTGTCAGCGCTACTTTAAGTAGTCCGTCCATGAACTTGGCAAGAGTTCTTATTATCTTTTGAGTTTATTATTATATCGTCGCATCATCTCTGAGGTTTATAAAGCTTAACTCTGATACCATTTCTGTAACACCCCCAGATCCGGGGTCGGGGATCCAGGTCGTCACGGTCTTTCTTTCCATAAATATCACTTAACTTAATTAATAATAAATAACCTCATGTTGTGACCCCACACTAACACACACCATAACACGTTATAGTCTCAGAGATGAAATTGAAATAAGTACAAGTCCTTGAATCCACAAATCAAAATGATTACTTAATAAGTTCAAAGTTAATTGCCATTATCTGCCACAAGTTATAATTATACATAATTGATTCCCAAAAGTAGAATGTCTGATCTACAGATAGATCTACCTCTACAGCTATAGCAGCTATGATATCAACGGGAAGACGAGGGACGCTTGCCACGCTCTTGCGCTAGGTCTGCTTGAGTCTGACACTGGACAGGTGTCAACCCCATACATGTTGTGTGATGAAGAAATGAAGCAAGAGTGAGCATTACAGCTCGCAAGATAATATATAGTGTAATCAATAATGCAAGTATCTAAATAGATAACGTACTGGAAATCTTTATCAAATGTAAGATAATTACTTACTGGATATAAGCTTAAAGGAAGATGAAGTTACCAATTACTTCACTATACTTATATCATTTTAGAAAATTACTTGAACTATTACTGTTCAAAGTATAATAAGTTTTCAAAGGTTCATCACATGGATGGGACTTCAACATAAGACTTGAATAGATTCAATCTTTGAAATATTATATGAATGAAATGAAGTTACGAGATATTTCATTAAGTCCCGATATATATTGTAATATCTGGGATATATCGTGTAATTATTTTTGCTAATAAATAAATATTATGCATATTCCGTATTTATTCTGTGAATTATTTGTTAAGTGGTATATGTGTTTGGATGTTTAAAAAAATATAAATTGTATATTTTAATTTTTATAAGTCCAAAATAAAATAGGGATAATTTTCATATCTTCCTATTTTTTTTTATGTTGATTTATGATTTTATAGGAAATATATGGATTTTATAAATTCTTTTTCCGAGTATTTATAAACTATTTAATTTAATCGGGAACCAGCCGAATTCACCCGTTTTTATGTTTTTATAACCCGAAACTCTTCCGAGAACTCCTTCCTAACCTAATTGCAATATTTCGAATATTTTCCATGTTTCGACTTTTTCGATCCGGCGTACGGTTTGTCCTGTGCGGGTCCCGGCGCAATATTTCCGATACAATATTCGTTTCGGTAAATCAATAAAACTCGTATTTTCGATAAACGGGATCTTTTTATTAAACTATTATAATTATCACCTCGTAATACGTGTAACCAGGCGCTGAAACCAAGACCGCAGTACAAATTGTACAGATTTGGATAATTATCCCGAAAACCGGTACCGTTTGGATCTGTTTTTATAAATAAACGTACTATGTTATATCCGGAATGATCAAAAGGGATACTAATTTTCCGTAATTATAAATAGCCTTTACCGAATTTATTTCGTACCGAAAATCATTTGCAAACAGTAATTATATAATTTTACAGAGAAAATATATATATTCATATAACCTTTCAAGAATCAAACTGCAAATCGAAGGTGTTATTGATCTTTGTTTGGAAAGCTCTAGTAACCAAAACGGAGGTTTGAAGAGTACTATCAGATTATACAAGTGTCAGAACTGCAGAATCAAAGGTTATTTTTCTACAATTTTTATTAATTTCGAATTATTTTGATTAAAAATATGAATTGATTATTTGAATGATTTGATGCTTGCATGTTGTAGAGCTTGTTTTCCTGATGATTTTGATATGTCATATGACTGATTTGGAGTTCAATAACATGTTCAAAATTGAGTTTGATTTTCGAATTTTGAAATTAAGGTTTATAATTCGTTTGAATGTTCTTGATTGAATTTGGGGGTTTCTTATTTTGGGTTAGATAGATGTTCTAGAGGGGTGGGTTGTGTTCCTTATGAAATTTGCAATTGATTCGTATAAGTCTTGCAAATCGACGAGGTCTGTAGAGGAGGGAGTTGTCATTTGAAGTTTTCGTCGAGTTCACCGGAAACCGGTGAACTTCGCGGCCATATTCCGGCCAACTCAGGGGTTATTGATGTGATTTGATTGCTTGAATAGGTTCCTGATGTTGTATAGATTATATCTGGAGGAGATGGAGGTGTGACGGTGCCTGAGATGAGTTCTCCGGCGAGCCCATCGTTTTCCGGCGACTAAACTGCAAAATTACAGTTTAGTCCCTGAATTATTGAAGAAGATGAAGTAAGGTCCCTGAGGTTTCCAGAAGTTTCAAAAATAGGATTCCTGTTTATAAAATGTTTAAAAATTATATTTCTTATTTATTTTAATTATAAATATTCTTTTTAATTACTGAAAATTCCAAAAATTATTATTTTAATTCCAAAAATTATTTTTAATTCAAAAATACATCTGAATTAATTAGTTAATTAATTTTAGTTAATAATTAATTATTTAATTGGTCAATTAATTCATAAATTAATTGATTAATTTAATTAATTAATTATTAATTGATTTTAATTAATTATTTAATTAGATTTAATTATTTATTAATGATTTAAAAATTCTGAAAAATAGTTTCGAGTTTTAAAATATTATTTTAAATAGTTTTCAAGGCTCGATAATTATTAGAAAATTATTTTGAAGCCAGATTTGGCCAACCGAACTCTGTCTATTGCTTTAAAATTGACTCAATGACCCGTTTTGACTCCGAAAAATGTTTTAAAAATCATATTGAATACCCGAAAGACTGTTTATGACCCGAGACTTCCTTATAAATAAAATTTTATTGATTGTTTGACGTGCTATGTACTATATGTGACTTGTTTGTTTGACTGTCGGTCTATATGTTCAGTGTTTACTTATTTTAGCCTGACTTTCAATTCGTTAGTCGGATTTGGGTAAAACGAAGGGTAGATAGAAGTGTATACCGAATAAAATCATATGAGTTGAGTATTGATAGATACTTATGGTATGTGAGCAGAAGAGGCAAGGCGTAGGAAAGGGAAACAGATAGTCGAAGAGTAGGAGATTGTGATTGAAAATTGGTGAAGTATAGCAAGCTAGTACCAGGAAAGTGTTCTGAACCTTCTCGAGATATATTTTAGATAATTGATAGTTCTGTTTTATATTGCAAGTGCTTTGAAGCACTAAACCCTGAACCTTGATTCCAGTTATTGATCTCTGAACCATAAACCTTATTCTTTCTAAACCATTGATTGTTGAATACCCGAATACGAACCACAGATACATGATACTACTCCATAAATACATACAGACTAATTACCAAATACTGAATCAGATTGCTTACATATTCAAACCATTGTACCTTATACTTTGAAAGATCAAATTCTTATAACCTTAAAACCTTGATTCTTTTGATAGCCATATTTCATTTGTAAAGATTGAAACCATCTCATTATTGGACATCCAATGTTGCTTATGATTTTGTTTACTGCTTTACATTATTATTCTATTATTATGTTAGAATTGGATTGTTTTATATAATTATGGACCAGATTCATGGTCAGACCATATTGGTGGTCAAGTTAGGCCAATGTGTGCCTTGGATCCAGTAATTAGAGCAGAGCTGTGTGCCTTGCTCGGGATTAATGCGTGACTGATCAGCAGCCTAACCTTGGTTTTTAAAATAAAAATATAATATCCAATTCTAAATCATTATTCATTGTTCACTTGATACCTTAACTCTTTTCACTTGATGATCATTATTCTCAGTCTTGTCAATGTGATTTGCTGAGCTAGTTAGCTCATTTGTGCGATATTGTTTATGTTCTTTTCCAGTAAGAAGGAACCTATTGGTACCGAGGATCCCCAATCCAGTGCGAGAGCTAGGGGTCCAGGTTGATCGAGTTAAGCTAGCTGACAGCTTTTGGAATAGTTTAAGTTTATGGAGTTTATAATAATGTTTAATATTTAGTTGTAAGTTTGATTAGTTGGGATTTGGGCATTTGTAATATAAGTGTGTGTGTGTGGCTTGTGTGCATACTTTAACCTGTTGCAATCCATGGTAGTTGGTAAGTAGGGTCACTGCATATTATTATTATCTTTATTATTGTTATAAGCAGGTTATAAATAAGGTGTGTGTGGACCCCAAACTTCTGACCCGGGTTGGAGGGCGCCACAGAGCTACAGGTTAAAAGTCACTGACACAAGCTTAGGTTGACGGGAATGGGTAGAGGGTTAGGAATAGAAGTAAGAAATAGAAAGATAGAATATCGAGAGGTTGAGTGCTACGGTATAATAGGTATTAGTATGATTCGCGTCGTGGTTCAAGATTCTTATATTGCGATATGATTTCAGATAGTAGCGATGGCCGACTCTTTAATCCATGTATCAGCTGATCACTCAGAGCCCTCAGTTGAGGACTATCTTCAGATCCACGTCATGTTGTTCCACCAGTGTTGGCTATTTTACCTCCACCTGTGTTGTACCCCGTATCACTGCAGGCTATTCCACCCCCAGGCATGAGACCACCTATCAGAGGACCCCCACCTGCTGATTCAAGCTTTACTGGTCACTCAGTTACAGGTGTACCTTTTCCAGTTCTCATCCTATCATGTCCCATATCATCAGTTCGAGGCTTGCCTTATGGAGCAACGATTCCTACAGGGTCAGATTCAGGAGTTATTACATATCATGCGCCAGAGAGGTTGGGAGTGGTGAGAGGCGACTCAGAGAGAGGCTCTGGGTGTTTCAGAGAGCAGCTGCTGTGAGGATTGCTGAGGCTATTCATGAGGATATCACCTCTGATTTTCTTGTGGAATGGGCTAAGTGGGTTCTGGAGGAGCTTGAGGAGATTGGAGGTCCAGACTTGCCATAAGCCAGAGGCACTGAGATGGAGATGGTGATCAGTGTTGTTATGGTTGTTTAGTATGTACAGTAGTGTGTAGTATATATCAGTAGATTTTTGGGTTGTATTTATAGACTAGATCTGCTGACTAGTGAGTAGGTTTGTTGTACCCTTTTACTTTTACTTCCGAAGCGTTTTAACGCTTGTACTACCTAAAAATTTTGATCTATATATATCAGTACTTTTTTTCCTTTCCAACATTGTCATTTATATTACTACACCTGTTTTACTTTACCTTATTTATTGCACCAGATGTACCCATGGGATACCATATACCCTATTCCCTTAACTGTTTATATTCTGTAAAGAAGCATGCAATTTACTTAGTTCAAATGTTACAACTGTTTTCAAAAAGAGATATTTCTATTTTACAAAACTTTTTTTTATGCAAAGGATTTGATTTAAAGGCTAAATAAGTTGTTTGATTCTTTACAGAAAATGGCTCCCATAAGAAATACCTGCACTAACACCCAGAATGAAGAAACCAACAACAACAACAACAACAATAACAACCAAGATGATACCAACCAGAATGCAAACCCAGGACCCATAGACCCAGCAATAGCCCGCATTCTTCAAATCTTGGCTCAACAAATAGTTCACCTAACTCAACAGCAACAAAGACAAACTAATCCCCAAGTAACTTTCAAAACTTTTCAGACGGTAAACCTACCAGAATTCAAGGGTTCCTTAGATCCAATTGAAGCGAATGTTTGGTTAAAGGAAATAGAGAAGTCGTTTGCTTTAGTTAAAGTGAAGGAAGAACAGAAAGTGGAGTTTGCAAGTTATTATTTGAAGAATGAGGCCACCTATTGGTGGGGGACTGTGAAGACATTGGAAGGTACAGATGTTATTACTTGGGAGAGGTTTAAAGAATTGTTTTTAGAAAAGTTTTTTCCTCAGTTTGTTCAGGATCAGATGGATCTGAAGTTTTTAGAGCTAAAGCAAGGAAATATGTCGGTAGCTGATTATGAAAGTAAGTTTGAAGAGTTATCGAGGTATGTGCCATCATATGTGGATACTGATAGGAAGAAGGCCAAGAGATTCTAGCAAGGTCTGAAGCCATGGATCAGAGGGAAGGTAGCCATATTTGAATTGGATACCTATGCAGGACTTGTACAAAAGGCCATGATTGCAGAAACTGAGAGTGAGATGTCACAGAATGAAAAGGAAAGTAAGAAGAGGAAGTTTGAAGGAAATGAAGGACAGTCACAACCAGGGAAGTTTCCAAATTTTTAGAAGGGCAAGTTTAAGCCAGGGAGAAATTTTAATTTCAAAAAGCAAAATACAGGTGACGGGGGTCAAGGCAACCGTCCAGTCAGTATAAATCAAGCAAATCAGTTGAGGTTAACTTTTCCAGATTGTCAGGGATGTGGGAAGAAACATGGAGAAGTTTGTAATAAGTTAAATGTAGTTTGTTTCAAGTGTAATCAGAAAGGGCACTATTTGAGGGCCGCAATCAGCCAACTAGAACCAGTAAACAAAGATCAGCCTACTCGGAATCCAGCGGTTAAGGTTCCAGCTATTGGATTTACATACTTTAAATGTGGGAATCCAGGACATATAGCCAGGGATTGCAAGATACCTGCCCCAGTCAGTAATGCATTGAGGATAATGGGATCTACTCCAGCAGTAAATGAGACTCCAAGAGCTAGATTTTTTGATATGTCTGTGAAGGACGCTATCCAGGATACTGATATCGTGGCAGGTACGCTTAATGTGAATTCTTTCTATGCCAAAGTGTTAATAGATTCAGGGGCAACTCGATCATTTATTTCACAAGATTTTGTTAATAAGTTAAATTGTCCAGTTGAGTATTTAAATGAAATAGTGACTGTGGAATTAGCAAATCAAGAACGTATATCTGTTAATCAAGTTTGTGGGAATTGTGGGATTGAGATTTCCGATAATAAGTTTTGTGTAGATTTGATACCAATTAAGCTAGGAGATTTTGACGTTATCTTAGGAATGGATTGGTTATCTAAGCACGATGCCCAGATAGATTGTCGAAATAAGTAGGTAATGGTGAAAACGCCAGAGGAGAGGATAGTAACGTTTAAGGGCCAGAAACAAGCAAAGAAGTTCTTAACGGTGATTCAAGCTAAAAAGTTACTACGGCAAGGATGCGAGCATTTCGTTGCCTATGTGATTGATAGAAGTCAGGAGCCAGCAAAACTTGAAGATATTCCAGTAGTTAATGAATTTCCAGACGTGTTTCCCGATTAGTTACAGGACTTCTCCAGACAGATAAATTGAGTTTGTAATCGACTTAGCACCTGGAACAGAACTAGTATCCATGGCCCCGTACAGAATGGCACCCGTTGAGATGAAGGAACTAGCAAAGCAAATGCAAGAGTTGTTAGAGAAAGGAGTAATTAGACCCAGTTTATCCCTGTGGGGTGCACCGGTACTATTTGTCAAGAAGAAGGATGGAAGCATGAGACTGTGCATCAATTATCGGGAGCTCAACAAGCTTACAATCAAGAACAAGTATCCGTTACCCAGATTTGATGATTTGTTTGACCAGTTGAAAGGAGCCAAGTACTTCTCCAAGATCGATTTAAGATCGGGATATCACCAACTAAATATTAAGCCAGAGGATATACCAAAGACAGCTTTCAGAATAAGGTATGGACATTATGAATTTTTAGTGATGTCTTTTGGATTAACCAATGCCCCGGCAGCATTCATGGACCTGATGAACAAAATTTTCAAGGAATACTTGGACAAGTTTGTTATTGTGTTTATAGATGATATTTTGATTTATTCAAAGACAGAATAGGATCATGCAGAACATTTGAGAATAACTTTGGAGATTTTAAATAAGAAGAAGTTATATGCTAAATTCTCAAAGTGTGAGTTTTGGCTACATGAAGTTCAGTTCTTAGGACACATAGTCAATAATGAAGGGATCAAAGTGGACCCAGCGAAGATTGAAGCAATTACAAATTGGGAAAGACCGAGAACACCAACAGAGGTAAGAAGTTTCTTGGGATTAGCGGGATATTTTCGCCGATTCGTTCAAAATTTCTCAAGGATTGCGACACCATTGACAAAGCTTACACGGAAGAATGAAAAGTTTATATGGAATGACAAATGTGAAGAAAGTTTTCAGGAATTGAAGCAAAGATTAATTATAGCACCTATTTTGTCACTTCCAGATGATCAAGGGAATTTCGTAATCTATAGAGATGCTTCCCATAAAGGACTCGGATGCATTCTGATACAGCACGATAAGGTTATTGTGTATGCATCGAGGCAATTAAAACCACACGAATAGAAGTATCCTACTCATGATTTGGAGCTAGCAGCCATAAGATTCGCTTTGAAGATTTGGAGACATTATCTATATGGAGAGAAATACGAGATTTATATGGATCACAAAAGCTTGAAGTACATACACACAGAAGGAGTTTAATATGAGACAGAGAAGATGGTTAGAGTTGATTAAGGATTATTATTGCACGATTAACTATCATCCCGGTAAAGCAAATGGTTGTAGCGGACGCGTTAAGTCGAAAAGAAGAGTTAAATGTGTTATCAGTACCCGAAGAGATATACAAGGAATTTCAGAAATTGGAATTGGAAATCAGAGTTTACAAGCCTGATGAAGCAAAAGTTTATAATAGTATGACTTTCCAGCCGGAGTTGTTAAAAAAGATAAGGAAGTGTCAAGCAGAGATAATGGATCAGGACATTAATCATTTGGTAGGAGAGGAATTGTGCACGTAAAAGGATGATCAAGGTATTCTTAGGTTTTCTTCTAGAATTTGGATTCCACCAGTGATGGAGTTGAAGAATGAAATTTTACAAGAAGCTCATAATTCAAGGTATTCAATCCATCCAGGGAGTACCAAGATGTACAGAGATTTAAAGGAAAATTATTGGTGGCCAGATATGAAGAGGGAAATTACGGAATGGGTTAACAGATGTTATACATGTCAGAGAGTTAAAGCAGAGCATTAGAGACCAAGTGGATTGTTGCAGCCATTGGAGATTCCAGAGTAGAAGTGGGAGCATATTGCCATGGATTTCGTAGTCGGATTACCAAGGAAGAAAGCCAATCATGATGCTATTTGGGTTATAGTGGACAGACTTACCAAGTCAGCTCATTTTCTGCCTATAAATGAAAGATTTTCATTAGACAAATTAGTCCATATGTACCTGAAATAAATCGTAGTTCGTCATGTAGTTCCTGTGTCTATTGTATCCGATCGAGATCCGAGATTTAATTCGAGGTTTTGGAAAAGTTTTCAAGAATGTTTGGGAACGAGACTGAATATGAGTACGGCTTACCATCCATAGACGGACGACCAGAGTGAATAAAACAATCCAGACAATCGAAGACATATTACGTGTTTGTTCTATTAATTTCAAAAGAAGTTGGGACGAGCATTTACCCTTGGTAGAATTTTCTTACAACAACAGTTATCATGCCAGCATTTACCCTGTATATTGGGACGAAGTAGGAGAACGCAAAATACTTGGACCTGAATTAGTGCAACAGATGAAGGAAGTTGTTGAAGTTATCCAGAAGAGATTGATAGCAGCACAAGACTGTCAAAGGAAGTATGCAGATCAATCAAGGAAAGATATGGAATTCGAAGAAGGAAATCTGGTATTACTGAAAGTATCGCCGTGGACAGGATTGACCAGATTTGGGAAGAAAGGAAAACTGAGCCATAGATATGTTAGACCTTTTGAAATTCTAAAGCGTGTTGGTAAAGTAGCTTACGAGTTGGCGTTACCTCCGCACATGGAGCACATTCACAATGTTTTTCACGTATCGATGCTTAAGAAGTATAATCCAGACTCCAAGCATATAATCGAATACCAGCCAATAGAGCTTCAAGCAGATTTGTCGTATGTAGAGAGTCCGATAGAGATTCTAGAAGAAAGAGAGAAAATGTTAAGAAATAAAGTGGTAAAATTAGTAAGAGTAATGTGGAGAAACCCAAAGGTTGAAGAGTCAACCTGCGAGTTAGAAAGTGATATGAGAGAAAAGTACCCTCATTTATTTTCTTAGGAGATTCTGAGGAAAAAATCCTTTTAAGGGGGGGAGAATGTAATATCTGGGATATATCGTGTAATTATTTTTGCTAATAAATAAATATTATGCATGTTCCGTATTTATTCTGTGAATTATTTGTTAAGTGGTATATGTGTTTGGATGTTTAAAAATAATATGAATTGAGTATTTTAATTTTAATAAGTCCAAAATAAAATATGAATAATTGTCATATCTTCCTATTTATTTTTATGTTGATTTATGATTTTATGGGAAATATATGTATTTTATAAATTCTTTTTCCGAGTATTTATAAACTATTTAATTTAATCGGGAACCAGCCGACTTCACCTATTTTTACATTTTTATAACCCGAAATTCTTCCGAGAACTTCTTCATAACCTAATTGTAATATTCCGAGCATTTTCTATGTTTCAACTTTTTCGATCCGGCATACGGTTTGTCCTGTGCGGGTCCCGGCGCAATATTTTCGATACAATATTTGTTTCGGTAAATCAATAAAACTCGTATTTCGATAAACAGAATCTTTTTATTAAACTATTATAATTATCACCTCTAATACGTGTAACCAGGCGCTGAAACCAAGACCGCAGTACAAATTGTACAGATTTGGATAATTATCCCGAAAACCGGTACCGTTTGGATCTGTTTTTATAAATAAACGTACTATGTTATATCCGGAATGATCAAAAGGGATACTAATTTTCCATAATTATAAATAGCCTTTACCGAATTTATTTCGTACCGAAAATCATTTGCAAATAGTAATTATATAATTTTACAGAGAAAATACATATATTCATATAACCTTTCAATAATCAAACTGCAAATCAGAGGTGTTATTGATCTTTGTTTGGAAAGCTCTAGTAACCAAAACGGAGGTTTGAAGAGTACTATCAGATTATACAAGTGTCAGAACTGCAGAATCAAAGGTTATTTTTCTATAATTTTTATTAATTTCGAATTATTTTGATTAAAAATATGAATTTTTGTACGGATGATTGTTTGAATGATTTCATGATTGCATGTTGTAGAGCTTATTTTCCTGATGATTTTGATATGTCATATGACTGATTTGGAGTTCAATAACATGTTCAAAATTGAGTTTGATTTTCGAATTTTGAAATTAGAGTTTATAATTCGTTTGAATATTCTTGATTGAATTTGGGGGTTTCTTATTTCGGGTTAGATAGATGTTCTAGAGGGGTGGGTTGTGTTCCTTATGAAATTTGCAATCGATTCGTATCAGTCTTGCAAATCGACGAGGTCTATAGAGGAGGGAGTTGTCATTTGAAGTTTTCGTCGAGTTCACCGGAAACCGGCGAACTTCCCGGCCATATTCCGGCCAACTCAGGGGTTATTGATGTGATTTGATTGCTTGAATATGTTCCTGATGTTGTATATATTATATCTGGAGGAGATGTAGGTGTGACGATGCCGGAGACGAGTTCTCCGGCGAGCCCGTCGTTTTCCGGCGACTAAACTACAAAATTGTAGTTTAGTCCCTGAATAATTGAAATAGATGAAGTAAGGTCCCTGAGGTTTTCAGAAGTTTCAAAAATAGAATTCCTGTTTATAAAATGTTTAAAAATTATATTTCTTATTTATTTTAATTATAAAAATTCATTTTTAATTACTGAAAATTCCAAAAATTATTATTTTAATTCCAAAAATTATTTTTAATTCAAAAATAAATCTGAATTAATTAGTTAATTAATTTTAGTTAATAATTAATTAGTTAAATGGTCAATTAATTTGAAAATTAAATGATTAATTGATTTAATTAATTATTAATTGATTTTAATTAATTATTTCATTAGATTTAATTATTTATTAATGATTTAAAAATTCCGAAAAATAGTTTCGAGCTTTAGAATATTATTTTAAATTATTTTCAAGGCTCGATAATTATTAGAAAATTAATTTGAAGCCAGATTTGGCCAACCGAACCCTGTCTATTGCTTTAAAATTGACCCAACAACCCGTTTTGACTCCGAAAAATATTTTAAAAATCATATTGAAAACCTGAAAGACTGTTTGTGACCCGAGACCTTATAAATTAAATTTCATTGATTGTTTGACATGCTATGTGCTATATGTGACTTGTTTGTTTGACTGTCGGTCTATATGTTCAGTGTTTACTTGTTTTAGCATGACTTTCAATCCGTTAGTCAGATTTGGGTAAAACGAAGGGTAGATAGAAGTGTATACCGAATAAAATCATATGAGTTGAGTATTGATGGATACTTATGGTATGTGAGCAGAAGAGGCAAGGCGTAGGAAAGGGAAACAGATAGTCGAAGAGTAGGAGATTGTGATTGGAAATTGGTGAAGTATAGCACGCTAGTACCAGGCAAGTGTTCTGAACTTTCTCGAGATATATTGTAGATAATTGATAGTTCTGTTTTATATTGCAAGTGCTTTGAAGCATTAAACCCTGAACCTTGATTCCAGTTATTGATCTCTGAACCAGAAACCCTATTCTTTCGGAACCATTGATTGTTGAATACCCGAATACGAACCACAGATACATGATACTACTCCACAAATACATACAGACTAATTACCAAATACTGAATCAGATTGCTTACATATTCAAACCATTGTACCTTATACTTTGAAAGATCAAATTCGTATAACCTTAAAACCTTGATTCTTTTGATAGCCATATTTCATTTGTGAAGATTGAAACCATCTCATTATTGGACATCCAATTTTGCTTATGATTTTATTTACTGCTTTACATTATTTATTCTGTTATTATGTTATAATTGGATTATTTTATAAAATTGTGAACCAGATTCGTGGTAAGACCAGATTGGTGGTCAATTTTAGGCCAATGTGTGCCTTGGATCCAGTAATTAGAGCAGAGCTGCGTGCCTTGCTCGGGGTTAGTGCGTGATTTATCAGCAGCCTAGCCTTGGTTTTTAAAATAAAAATATAATATCCAATTCTAAATCATTATTCAGTGTTCACTTGATACCTTAACTCTTTTCACTTGATGATCATTATTCTCTGTCTTGTCAATGTGACTTGATGAGCTAGTTAGCTCATTCATGCGATGTTATTTATGTTCTTTTCCAGTTAAGAAGGAACCTGTTGGTAGCGAGGATCCCAAATCCAGTGTGAGAGCTAGGGGTCCAGGTTGATCGAGTTAAGCTAGCTAACAGCTTTTGGAATAGTTTAATTTTATGAAGTGTGTAATAATGTTTAATATTTAGTTGTAAGTTTGATTAGTTAGGATTTGGGCGTTTATAATATAAGTGTGTGTGTGGCTTGTGTGCATACTTTAACTTGTTACGATCCGTGGTAGTTGGTAAGTAGGGTCACTTCATATTATTATTATCTTTATTATTATTATAAGTAGGTTATAAATAAGGTGTGTGTGTGTGGACCCCAAACTTCTGACCCGGTTTTGGAGGGCGCCAAATATATACCTATATATATCTCTCACACATTCCCTGAAAACCTATGTCATGAAAAGTATAAACAGAGTTGTAACATCCAATGAATTTGGAACGAAGAGAATTTGGCATAAACCCGATATCTTGCTGATCAGGCAAAGATATCCATAAGAAACCTTTCCTACTGTAGATGGATGAATTCCTCACCGGTCATCACCCTGGCCGCATTAGGACCTCGCGTTAGACCGTTACCCGACCACTCACGCGTGGATGGACTGTCACCCAGCCTCTTATACCGTCATAGACCATACCCTGGCATGTCACTTATGCCGACTCAATTAGATGGACTTACTTCTCGAACATTGGGCAAGTAATCAAATTGTTTTCTTAAAACAGCAGCCTCGTTGTGAATATAAAATACACCATAGAGCCGGATCTCTTAGATTTTTGAGCGAGTATTCAAGTCCCCTTCGAAAGGGAGATCTTAAATTTGAAAACGAGTTTTGGGATCCGCTCTAACTTTTAAAACCATTTGGAAGACTCGAAAACATTTTTAAGAATGTTTGGAGTAATGCTGATTTAATAAAATAAATAAGTCCCGATATATTAGAAAATATCTGAATATTATTATTTAAATAATATTCCCATAAGGATAATCTTTTTAAAAATAATTGAAGTAGAAGTTTTAAAACTCATACTTTGAAATGAATAATAAATAACAAAAGGTATACTTATACGAAAGTATGACCTTTATTTGAATAATCGAAAATAAGTTTGATTATTAATCAAAATTATCGGATATACCTTATCCGATTAATAGTTATAGAAAACTATATATATAAATAAATAAATATATATATATATACTCGGGAACATCGACTCCCGGTTTAGAAAAATGTTCACCTTTGGGTCCCCTATACTAAGGCTATACCCAACTACTGCTTATCTCTAGCATAGGTATTATGCAGTTTATAAGCAATTGAATTTATAATAGAATATCAAGATCACGAAACAGGCATGCATATAAATGTCATATCACATGCTCCAATATATCGCAAGACTTTGCTAATAATAACCATGCACTTATCTCAAGATAATGCATCAATATATTATATCACAACAACAGTATAACGGGTAGAAAACTTGATTGAGCGACTGGGGTGGTAAAAGGCCTGAGGCGAGTCTGGTAACCTATAAACAACATATAAGTTGGAATTAAACCACATTCGCTTAAGAAACTAGTATTTAACCAATTAGACCCTGACATTCGCTTTTGTGTTTAACGATACACATAAGTCGCTCGAGTACCCTCGGCTCCACCATTTTTAATAAATTAACCGTTAAGAATTTTAAGGCGGCTCTTTCGCGAATACTCTACCAACTGACCTAATAACCTTACATAATTGTTTCTTACTCCAAATAGTCATTTAAGGACCTCAACCAAGGTTTCAAAGTAAGGCGAGGGGTAAAGGTACGTTCGCGAAATGCCGTTACTTAAAACGGTCGTTTCTCCTAAAACCATACATCGGATTCAAGCGAAACACATATCAAAATGAAGCTTACGACACAATATAGCTAAAAATGGCAAAGTCACAGATTCAACAGTTAGATCTCTGTCCCGAACACTAAGAACAAGCAGTTGTATGAAAATGGGCATTACGACGGCTATGTTTACGCGATTACCAAGTTTTAAACCACTCCAAACAATCATAATTCAACTCACAACAAACAATACAACCAACCCTCATCCAAACCTTACTACAACAGTTCCAAACCTCAAGATTTTCCAATTCATTCAACCCCAAACATGAACTATTCACTATACTTAAGTTTCATTAACTATAAACAAGGTTCCAACATTCAAATCACTACAAATCCAATCCAAACTTTAAACACACAAGCATCATGCTTCTCATTTACTATAACAATCAAAACCATTCCTAATACTCAAAAGGAAAGCTAGGGTGTGGAGGTGTTATACCTTCCTTGGAGTGATTAGAGTAGTTAGGAAGCCTTAAGAAGCCTTGAGATAGCCTAGGAATTCTTGGATCTTAAAGGAAAAACAAAGAAAACAAAGTTAGTAACTTGAAAACACTATTCATCATCTTCTTCCTTGATTTATTGGAAGAGATTCATGAAGAATTGGAAGCTTAAACTCCTACGATATGCTTATCTAATCATCAAGACGCTAAGGGATTTACCTTGGATTTGTTTATGAAGTGAAGCTTGAATTCTTGAAATTTTTCCTCCTTGGGATGAAGAAAGCCGAGAGGAATGGAGGGGGAGAGTGTTTTTTCTTTTCTAATTTTGTTTGTGGTGGAAAATGGGAATTGGGTGAGATATTTGGGTGGTTAATTGGTTGATTAAAGTGAGTGGAGTGTGACTAAGCATGATATCACCTTGGTGACTTTATCATTTGCCACTTGTCATTACTTGGTGGTGGAAGCATCTTTTATGCTAATCTTTGCTTAATTGCTTGATCATCATCCTTAATCCATGCACTAATCTCTCTTGCATTACTTGTAGTTTAATTGTTTTACGACTCATTTATCGTTTGAGGGATCATATCCGGGATCTTATTACTTGGGTTCCCCTAAACCTTTCTCAATATTTTATATTCCTTTTATGATCCTCTCTTATAATCCTTGAATTTAAATCCTTTTAATCATGTTACCTTATACTCAATTCTTTCGGTATCTGGTGGATTATCGGGAAAAATCAAAGTGTTCGAATTTGGATTCTGGAGATCGTTACATACACTTATATACCATATAGAGTACTAATAAGATCTCAGAATATCAATAAAAGAACTGCTACATAGTGTGGCATGAAATTATTCTTAATCAGCATAATCAGCAAAATCACTATTCATAAGGGTTACAAAAAGTACAAAATTTTTGGGGTTGTTACAGCGGCATCAACGCCTATAAGGAAACTGCGGAACGTTTCTTATCCGCTCGTGAATTGGGAGCTTGGTCCTGTTCATCTTGTCTATCTGTTGTTGTGTGATGAAAGAAGAAAGCAAGGGTGCGCAACAAGCCCACCGAAATAATATGTATAATAATTAACAATATATGAGCATTCTCATAGTACTCATGAAAGTTATATATATATATATATATTGAATATTTTGTGACTTGGTCAAGAAGAAATGAACCAAGTTGATATCTTAACGCGACCAAGTCATAAAATATTCAGTATATATATATATATATACTTTTCAAAATCTTTGAAATCCTCTGATATGTATAATATACACAGAGTTCCAGTTTATAACTATATAAAAATATTGTTGCAAGGTGATCTTATATATCTAACCTTGTCTCAATATTTTTCTGAAAATCTTTGTCATGCATAAGATAATCATTAACTAGATTTAAGTTGAAAAGATGAAGTTACGAGATACTCCAATATACTTATATATTTTCCGAATACTACTCGAACTACCACCGTTCAAGCTATAATCAGTTTCAAAAGTTCATCACATAGATGAGACTACAAGGTAAGACTTGAATAGATTCAATCTTTGAAATATCATTTGAAAGAATGAAGTTACGAGATACTTCAATAGTCCCGATATATATATATATATATATACACCTATATATATATATATATTTCATACACTCTTCTGCTATGGAAGTATAAGCAGAGTTATCATTCCCAAGAATTTTGGAAAGAAGAAACTTTGGCATAAACCTGATATCTTGCTGATCAGGCAAGGATACCAATTAAGTCACCTTTTCTACTAGTAGATGGATGAATCCCCCACCGGTCATCACCCTGGCCGCATTAGGACCTTATGTTGGACTGCCACTCAGCCACTTACGCATTGATGGACTCCCACTAAGCCACTTACACTTTCATGGACCCCCACTGAAGCCATGTTGCTTATGTCGACGCATTTCGATTGGGCTTACTTCCCGAATATTGGGCAAGTAATCAAACTCTTTTATCAAGTTAGCAACTTCGTTGCTCCAAAAATACACCACGGAGCCGGATCCTTTAGGTTTTGAGCGAGTATTTAAATCCCCTTTGAAAGGAAGATCTTATATCTAAAAATGAGTTTTGGGATCCGCTCTAACTTTTAAAATCATTTTAAAGACTCGAAAATATTTTAAAGAATGTTTAGAGTAATGATGATTTAATAAAATAAATCATTCCCGACATGTTTGAAAATATCTGAATATTATTATTTAAATAATATTCCCATAAGGATAATATTTATATAAATAATTGAATTAGAAGTTTTAAAACTCATACTTGAAACGAATAATAAATAACAAAAGATATACTTATACGAAAGTTTGATCTTTATTTGAATAATCGAAAATAAGTTTGATTATTATTCAAAACTATCGAATATACCTTATTCGATTAATAGTTATAGAAAACTATATTTATATATATATATATATTATCCTCGGAAACATCGACTCCTGGTTTAGAAAAATGTTCATCTTCGGGTACCCTATACTAAGGGTATACGCAACTACTGCTTATCTCTAGCATAGGTATTATGTAGTTTATAAGCATTTGAATTGATAATAGAATATCAAGATTATGAAAAAGGCATGCATATATATATCATATCAACATGCTCCAATATATCGCAAGATTTGCTAATAACAATCATGCACTTATCACGAGATAATGCATATACACATATACATCACAACAACAGTTATACGGGTAGAAAACTTGTCTGAGTGTTCCGTGGTAGACTTAAGCTTAGAACACGTTTGCTTAAGAAACTAGTCAAAACTCACTTAAACCCTAACGGTCGCTACGGTCGCTTATACGCTTAACGATTTGCGTTTATCGCTTGCGTACCCTTGGCTCCACCAATTTTAATAAATTAACCGTTACGAATTTTAAGGCGACTCTTTTGCGAGTACTTTACCAACTTCCTAATACACCTTACATAATTGTTTTATATTCCAATTAGCCTTTTAAGGGCGTTAATCAAGGTTTCAAAGTAAAGCAAAGGGTAATGGTTCGCTCGCGAAATACCGTTACTTAAAACGGTCGTTTCTCCCAAATTGTACATCGGATCCAAGCGAACCACATACCAAAACGAAGCTTAAGACATGATCTAGCTAAAAATGGAAAAGTTCAGAATCTTACAGTGAGTTCACGGGTCCTGAAGCTAAGCACAAAAATAGTCTAAGGTAAATCAGGCATTACGACGGCTATGTTTACGCGATTCCCAAAATAATTACCACTCTAAATCCTCATCAATTCACTCCCATCCTCCAACAATCAATAACACAACAAATACAACTTAAATCACTGAAAAATCAGTCCAAACTCCAAGGTTTTACCAACTCATTCAATCACTACAAATTCACCATTCAAAATCAACACAACTTCACAAAAATCACTATTAAGCGTGGATTTAACTATACATTTACCAATTCATCTAAAAACTCAAACAATCAAGCTTAGTAATAAAGGTCAAGAAGTTTTTATACCTTTATTTGTGAGTGAAAAGTTGCTAGGGATCCTTAAAACCTTGATAAATCCTTATACAAGCTTGGATCTCACAAACAATCAAGAAAACACAAAGTTAGATTTTGATGTTTCTAAAAGTCCGATTCAAAGAACTGTAACAATTAAGGTCTTACCCTGATTATTTGGACGAGACTTGTGAATAAGAGTTATATACCATCTCAATACCTTTCCAAAGAGCTATAGAACATACTATTTGAGTGAGTATTGAAGGAGATATGGCAGTTTGAAGTTGCTGGTATCATTTTGGCGGAGAGCAAAATGATGAAATGGAAAAAATGGAAAAGCTTCTTTGATTTCCTTGCATAAATATCTTCTCCCTTGATGACATCATCCATCATGCATCACTTTCTTGCCATGCGTCAATCCCTTGTGGTTTGATGATGTCATAATCCTTGGCTTCTTGTACAAGCTTGTCTCTTGGTCGCTTATTTGTTTTACGGTTCGCTTAACTCTTGTTCTCGTTAATAGTTTGAGGGATCATATCCGGGATCTTATTACTTGGGCTTCCCCAAACCTTTATTAATATCTTATATTCCTTTTAATGATCTTCTGTTATAATCTTTAAATAAAAAATCCTTTTAATCATATTACCTTATACTCAATTCTTTCCGTATCTGGTGGATTTTCGGGAAAAAATCAAAGTGTCCGTATTCGAATTCTGACGACCTTTATATACACTCATTTACTTTATGAAATACTAATACGATCTCAGAATTTCGATAACAATACTCCTATATGGTGTGGTCTGATAATTTTCCTTAATCAGCATCATCAGCAAAAAGTTATTATTCATCAATGTTTCAAAAATTCCAAAATTTGGGGTTATTACAGCTCGCCTCGACTTAGAAAGTGAAACATAACGCATAAGCACCTTAGAACAAACATACTACTCACCTTGGCTTCGTAAGTGAAACGTATTCACGCATAAACACCTTGGAACAAACAATTGATCCACTGCCTATTGATCACATATATTTTTTATTAATAGTTTCAAGCTTATTTTATTAAATGATTATATATAATAATATATAATTTTATTTGGCCATTCTACCCATTCTAATACCTTAACAAATATTAATTTAAAGTTATCATATATTTGATTTACTTCTTATTTTTTGGAAATATACAGGATCTGGAGCTGGAGAGTAGGCAGCACCAAAAAATGGTGGTGCAAGTGGAGCAAGGAATGCACATCCTTGATATTTCTTCATCTCTTAGTTATATCGTAATATTTTGTTATTTTTATGATCAACTTATAACTATTATACTTATCATGTTTTGTTAGATTTTGACCGAAACATGTAATCTTATATATGTATCATAAGCTTTTAGGTCGAAATAGTTGGAATTGTATGACTTGAAAGTTTATTCAAGTATGAGTTTAAAGTTTATATTCGAATTAATTTGACATTGAATATTTTAGTTGGAATTGGTTTGTGTATTATTTTGATTTCTTTGGATGAAATTGATTAAAAATGGCAGGTCTTTTTAAGTAACTGTTAGTCCCTTAACAATGTAACAAGAATTACAGAAGGGGGGTTGAATGGAATTCTTGAAACCTTTTCTTGAATAAAAATGTTCTAACTCAAATATATATATAAGTGTGAATTGATTAGCTGAATGCGGAATAGTTACTTGAAATGAATCAAAACACAAGTAATTAAAAACAGGAGTCTTTAAAAACTTTCTAGTGGATTTGAATGATTCCACCAGAGATATATAATATATATCGAGAGAACTCTGTGTGCAAAAAGCTCACATCTGCTTACAAAATGATAACAACTAAGAATGAGAGAAATGCTAAGAATGCAGCTTACAAATATTTCTCTCTTGGTTGCTTGGTTTCTTAGTTACTATTCTATTGTTGCTTCTTGGTTTATATATCACCAAGATTACAAAATAATAAGCCAGGATAATAAAACAAAAACTATCAAGTCTAATACAATGCTAATTCATTACTCTATTCCAGCATCTTTGAATATATTCATAATAGCATAGAAATGGCAATGCTTCTTTGTTCTCGAAAACCCAGTTGAATAAGCTACCACATTCCATTTGCATACACTCGACGCATATGACTGTGTTGTCACTGTCAACAGATATTTGAATTCTTAATCCGTCGGGTTTATGATCATCCGTTGAGTTATTGATCATCCGTCGAGTTATTGATCATCCGTCGGGTTGTTGATAATCCGTCGAATTCATTATTGTTTATCCGTCGGGTAGCAATCAGGCACTTGACTCCATTTCATTTATGCAGAATTACAAGATATCATCTATGTACAATTAATCAACCTATTCTGCATATCTAGTTAAAGTCAACATGACTTAAGTACTACTACATATTCTAAACAATGTGTATGCAGAAATGTGCTACAGACTTATCGTTACATAAGCTACTCATTCGATGGATAATAAGTCATCATCCATCGGGACTAAAAAGAGTTATCCGTCGGGACTATAATCCTTATCCTTCGAGTGCTACATTTTCACTAAGTAAAATCTACCAAGGTGTTTTGTTCATAGAATCATCAAGTACACAACATATACACAACAATCTCCCCCAATTTATGTCTACTGGAATTGTAGCCATAAATTAAGAGATACTTGATGATAACAAAACACCCTAAAAATACAACTTTAAAAGATAATAGATAATATTGTAAAGTGCTTCAATTAACAAAATGTACAAAGTTTTGCTCACAGTCATTTTCAAGATGCTCCTCTAGCCTGAGCAGATTTATCTAGTTTCTTGAAGGTCTGGATCTCTTTCCAAGCTTTCTGTTATTTTCTTCAATCTGATTTTGGAGCTGCCTGTGGAATTCCAGTTCATCAGATTCTGAGAGATTTAGCTTTTCTTGCATTTCCAAGAGAGTCTCATTGCTAGAGATGCTCAATTGGTCTTCTAATCTGAAAAATCTTCTCACTCCTTTGTCATCCATGAACTCCATCAGCCAGTAGGGCCTTAGATGCACTCTTCTCCCCATGTAAGGGATGATTAGAGTCTTTGGGAGTGCATCTTTAGCTCTAACACTCCTTAGTTCTTCAATCTTCTTCTGTACCAATCTTCTTACAGTAACATTGAACCCAAAGTTCTTCTTGAAATATGAATAAACCTTAATCAGTACAACTTGGCTTTCTAGAAGGATCCTGTGAAGTGGCCAACGAATCTCCTTTCCTCCCTTGTACTTGAACACTAACCTTTCAGGTAGGTTTCTGTATGCATCAATTCCTCTCACTTCATCTAGTTCATCTAGATAGAGGTTTAGATCAGAAAACTCCTTGATGTCACACAAGTACATATAATCTCCTTTGTTGACTTTAGATTGAGCTTTGACTATAGATTTGGATTTGAGAGGTGACAACTTTACTTTCTTGACTGCTCTTGACTTTATTCTTTTTGGCTTGCTGAGGATTGGTAAATTGAAATCAGGAATTGGTATGTTTTTCCATTCTATTGGCTCATCCTTAGGCACAATAGGTTCACCATGAATGTTCCTGTAAGGATCCACCACCTTGATATCTTCAAATACCACAGAGGGTTTTGATGCTTGAGTTGTAGTTGAACTGGACTCCTTGGGAAATTGATTCTCCAATTCCTTATCAACAATGTCCAGTTTCCTTTTGGTTCTTTTATCCAATTCCTTGATTCTTGGAGACTTCTACTGTTGTTGAACTTGCTTCGTTGGATCTTGAGATTCAATGATTTCAGATGACTGAGCAGGAATTTGTTGTGATGAATTTACAGCATGTAGCTTGGCCAAGATAGCAATTTGCTCATTCTTTTGTTTAGCCTTTTTAGCATTTAGAGCAGCTTGCTTCTTTTCCTGCTTCAATCTAGCCTTTTCTTCTCTCTTTGCTTGAGCAAATTGAGGATGTCCAGCCACCACACAAATTTCTTTCCTTTTCCTGAAAATTTTAGCAATTCTCTTTTTTGGAAGCTGAATCAGCGGGATCTTTGTAGAAAGTAATTGACCTTGACAGAAGCTTCTTTTCATCAGGCTTAGGTGTCTCATACACAGTATCCAAAGGGTTCTTCAATGATAATTTTGGATAATTTACCCTTGGTTTCAGAATTATTTCAGCCTTTGGAGACTTGATGCAGGATGACTGTCCCCTTTCCAGATAGTCCATGCTCATCTCATCAAAAAAAATTTGCTTGACTTGAGAGTGATGGATGGCTAACTTTACTGGCTCCTTGACTAGTCCAAACTTCTTTTGTATATCCTCATCAATCTTCACCCAGTTGATTGGCTTCAACTGCTTCATTTCAGCTGCTCTAATGTTGGTTGCTGCTTCATTTATCAGATCTATACTGTTTGTAACTGGTGGCTTTGAGATAGTAATTGAAGGCACAATTACTTTACTGATTTGAATTTGAAGCTTCTCCCCCTCACTTGGTCCTTTCTCCCCCTTTTTGTTATCATCAAATTGAGCAGAGGAGGGGATTTGAGCAGCCACTAGTTTTTGAAGTAAATCTGTCTGTTGGGCTTGATGAAGATGAATGGTTGTTAAAGATGCTTCCATGGCTTACATTCTTGTATCCAGTGCATCTATCTTGGTTGCAAGATCAGAATTTTTCCTTAATTGCCTCTTGATGTCAAGCATTGTAGCTTCTAGAAGCTTAGAGTCCATTTTTTCTGAAATAGCCTTCTTCATCTCCTCAATATCACCCTTAATGGTGTTTACATCCCTAGCATGTTGAAAGCCTTGAATTTGTTGAAGTTGCAGAGAGGCTAGATGTGCTTGAAGGAGCTTCTTGGTGCTGGCATTTGAAGTGGTTTGAAGAGCAGTATTTGTCTGATTGATTAGTTGGATCAGGGTTGTCTTGAAGTAGTGCTCATCACAGTGCTTTGAAAATGCCCATGATGGCATACTTGATCTTGAACTGGAACCTACTTCTCCCCCTATGTCCATTGCTTCATCTTCACTATCCCCACTTTCATCACCAAAGAAATCAGCTGAGCCACCAGTCTCATAATCCACATCACCAGCTGTAGAGGGCAAAGCTGTGATGAGATCCTTAGCTTTTATCATAGACTGTGTGGTATGCACCAGATTGAGCATCCTTTCTGCATTATCATTGCCCTGTTCAGCTAGAAGTTGATAAGCTAGAACAGGGTGAGTAAATGCCTCAGCATCAAGGGAGGTGGAATCTATAACAGCTTTAGGTTGCTAAGATAGTCCCTCCATGTCTGCATCCTGGACATTCATTAACTCACTAGCAATGACATCCATCCTTATAGCTCCAGTACCTGCATTTCTCTCGTTTTCTCTCTTTTATTGCATCAGGGTCTCACCCTGGCTCCCCACACTCACACCCTAACCTTCATCTTCTAAGGTAGGACTCCTCTCACTTTCTTTTGCCAATCCTGAAGAAATGGATTGCATAATTTCACTCATTTCCTCTCCTTTTTCCTGGGAGCAACCCAGACTCTCACTCAAAACACTCTTCTCTCTCAATCCTAATAGTGAATGTACAACCACTAATTCTTCTGCACTTGAAATTAATGAAGTTTGAAGCTGTGCAAAGATACTCGACATATGAGTGATATTTATCGGGTGAGTAGTTTTGTTATCCGACGGATAACTGCTGTTAAGCTTATCTGTCGGGATACAATCACTACTCGGGATGAGCAATATCCATCGAGAGAGTAGAAATGAATGAACTAGGAATGGAAAATATTGTGGACTCTGTGCTGATTGAAGATATTTTGGGCACAGATGATACAACAGTTCCTGAAAGAATGGGCAAGTGAGCCAACAAATCATCTAAAAGATGATGCTCACTTGCACTAGATTTTGGCTTCCCCAACAAAGTTAAAGAAGGGGAATCAGGAATTGATGTGTTTATCATATCCACATCCAGTGAGTTTGTGGGTGAGTTTGGTGTTTGAGGTGCATCTATTACTAGAGATTTTGGCTGTGACTCCACATTTATTGGAGTCACATCAAGCTGAATTTGTGAGGGTATAGTGACTGTGTCTTTAGCACCAGTTTGCACAGTGTGTGTACCCTGTGCATCCCCAAGGGTTTTAGATTTTTTCTTTCTGTAATAAGTTTGGGGTGAGCTTGTGTCCCTAACCCTCTTGGCCTGTGCTCTTGGTTGAGAGCTATGTTCAATAACTACATCCTTTTGGGAGGATGCAGCTAGAAATGAGCTTTTATCCTTTTTAAGCACTGCAGTTTGTTGGGAAACTGCAGTGTGGCTAGGCGGGGAACCACTCAACTTTCCATCCTTATCCTTAGGGTTTCTTTTATGTTCACCCCTTCCCTCACCTGTCTTACCCACCTGCACACTCCCCTCTTTGGTTTTGGTGGATTTTGCAACTGGCATCTTTTGAGAGATACCAGAGGGGGCTTTCTTTGATTTGGATTTTGAAATATTTGCAGGTTTGGTAGCTTAGGTAGGCAATTGTTGGGTCATTGACACAGTTGTCATAGCCACACTAGAACTCAAAGAAATTAGTGAGGTTGGAATAGTGGTAGGAATAGATGAACTTACCTCACTTACCTGAGGTGCTTCCATTACAGGGAAATGGAACAGTGGCACCTCCTTGTGATGATTGGCCCTGTTCAAATCTGCAATGATCCTTCTCTCTTGAACCCAACAATCTAATTTGTTGTTAGGGTTCTCAAGCACAATACCCTCAGAGAGATGGTTAGCTAACATCATAAATAATCTAGCATAATACACATTCTTACCTCTCTTATTTATCTCCTAGTTTAAAACCTAACTCAAACAAAACAAGTTCACTGAAATTATAGAATTTATCTGTAACTAACATGTAGAGCATGTTAAGCATGGAGATATTGACTGAATCAAAATTACTGACTCTACCTGAAAAGACCTTTGTCACTACATCACACATAAAATTCCATTCTTTCCTAAGGCCTAGTCTCCTAATGTCACTTAACTTAGAAGTAGAAAGAGCATAGTTCATGGAATTAAGCATATTGATTATATCAGTGTCAGTGTGTGGTGAGGTCACAGTGTTATCAGGAATCTTGAAACATGCTTTTATAGTATCACTATTGATACAGAATTCTTTACCTTTAATGGTGAGTGTGATTGTCTTATCTGTTGAGTTGTATGTAGCAGTGGTCCACATCTCTTCAACAACTTCACAAAAGATTGTGGGTGATTCCAGCATGGCATAGCTAAGCTTGCAATTCTTCACAAAGTCCATCATCTTGTGATAGTCACCAGATTGCTGAATACCCTTGTTTACTAATGCAGTGAAATTGTTCTTTTCATAAATAAACCCAGTTTGAGACATAATCTTGACAACGGGCGCCATTGTTAGAGAATGAGAGCTTGAAGAGAAAGAGTAAGTGCTTTGAAAGAGAAAGAAATTTGAGCATTTTATTCGAGAATGATAAAAGAAAAGCAATTGAAATGAAATAAGCTTTTATACTATCTCAAAGAATAACTGCAAAAAATAATAAAGTAAAATAAAGTAACCAATGAAAATTGCCTAAAATAGCCATTTAAAAATAAACTGTAAAAATTCCACCCATTATCCGTCGTGTTATGCTTACAAACTGTAAGTATACTCGATGGATAATGTTCAGGGAATTAACGGCTGAGATTAAGACAATTCGACGGATGCGGATAGACTGTTATCCGTCGAGTCATAAAATATTCTAGAAAGATAATTGATTTTTATTAGCAAATAGTATACCGACGGATGATCAAACTCGATAGATAAGGATCATCCGTCGAGATGTAAATTTTGACTTGGCCAAAATTTCATCCAAGACTGAAAAATCAATTAAATTTCTGGCTGCATATCAACTTGCAAATTATCTCATATAGATTTAAGGATTAATTAGGCATACCTAACTCACTTACCAACCTTGAAAAGGTGGATTCATCCAGTGGCTTGGTAAAGATATCTACAAGCTGCTTCTCACTTGGAACAAAGTGTAGTTCCACAGTACCATTCATTACATGTTCCCTTATGAAGTGGTACTTGATATCTATGTACTTTGTCCTTGAATATTGTACTGCATTTTCAGTGATGACAATTGCACTTGTGTTATTACATAAAATAGGAATCTTCTTAACTTGCAAACCATAGTCTAGTAATTGATTTTTCATCCATAATATTTGTGCACAACAACTACCAGCAGCAATATATTCAGCTTCAGCTGTAGAAGTAGAAACTGAATTTTGCTTTTTACTAAACCAGGACACAAGCTTGTTTCCTAAAAATTGACAGGTTCCAGTTGTACTTTTTCTATCAATTCTACAACCTGCATAATCTGCATCTGAATAACCAATTAGATCAAAACCAGAATCTCTAGGGTACCAATTGCCAAGTTTTGGTGTTCCCTTGAGATATCTGAAAATTCTCTTAATAGCTATTAAGTGAGATTCTCTAGGATCAGCCTGAAATCTAGCACATAAACATGTAGCAAACATTATATCTGGCCTACTAGCTGTTAAGTACAGAAGTGAGCCAACCATGCCCCTATAACTTGAAATATCCACAGACTTTTCAGTAGTGTTTAATTCAAGCTTAGTTGCAGTAGCCATGGGAGTTTTTGCAGATGTGCAATCCATTAGATCAAACTTCTTTAAAAGATCAAAAATGTATTTAGTTTGACTAATGAATATTCCATCACTAACTTGCTTAACTTGCAAACCAAGAAATTAAGTTAGTTCTCCCATCATACTCATTTCATACTTACTTTGCATCAATTTGGCAAACTTTTTGCGAAGTTTCTCATCTGTAAAGCCAAAAATAATATCATCTACATAAATTTGAACAAGTATACTAGAGCCATTAACATTTCTAAAGAATAAAGTTTTATCTACAGTACCTCTTGTGATATGATTTTCCAAAAGGAATTTTGATAAAGTGTCATACCAGGCTCTAGGTGCTTGCTTCAATCCATAAAGTGCTTTCAAGAGATAATAAACATGTTCTGGAAAATTTGGATCTTCAAAACCAGGAGGTTGACTGACATAGACTTCCTCCTCCAATTCTCCATTCAGAAAGGCACTTTTGACATCCATTTGATAGACCTTGAAATTGGCATGGGCTGCATAGGCTAAGAAGATTCTAATGGCTTCAAGTCTTGCAACAGGAGCAAATGTTTCATCAAAATCTATTCCTTCTTGTTGACAATAGCCCTTAGCAACCAATCTAGCTTTGTTCCTGACTACTATGCCATTTTCATCCATCTTGTTTCTGAATACCCATTTGGTGTCTATTGGATTCTTTCCTTTAGGCTTGGGCACCAGCTTCCATACATTATTCTTTTCAAATTGGTTTAGCTCCTCCTGCATAGCTAAAATCCAATCAGGATCCAACAAAGCTTCTTCTACCTTCTTTGGTTCTTCCTTGGAAAGAAAGCTGCTGTATAGACATTCTTCTTGAGTTGCTCTATTGGTTTGAACTCTAGAAGAAACATCACCAATTATAAGCTCAAAGGGGTGATCTTTTGTCCATTTTCTTTGTTGAGGTAGATTAGCTCTAGATGAAGAGACCTCATTGTTGTCTTGATGTGTGATTGAGTTTTGATTGTTAGAAACTCCCCCTGAGTTTGTGGATCTTTGATTTGAGAAAGGGGAACTTTCTGTAGGTGATATATCCTGACTTCCTGCTCCTTTTGATAACCCGACGGATGGTGAATTTTGAGTACCGATGGATGAAGCTGGTTGTCTCCCGACGGATAACCCAGATTACCTCCCGGCGGATGAAGCATTATGCAACTCGACAGATGTTGAGTTTTGTGCTTCATTGGTAGTAGATTTATCTGCATTATCCTTTGATACTGTTTCTTGATCACTTTCATCATCACTGTCATCACTAACCATCTCCACATTGTCGAATTTGAGGCTCTCATGGTAATCTCCATCTTGAAGTCCTTCAATCTTTTTATCATCAAACACAACATGTATTGATTCCACAACAATGTTGGTTCTTAGATTGTAGATTCTATATGTTTTACCAACAGCATATCCAACAAAAATTCCTTCATCTGCTTTAGCATCAAACTTCCCATTTTGATTAGTTTGATTTCTCAGAATATAACATTTGCAGCCAAAGACATGAAGAAAATTTAGAGTTGGCTTCTTGTTCTTGAATAATTGATAGGGAGTCATACATCTTGCTTGATTAACCAGGGAAAATATTCTGAGTGTAGCATGCAGTATTTACAGCTTCAGCCCAGAAATATGTTGGCAGTTTAGATTCTTCAAGCATTGTCCTTGCAGCTTCAATAAGTGATATGTTCTTCCTTTCCACTACTCCATTATGTTGTGGAGTTTTTGCTGCTGAAAACTCATGCAGGATCCCATTTTCCTCACAGAATGCTCTCATGACTGAATTCTTGAACTCAGTTCCATTGTCACTCCTGATTCTTCTAACCTTTAAATCAGGATGATTATTGACTTGCCTTATGTGATTGATGATGATTTCACTAGCCTCATCTTTAGACTTTAGGAAATATGTCCAAGAGAACTTTGAGAAATCATCTACAATTACTAGGCAAAATCTTTTCCTTGAGATCGACAACACATTGACTGGTCCAAACAAATCCATGTGTAGCAGTTGCAAAGGTTCTTCAATTATTGAATCAAGTTTCTTCCTGAATGATGCTTTAATCTGCTTCCCCTTTTGGCAGGCATCACACAATCCATCCTTAGAAAACTCCACTAGAGGAATGCCTCTAACCAGTTCTTTCTTTACTAGCTCATTCATGGTCTTGAAGTTTAAATGGGATAGCTTCTTGTGCCATAGCCAACTTTCATCCTGACTTGCTTTACTGAGAAGACAAGTAACAGATTATGCATTAGATGAGTTGAAATCAGCTACGTACACATTTCCTTTTCTCTCACCAGTGAGAACCACTTTGTTGCTTCTTTTGTTAGTCACAACACAGGCTTCTGAGTTGAAGGTTACTGAGTTGCCTTTATCACAAAGCTGGTTGATACTCAACAAGTTGTATTTGAGACCATCCACTAAGGCAACTTCCTCAATGATGACATTGTCCTTTGAAATCAAGCCATATCCCACAGTATAACCCTTGTTGTCATCTCCAAAAGTAATACTTGGGCCAACTCTCTCCTTAAACTCTGTGAGCAGGGTAGAATCACCGATCATGTGTCTTGAACAACCACTATCCAAGTACCAAAGATTCTTTATGTTTCCCTGCACACATCAAAATCAAATCAAGTTGATTTTGGTACCCAAATTTCCTTGGGTCCTGCCTTGTTAGCTTTCTTTTTCTGTTTCTTAGGCTTTATCTCATTTGACTTGGGGATATCAGTTTCATCCTTGGTCATTTGAGTTGGGCCTTTGAAACCATTCATTGCAACAGAATTATCATGCATATTATAATCAATAGGGAATGGCATGCTATTAGTAAACATGTTATTCCAGTGAGGCATGCTAAATGGCATTTGTGGCATACTAAATGCGGCATAATAAGGATTAGGAGCAAATGGTATATTAGCAAACTGTGCATTCATATTATGTGTAGACATAGCATTCATAGGCATGGAAGGCCTTGTTAGTGTATACTGAAAATATTTATTTGAAGTATGTACATTTATTTCTGGCCAGTTTATTTGAGAATCATTTGAATGTTTACATGTTGTCTAATATTATATATTGTGAACAATCTAGTATCAAATGGGATACAGAATATTAGATTGCTAAATACGGTTATATAATATAATAAGGTTCACAGCACAGGTGGTGTTGGATAATCCACTGGTATGGCTGTAGTATTATTTAGATTAGTTTATATTGACTAATAAATAATGCTAGTATACTTTGTGTATGTTGAACATGATCAAATTTAGAATTGTTCCCTTAATACTGATTAAGAAGGAGAACTAAGATTCTATGTTATTATTAATGCTTATGTTCTTAATCCGTAAATAGTAATTGACACGTGTATATTATTTACATGCTTTGATTTATATATGAAATAATTCTTTTGAATTATATCATTATATTTTGGGTGATGGAATTATATACATGGTGGATATTATTTATTGAAGGAATCCATGTCCTGATAATATTCGGGTTAATGATGTCCCCTTGAAAGCTCAAAAAGATTTAATTATGTGAAATCCTGCAGGTGGAATTTATTCTGGCATAATTAAATAAAGGTTGAGTGGATGATCAAGGATAAAAGATATTAATTAAATAAATTATCAGTAATTTATTTAGTTAATGGACATATGATATTTTAAACATGGGGAATTTAATAAGCAAATAATATTGGAACCGAATTAATTAAATTACGGTATTAGGAAAGGTAGTGCAAATATTAATTCTTTAGTGGATTGAATTAATATTTAATTACATTGGGTTAGGCTCAAGATATAATTAGAAGGCCCAACCTAATTATCCATGGTCCCTATTGTAGCCTATATATATTCTTATTCTCTTCTTGCTTGAAATTGTGTGAAAACATATTGTAGCCACCAAGGAGCAAGAAGAGAGGATAACTTGAGAAGACGGAGGCCACACTTCGCTCAAGGGAATACAATAGAAGAGCGTGGAATCAACCATTAACAAGGTAATCCTCTTTTCGTAATCTTTATCGTAAAACGTAGTAACACCCTAAGTCCGTGGTTCCCAACAATTGGTATCAAGAGCCTGGTAATGGGTTCTACATTTTATGATATAATGTCCATGTCGTAATTATATATGCGTGTATATAGTGTTTTGCTTGTATTGGTTTTGATGCAGGTTGTTAATCCACTATTATGGCCATATATATTTTAATTATGTGTTTGGATCCCACGTGGTTTAATCGTGGTTAATTTTTGTTTTGGTTTCCACGTGGTTTAATCGTGGTTGTAATTTACACGAGGGTTGATCGTGTTAGAATAGATTTTATAAAATTAGTTTTGTATTAGATCTATTTTTTTGTAATTGTTTCGGGTATTTTGTAATAGTTATGTGCGATTGGAAATCAATTCCGGTAGTTTTTTGTTCCGCTGTGCGATTACAAGGGGCTGCTGTTGATGTTTGGATCGAACAAAATCAAAACAAAACTCACAGAAAAGCAACAGGCGCCCGCGCGCTGCGGCCGCTGCGGCAGCCGGGGCTGCTGGGGCTGCTGGGGGCGTCGGGGCGCGTTTGGGGCAGATTTTTTTTTGAGAGCTGGATTTTTTTTCAAGGGCCATAATAGTGGAAAATTTATTTTAATTTTTTCCATTAAATTTTTAATTATGGCTTTAATTTATTGATTATGTGTGTCGTTAATTATGTGTGTAATTCCTTTAAAATTGCATGTTTAACTTAATTAGGACGACATGGACATAAATTTTATTTATTGCTTTAATTAAATGTTATATGTTGCTAAAATTATGTGTGTATTTTGAATGCATGATTAGACATAATTATAACAACATAGGGCCCCATTTAATTTTAAAATTCCTCAATTTTAATAAAAAAAATTCTAAGTGGGAGAGGGAATTAATATGAAATTAAATCCCATGGTCTCCATTATTGGTTGTAGGTAATTTAACATAAAGACGAATATAAATTATATATACGTCACCCATCGTGGCATGTAATTTATGGTGTCTAGAATGTTATAGAAATTACTAGAACAAACTTCTTAAATTAATAAATTTTGAAAGGAATAAATACGGATTTTCTTTATTTCTGATTTGGGGCGATTTTGTCAAAAACGGGTTCATCGAACTTGTAAGGCTGTGGGTTTTAAGCGAGACCGATGTGACTCCTCCACTACCTGGAAATCAAACCATTGATGAATATTGAATTGAAGTATTCTATTCAAGGCAAAATTACGAATATTGGAAGGTATACACGCCACCCATCGTGGCGTACCAAGTTCCATAGATTTCAAATAATTTAAGATTTGATGATGGTATACACTTAGCTATGAAAAATAATATAGTCCACCCCAACGTGGCATATTGTTTAGTAATAGGACCGAAGTAACATTTAAACAAAATTAGGTGGTATACATGTCACACATCGTGGCGTACCAGAAGCTTATGGTGTTTAGATGTTAGTGCATTAAATTTTAATAATTGTTAGAGGAATCAATAGATCTTAATAATTAATGCACCCTTATTTATGTGATGTTTTTATGCATGATTCTCAGGATAAAATGGGCTTTAATCCACTATTCACCATACTTAAGGATAACAAACTTACCGGACCTAACTATATTGAATGGAAACGAAATTTGGACATTGTGTTGACTGCTGAGGAGTACAAGTTTTGCACTTATGAACCCAAGCCTGAACAGCCTACTGCTAATGCTCCTGAAGATGAGAAAGAGTATTATAAACGGTGGATTAGGGCTGATGAGATGTCGCGATGTTACATTCTGGCAGCAATGTCGGGTGTTTTGCAGCATCAACATCAGTCTATGGCCACTGCTTCGGATATGCTCTTTAATCTCAAGGAACTTTTTGGAGATCAGAATAGGGCTGCTAGGCAAGTAGCCATGAAGGCTTTAATGAACACTCAGATGGCTGAAGGCACACCTGTAAGGGATCATTTTCTCAAGATGATGTCGTATCTGAATGAGATAGAGATCCTTGGTGCTGAACTTGACGGGGAAACCCAGATTGACATTATCTTTATGAGCTTGTCCAAGAGTTTTAAGCAGTTCCGCTTGAATTACAACATGAACAAGAGGCAGTATAGTCTCGCGGAACTGCTGACAGAACTTCAGGCAGCTGAAGAATTATTTCGGCAGAGTGTTCAAGTGAATGTGGCTGAGAAAGGTTCGTCCTCTAAGCCGAAAGGTATTAAGAAGAAGAAAAAGGCTCAGACACAGAAAGCTGTGAAGGCAGTGGGAGTTCAGGGTGGTGTGAAAAAGTTTAAGGGAAAGTGCTTCAGATGCAAACAGTCAGGTCACTGGAAACAGGATTGTCCTCTTCCTAAGAAGACAAACAATACTGGTATGTCTTTTTCTCTAGTTACAGAAACATTTATAGCGGCTATATCTACGAGCACTTGGTGTGTAGATACAGGAGCCACTGATCATGTTTGTAATTCTATGCAGGGGTTCCAGCTATCCAGAATGCTTAGAGATGTTGAGATATACGTGTTCATGGGAGATGCTACGAAAGTAGCAGTAGTTGCAGTAGGAGTTATTCATTTATCTTTTGGTTCTGATAGGATTTTGGTTTTGAACAATTGTCTTTATGTACCTTCTTTTAGAAGGAATTTAATTTCGGTTTCTAAACTTGTTTTGGATGGTTATAATGTTTGTTTGGATCGTAATATTTCTATTATGATGAATAAACGAATTATATGTTCAGGTACATTGCAAGACAATTTGTATATAATTAATCCTAGTCAACCTGCACTGCAACTGCAATTTAGGGAATTGAACAACACATCTTCTAACTCTACTAAAAGAAAGGAACCTTCTAGTTTGAACCAAACATATCTTTGGCACTTGAGATTAGGTCATATTAACTTGAGGAGGATTCAAAGACTGGTAGTAGACGGGCCTTTAAGCTCATTGGCAGTGGAGCCATTTCCAGTTTGTGAATCCTGCTTGGAAGGTAAAATGACTAATAGGCCTTTCAAGGCAAAGGGGAATAGAGCCAAACAAGTATTAGAATTGGTTCACTCTGATTTATGTGGACCCATGAATATCCAAGCAAGAGGTGGTTATGAATATTTCGTCACTTTCATTGATGATTATTCTAGATATGGGTACGTTTATTTGTTGCGCCGTAAGTCTGAGTGCTTTGATAAGTTCAAAGAGTACAAAGCTAAAACGGAGAAGCGACTTAATAAAAGTATCAAGTCACTACGATCAGATCGTGGTGGCGAATACTTGCTTGGAGAATTTAGGGAAAATTTATCAGAAAATGGGATAGAATCCCAGTTAACTGCACCAGGCACACCCCAGCAGAACGGACCCGTAATATAAAAAGGGGATTAAATGAAAAAGGGAATAATGTGTTTAGATGTACGAATGTGGAATATGTTTGATGTTACCGTGTAAATATATGTTATTTAAAGGCTACGTGTGTGAATCTGTGATTTGTGGGTTTAAAACGATTTTAAAAGAATTTATTTGGTAATAAGGATTATTTGGTCCTTATATATTTCTATAAAATATCAGAGTTTGATCAAAGTGTGAGATTTGTTTTATCATCTCTAGAATAGTCCTAGGGACTTTTAAAAAAATGATAGTTGAATTTAATTTGATGTTTTGATATTTTAAAATGATTTTATGAAGTTTATTTCTATTACTGGGGATTTATTTGTAAAATCTATATAAATTAATTTGTTTGCTCAAAAATTATTTTAAAAAAATGGGAAAAGAGCTAATTTCATGCTCTTTATTTTAAAAATAGAATTCGTGATATTTTATGATTTTATAAAAGTTATTTTAATTATATTAAATATAATTACATCAATTTTTTCACCATTCTCAACTTTTCAAGCTTTCTCTCTTTCATAAACACAAACACCCAAAGACCAAAAATTCTCAAGGATGAAACAAACTATCTAGCCTTTATAGACCCAACACAGGCATCTGATAATTTCAAGTGCTTTGTGAGGTTTGTTTCTTCCTATCTAGAAGGTGCTCTTACTGTAAATCCAACCTTGTACTTGGATGTACTGAATGAATCCTGGAACAGTGCAGTTCTTCACACCAATATAGATGATAATCAAAAAGTTTCTATGACGGTGACTTGCACAATCAAAGGTGTGGTTGTGAAGTTTAATGCAAATGACATCAACAAAGAACTGTGCATCTCCACAAAGAATATGGTTAAATCTCCTAGCTCTCAGGAACTGGCTGAATTGATGGACTTCATCAACTATAGTGAAAAGAGTCTTGGTCATGTTGAATAAGAAGAACCCGAGAAGGGAGTGGTCCTTTGTGTTTGACACAATAATTAGGGCCTTCACATGCAGGAAGACAGGCTATGACTACATATCAAATATGGATCAGAAGCTGGTGTACTCAATGGCCTATGACAAACACCTTGATATTGGAAGCCTAATTTTTGGAGAGTTGAGCACAAAGCTAACAATGCCTTTGGTAAGTTAAGGTAAAGAAATCTTCTTTCCTAGATTCATTATGTCTGCTTTAAATTATAAAGTGAAAGACATACACTTAATTGAAGGGATTGATGCTAGTCAAATAGGCATTTATAAGTCAATATCCAAAATTCTATTTTGATCACTAAATACAAAGAACCAGATAAAGGTGAGCCTAAATGTCACTAACTTCATGTTGGAGAAATTTAGGACTTACCCTTATCCCATGCCTGACATGAGGAGTAGTGCAATTTCCAGTACAATTATGGCTCCTAAACCTGTAGAAGTACAAATACAGGCACAACCGCATGAGCCTACCACAACTGCAACCATTTCCTCACAACCCCTAGATAGTAGTAAACCAACTACTTCTCAAAAGGGTGGAGCTAGTAAAAAGAAGAGAAAATAAGTGAACCTAGTTGTGATTAATGAGAGTGAAGAAACTCAAGATGAGGATGTGAGTCACCTGGTTAAGAAACCAAGGAGAAAGAAAATAGAGCTGACCACTTGATTGACCACCTCTATATCTTCTCAACAAGGTGTAGTTGTAAACAGGGACATAAAACATACTCTAATGCCATCTTCTCAACAAGATGTCACTATTGAACAAAGCACCATCCCAAGTGCATCTTGAACTGAGTATGCACCCCTTCTTGAGCACACTCAAGAAGGTGAAAGAAGTCAACAAGTTGCCACACACAATATTCAGAGCACATCTCTTGAAACTCCCTCATCTATGCAGGGGGAGTTGTCAACACTCAACACTGAACTCACTCATCTCACAAATTTCTTCCTCATACAATGAAGGACCTGAATGCACTTCTCAACTTCTGCCAACATCAAGTGACACAATTCATGAAATTGAGCTCATCACTCAGAAATAACAATTAGACGGTGAGAGGCCAAGTGTTGAGTTGAACGTTGTTGACACCATAAAAAATACATGGGTTTCATCAGTTTTTATTGAAGTCCCTGTGCAAACTAATGCACCTTCATGTGCACCACAACCTTCACAGGCTCAAAGATTTGAGGGTAGTACACTTGAGGGGGAGCTACTCAAATCCTCTTCAATTCAATTAGAAGTTCCTCTTGAACGAACAACTCCCCTCAAAAGTCTAGCTTAAATTGCACTCACAATTGAAGCTAGGAGTCCAATTGCCAATGATCCACTTAATGGGAAGGTAAGTCCCAAACACATTCAGGTGCCAGTTTTTTGCAAGAAGAACAAGGTTTTGAGGCCATGGTACATGACAGTAACCTGATCAACTCCTCTTCAATTCAAATGGAGGATCATTCTCAAGGTGATCAACACACTGTCATAACTACAGTCCCCATTATGAGTCAAACTGTAACCTATGTCACAGGTGTACCATCCACGTCAACCACCATACAACCAAACACAAACCTAGCATCTAACTCTACACGGGCTCATACACTCCTCTCAGCCACCTGGACTCAAGATACATAAGCTCAACCATACTCTGTAGATGATATGTTGGTAGATCAAATTAAAGGAATAGCCACCACTACTCAACAGCTGCTGACATCTAATATGACTAATGAAGATTATCAAGCCATTTTGCTATCTTATAATGAGGAGGTTGAAGACCGGCAATCTAAGATAGTAGATGAAGTTGAACAAAATGGACATGTTGATGCATGGTTGTCTCAAACCTTCAATATTGAGAGGGAGGAGGCCTTGTCAAGGTTTAGGGAGGAGTATGTCACCATCTTAGGTAGAAATGCCAAGGTGCTTACTTCTTAATAAGTATATGATGCCATTATAGAGGTCTACAATGCACAACTCAAAGCCTTTAACCTTATTGGACAAGCTCTTACAAAGACTCTGAATGGTTATCAGGAATATGTCAGAAAATTGATGAAAACTAATATGAGAAATAACATATTACTCAAAACAAAACCAAATACTCCAATATCGATTATTAAAATTTAAGTTAGGGACCTCACATTACATATATGCATATTTAACGTATAATCGAAATAGCTGAAAAATATACGAAATCGTACTGAACATAAAAATACGTAACATTTAATATATAACATTTATGGCCAACCATAACTCGATTTATAAGAGCATATAATATTTTATTTAGTGTAATACAAAATAGTCGTAAATTTCTCAATTCTTACATATAATTCAGATGAAAATTAAAAAAAACACATAATACGCAAACTTATATGAAATACTTAAGGCAAAAATACATATTTAATGAGTATTTTAGACGTACGTCAGTGTTTTTAGACATTTTAAATTTTTGAGTTTTGTGAGGAGAAAAGTGGACAGCGATATTAAATATTACATATTAAGGACCAGGAAAATAAATTGAACTTTGGTATCTCGAGTTTGATTATAATTCAAACTGCTTAGAAGTTGAAATATATTGAAAGTATATTCTACAAAATCGTTCGGTTGCCATTCCCAAGACATGTGCAAATTTATTATTATTTTGAACTTTATTTAACATGAAATTTTTGTTAAATAAAAACTAAAATGTAAAATTTTGTATTAATAAAAAAATTAATTAACACCGGGAAATTGGTTTGCATTATATCAAAACTTTTTTTTAAAATAATGTGTTTATTTGATTCAAAAACTTTAATGGTTCCATGTAAATATGATATAGAATTCATAAAAAATAGTTATAAATATACACATAATATAGAATATGATAAGAATCAAATGGAACGAGGAAGTAATTTATAATCCGTGTGCAACGTACATGTTTCTTTTAATATAGTATAAATTTGTTTCGTATTATAATTATAATATCAATAATATAATATAAAATATAATAATAGTTATTTAACTAATGACATGTATGATTTAGAATTAATAATTTAATTTTTAATTTTAAATATGTTATTGACGGTGTTCGAATTAACTTTTTAGTGGAGTAGTTTGGACATTTAGTATAAAGAACTTATAGTTTGTGTAACGTACATGCATTTTTAGAATATGGTTATACCTTCCTGAATTATTTTTTAAATTAATAATAATAATTTTTTAAATCATGTCTTTAAAAAGATTATAAACTTATTATCATAATATTATTAATATTAATAATTATTTATTATTTAAAACTAATGATACAAATTTTAAATTTAATATCATTCTTGAGAGCATTCAGATATTTGACATATCAATTTTAAAGAACTATCAAGTATATGATATAATCCAATACTTACATAAATTTATATTTATTAAAATTTATACTTTTAACAAAGAAAGGCATATAACAAAGAGAAAACAAACGATTACCTATATATTTTCAATCATCGATCTCGTAAACGGAATTTTATTTATTTAGGATAAATTAATTATACCATACACCGCCAGATCCATTAGCAAATTTAGCATATCTTTGAAATAATTAATGGACACACAACACACATAAAATTTACGATTTTATCAAATCACATATTTATTTTCTCTTGAAATTAGAATTACTTTCCTAATTGTTCTTGTGGTTCATATATGTTATAAAGTTAAATGTATGGGTTTGGTATGTTTTAGAACAAATCATATGACTTCTAAATAGGAGATAAAAAAAGACTTTCAATATGCCAATGTGTAAAGCCTTCTACACATTATTTGCTATAAATTATATGTTATTTGTTTTTGTGCAAAGTTTGTCTACTCTGATTTATAACATCATGAAAAGTATATATACGAAATATATGCGTAAAATTCGTTAGTATTTAATCCGCAACTTGGCATGTCAATTGTCACATAATATTAAAGGGTACCAGCAAGATACGTTAATTTCAGTACCATACAAACTATTCGAAAATAATTAAGACAAGTGCGTTTAGATTACATATCAAATTATAAATAGGAACGAAGCGACTAATTTAGTTGGAGAAAAAAATTGATATATAATAATTTAGTAAATTATTTAGTCAATCATTGACTGTATGGTTTATTACATTTTGTTAAAGATTTTTAAAGAACTCATTTTTAATTTTTATTTATTTTTTTCACCTTGAAAATCAAATTTTTAACTGTTTCGATCCATCAATTCCGTCCCATTTAAGTTTTGATCAATTCCTAATATGTTTTTCAACCTAGTTTTCATTTAAAGAAAACTCAATCTGTTCATGTACCGATTAAGCGGTTAATATATCGAAATATTGATTAGACTAGTATATTATTTAATTTATAATATTAGTCATTTATCAATTTTTTATCAAGAACTTTTTTTGATAGGTCAATAACTTAATATAATAAGTATATTACAAAAACAAAAGAAAAGAGAAAAACATACAGAACGAAAATTGACTAACATTTCAAAATAATAAATTATAAAATACAAAATACAGAAATCAAATACATGTGTCGGTCCGAAATAAAAATCAGAAATGGCGGCCTTATCAAAATTTGGCTTCCCACCTAAATTATTTTAATTCAAAAAGTATCACAAAAACAAGGAAATATATCTCTTTTTCCCGCCAAAACCAAACCCTCCCTAATTTCACTGAAATATTCAATCCAATCTCAACCCCCCATCTCTCTCTCTCTCTCTCGTAATCTCATTTCATATCCCCCACTCTCCCCCCACACACAAACGCCCAATTTTTGCTCCAAACCCTAGGCTGACGATTCTTGAAATTGATGGATACCCAGATGGTAATTAGTGGCGAAGAACAAAACCCATCTCCAGATTCAGTTAGTTCACAGCAAACCCTTGATGGGTATGTGCTCAAATCACCTCCACCACCACCTACAGATACCCTGGATACCTCATTTCCGGTCCCGGAAGAAGCTGTTGATGTTCAACAAGATAAACAGGAGGAATTGGATCTTGTTTGTCCTTCGCCGATTAATACGTCTTCGGGGTATTTATTTGATGATACCAAGCCCTTGAGTTCTCATTTTTCGACTAAAATGTCGAGGTCTTGTTCTCCGGTTTTGTTCGATGATAAGGCTTCTATGGTGGTATGTTAAGTGATTTTATACTTTGTTTTGATTATAAAATTGATTATTTTTTGTTTTAAGTAAATTTTTAAATTCTTTTAAAATATGTCTTTTGAAGTTGTTGAACATGGGGGTTTATGCAGGGTGCAGGGCTGTCGAATTTGGGAAATACTTGTTTTCTTAATGCGATTGTGCAATGCTTTACACATAGTGTGCTGCTTATTGAGGGTCTTCGATCTTTCGATCATGTTATGCCTTGTGATCGTAAGTACTTTATTAGATTTGTTAGTTTCATGTTGTTGGTAATATATTTGATTGGTAGTTTAATAGGTGAATATGATGTTCAATTTAGTAAAGTAATGATTTTGGTTCGGCATTGTTGGATTGCAGGTAATATTAATGGATTCTGTTTGCTTTGTTCGTTTCGTGGTCTTGTCGAATATTCATTGGCTTCTGTAGAGAGAGTTATTTCCCCTTGGAAATTTGTTGACAACCTGAGCTGTATCCTTTATTACTTTTGTTTATTTTAGCTTGAATTGATATTTTTTGTTTATAAGCTTCATAAGTGAGAACATATAGGTTTTGAAAATTAATCTTTATATGCTTGTGTACTAGTGTTCGGATGTGCATTTTTATAAATTTCTGACAAGCTATTAAGCGGAAAAAATGATGATCATTGTTAGATGATGTGATCCTTGACCTGGTACCACTAGATTTTTCATCTGATTTTCAGAAATATCAGCAAGAAGATGCACATGAATTTCTGCAATGCTTTCTTGATAGACTCGAGAGGTGTTGCAGTGATTCAAAGTCAAAGGAGACTACTTTGTGTGCAAATAATGATAACTTTGTCAAACAGGTTTTTGGTGGTCGCCTAGTAAGCAAGGTAATCTTGTGATTACATGCTTAGTTTTTACATAAATCTCTTTTACTCATTCACATATAAATGACTGTTTGTATGTGTTAACAAATTTCAGCTGAAATGTTGCAATTGCGAGCACTTATCCGATACTTATGAGCCCTCCATTGATTTGAGCCTGGAGATTAAAGATGTAACCACCCTCCAGGCTGCTCTTGAATCGTTTACAAAGCTTGAAAAGATAGAAGATCCAGATACAAAGTTCATTTGTGAAAATTGCAAGGAAGAAGTGCCGATTGAGAAACAGCTATTATTAGAGGAGACTCCTTCGGTTGCTTCTTTTCACTTGAAGAGGTTTGAGAATGATGGTTCATTTGTTGAGAAAATTGACAAGCATGTAGAGTTCCCGCTGGAATTGGACTTGCAGCCCTACACCAGGAGCAGTCAAGATAGTGGTGTAAGTGTTTCTTTACATGCATATGCCTTCAATAAAAATAGCTGTGCAATGAACGAAGTGATATGTTACTAGTTAAAAACATGCCTATGCAGGAAATATAATGCAGTTCTTCACATCTACATGTAAAGGTTGTAATGAATTGCTGCAGATTGCTAACATCATAACCAGTAACTGTTCAAATCTTTGACGAATATTGACCTTTACAAGTTCTGTAAAATTTATCAATACTCCTAACTTGTCGGTTAATGACTAGAATTATATTAAATTTTGTTTTGAGTACATGTCAAATATAGTTAACATTGTTATTACACAATAAATCTTCTGATATTTGATAATGTATTTTAATCGTAATTACTTTTATCTGATGTCATAATGTAAGTTGCCTGTGTCAGTGTAATAATAATATGATCCTGCTAGCATATAAAAAGCTTTTATGTTCTTTCTGGTTCCCGATCAAGATTTTTACAATCAATTAGTAAGAAAGGAGCAATTTTCTTATTGTCGGGCAGTGCGCTTATTCTCATTACTAGATATCATGCATAATATTGGCAATTTTTTAATGCTTCATGTTCTATAACTATTTAAGTATAACTTTAGTATCTGCTCACCATTTGTGTATTTACAGTAGTTTTGAGATCTATATTTAAACCTGATGAGCTGATTAATGAAATTTCTTCTTAGGCTGAGCTGAAGTATGAACTGTATGCAATTGTGGTGCACATTGGATTCTCTGCTACTTCAGGGCATTACTACTCTTTCATTCGTTCTGCTCCAAACACCTGGTACAAGTTTGATGACTCAAGGGTGAGCACATGTCCTCCATTTGTTTAGTGTCAACTACCTTATTAACTGATTCATACTGATTGTTATCTTCCTGGTGTTTTTTAGGTTGTTCGGGTTCGAGAAGAATTTGTTCTTTCACAAAAAGCTTATATATTATTTTATGCAAAGCAGGGGACTCCCTGGTTTTCAAGTTACTTGGAAACTATAAAACCCTTCTTAGATCCACATGGTTACGAGACATCCCCCAAGTCTGTGTTAGAAAATGTAGACATTCATACATCATCTCCCAATCTTGCAACTACCTGTACTGTCGAAAGCAGTAATGCTCTTCATGAAAGCGAGTTCCCCATTGTATCAAGAGTTGACCAGGTTGATGGTGTTACATACAAAGACGAGGCTCAGGAAACAAGTACTGAATTGCCACTCGGGGAAACTTATCTCACTAATAAGCCGGTTGATAATAGCAGTGACAAAGATGATACTTCTGGAGTTAGTACCGTATTGCCACCTGGAACAAGTATTCCCATGAAGGATAACGGTAATGGGATCAATGTGTTTTCACCATCAGTTCTTCAAGATTATGATGTTAAAATCAATGCTGATTACCCTCAAACACCACCAAGATCTTCAAGCCCAGATATATACAAAGATGAATCACCAGGTATCTCCTTTGTCTTTTATAGTATGGCTGTGTCATTTATAATATAGGAGGTTAACAAACTAACTCTGATTCTGGTTTGAATTTCAGAATTTAAGTTATACATCCAGCCTAGTCATCAGAAGCTAGTAAACCAAGTCTCTAATAAAAGGCAATCGAAAAAAGAGGTGGAAAGTGCAGAAACATTACAGGCACGCAGATTGTTGAAAACAATGCCAGGTGGAAGGGGAAAGTCATTGTTGGCTGCCATGGCTGGACATTTTAGTGAAGATTCACAGAAAAACAAAAGGAGGAAGAGAATGCAAGTGACTCCAAATAAATATGACAGTCCTTCTACAACTCACAGAAAAGCTGGCCTTCGTTCTTTAGTGCGGCCTTTGGCTGCTGGATATTCCCGCTGATTGGGTGCTGTTGTGGATACATATACTTTTCTCTTGTTTGGCTTGGGTAGATGATATTACTATAACTAAGAGAATACTTCTTTCCAGATATGCGATTATATTCCGGAAAAGATTGAGTTGCTAAGTTTGGGTTTTTTGCAGTACTCTTCTGGTACATTGCTGATGATGGTTATTAGAATTTTGAGCTTTAGAAGATATTCCTTCGATTTGGAAACATGATTTATTATTTCGACTTGATGAAGAATCTCGAACAGGCTTTTTGCTAGTGATCGAAAATTGTGGTCTTTACTTAGTCTACAAAGCAGTTTTGTAATAGTACAGAAATATGCCAAGACTATGTGAGTTGGAGTCTCGGAGAGTTGGAGGGACGAATCGCAAAACAAAACATTGTATTGCGTATTCCAGGGGTTTAAAATAGACCCAAGCAATATTGACATATGACACGTGAATACGGTATGAAATGACATGAATAATTAGTGTTTGAGTTTAAAAATTTGATACACAAACACGAAAGGACACGAACATGAAAAAATATGAATATAATTAGTGTTCAAGTCACATCACCAGGTTACCATATTTAGGAAATTAATTTGTCAATAAAGTAAAATTCATACATAGAATCTTAAAACAAGACAGACATACCAAGGATTGGCCAAACCAATGCTCTATATGCATACATTGACTAAACTTGGCATCAATTATCCCACAACAAACTAGGTATTTTCTTGTTTAAACAGCCACTCTGTTCATAATTTTCAGTAACTCCAAACAGTGAATTTTCACTATAAAATATTTTCATTTCTATGCACCAGTTCTTTTTCTGTTTCCGCTCGTTCTCTGCACATTGTTTTCAAAATTCAAAACTCAATTAAGCGAGAACGTGTTGTCTGCTATGTACTACCAGGAAAAGGGAAAGACACCTATGACGCCAAGAACCTACTCAATTAACAAGAGATCCCTGGCTCAAGATTATATATTTCAAAATTCACCAGGCTCCTACAATCTTCCCAAAAATGCTGCCATTGTAATGGATGGTTTAAAATATCCATCAATGGAACTGCTTCAGTGGGTGCTCAAGTACATGGCCTCAGACGGCACTTGGACAATTACTCTGCTCGAAGTTATGCCATGGTTGAATATTCCGTGTAAGTGAACTAGGCACTTAAACTTACAATTTACCAACACTTTCTGTACATGTCTAATTGTCTATATGGAGTCTTGTTTCAGAATACTACAGATCACCTATCACCTGCTTATTGTTTGTAGGCTAGATTAGTTTGTACGAAAATGAGTAGCAATATGCATAAATTTTCAACTCACTGGTATTTGGTGTTATTGCTCAGTATCTTGCAAAAAATGGTCTGAGGAAGTGATGACCGACATTCACAATCTGTGTCGAAATTATGGGGTAACTCCAAATGTTATAACTCTAATGGGCCATCCTCTGCGTTCACTTGTTGTTGAGCGCATAGCAAGTCTGAATCCTACCTTGGTTGTCATAGACAGGTATGTAACTAAAACCCTGCTCTTGATCATTTTCTTTATTAGTATGTGACATCAATTCTAGGACTGCTGCAAGATCCTTGGCATACGAATTAAAATCTGTGATTTAACATGTTCAATAGGTACCATGACAAGAAAGATATCGACTTTTATGCTGAGAAAGTCCACTGCAACATTGTTGTCATGAATGATCACAAAGAATATGATATGATCAAGGCCCGAACTCGCTTGAACGACTCCGAGGATCACAGTTTTACCGGACAATCGCCTGCACCGATTCCGGAACTAATGATTAATTCCGACAATTGCATGAAATTTCTCAAACCAAAACTGACGATAAGCTTTAGCAAAGAAAAGAAGATGTCTTTTGGAAGGAAGTAGACAAGATCCGGAGCTTATAACCTAGCTACTACATATATATCTTGCTGCTAGTTCCTCAATTTCTCTCAATATGCCAGATGGTGTGTGCATATTACATGATATCACGATACCATTAAAATAATCATGTTCACTAGCATAATTGCGTGTATAGTGGTCTTTAATAAGTGGATTAGCTTAATTAAGAGCTCTTGTCAAGTATACCTACGTACGACTGTGATGATGATTAGAATAAAACAACCCCCATTTCATTTCCAACTTGTAACAATGTATCATTTGCTTCTTTATACAAAACTATATGGTTTATGTATGTGCTCATAAACATACCATCTCATGTTCGCCCTTTACCAACATTGGAGCAAGTCTTAGTTCCTTATAAATATTACAAAATATTAACTCTTAATAATTTAATACATAATTTTGAATTACAATTACATTAATGATTTTATCTTTCTTTATTATTATTATTACATTAATAAATTTGAAAAAATATGGATAAAAAGTGAAACAAAAAAAACTGTTAGAGTGTCATTTTTTATCAAAAATCTTATAATTGAATTTAAAAGCTCATAAAAGAGAGCGGTTGAAATTATTCTTGGACGTTACTTGTTGACATCAATTCCATAAATTTAAGGATTAATTTGTATTATATGTAAATATGGTATTAAGCCATCCTGATTGAAAGATAATATCAGAATGTGTGTTCGATGGACTTACCATACCGAGTGGTCAATAATAATTAATAAGATATCCCGCATTAAATCCAATCTTATTTGGTCATCAATCATTATTCATAGTTCTCCAAGTAAAATATATGTGCATGCATGATAGTTATTTTTAGTAGCCACCACCATGTCCTCCACCATAGCCTCCACCACCGCCACCAGCATATCCCCCTCCTCCTGCACCACCACCTTCTCCGTTGCCACTACCATATCCACCGCCGCCGCTTCCACCAGGACCATACCCTGTTCCCCCGCCTCCTCCATTACCACCTCCTCCACCGTATCCTCCACCATGTTCACCACCCGCTCCATATCCTCCACCATTGCCCCTACCTGCACCTCCGCCGTAGACACCTCCATGCTCACCACCTGGTCCATATCCACCTCCACCGCCTCCACCACTACCGCTACCGCCACCCCCTCCATGTCCTCCAGGACCATAACCACCTCCACCACTGCCAGCACCCGTACCTCCCCCATATCCACCTCCATGCTCACCACCCGGTCCATATCCACCACCACCGCCTCCACCACTACCACCACCACCTCCATGTCCTCCAGGACCATAACCACCTCCACCACCATTGCCACATCCACTACCTCCACCACCATATGCTCCTCCTCCGTGTTCACCACCAGCACCATAACCTCCTCCACCGCCACTACCACCTCCTCCGCCACCCCCATGTCCAAATCCAGGTTCATGCTCACCACCAGCACCATAACCAGCACCTCCACCATTCCCGCCACCTCCACCATATCCTGGACCATGTTCTACACTACCTCCATATCCGGTCCCAGCACCATTACCTCCATGCACAGCACCTCCACCATAACCACCCCCTCCACCACTACCTCCTCCTCCACCTCCTCCACCATAACCAGGAGCATGCTCTGCACTGCCTCCATAGCCACTACCACCCCCACTTCCCCCTCCTCCACCATTTCCATATCCACCTCCGTGTACACCACCACCTCCTCCACCTCCACCACTGCCTCCTCCACCACCGCCTCCACCAAAACCTGGTCCATTCTCAGCTCCATAGCCAGTACCACCACCACTACCAGTGCCTTCACCACTCCCATAGCCAACGGCATCATGATCACCACCTACATAGTCTCCTTGAACAGAGAGAAGAGCTCTAGCTGCAGAGCACAATGCCACACATAATAAAATACAAAAAATAACACCAAGAACTTTGTGCATAGCCATGCTTACTAGTTATAGAAATGCAAATGCATGTATGAGTAAGAAATGTGATGAGAGTGTAAGGTATTTATAGAAGCAATTGAAAAGTGAAAGGAGTGGGATACGGATATACAAGACAAGAGAGGGTGAGACTATGTCAATGGGAAGCAAGGAGTTGTTGAAGCACATGCAAAGGGGGGGATTGTTAATTTGACAATATATATCAACAGAGATATATTAGTATTTGCTCTCATCCACGCCACCATGCTCTCATCACTCACTTTGTGACCTAGCTAGCTAGCTGCCCTCTATTAGTATTTATCTCAACTCCCCATTGAGTCCCCGGGGTAATTGGTATTTGCTGTCACCAAATTTCATGTGACTATATATTGAGTGCGTGCTGTCAAGCAATCTCATAATTTTATATAATAAATTCAATATCTGCAGTCACTTGCCGCAAATTAATCGTAAACAGATAATTTATCGTTAATTTTTAGGTAATAGTACAGATTTTACAAATTTTCTACTAAATTTAATTACAACCCGATAATTAAAAAAAGTAGTATTTATTAAAATTTTCAATTTAAGAAGATTCTAACTTATATATTAATTGAGTGCTGATGATCCTAGGTATTTCTTTCACATGGAAATTAAGTCACGAAAATTTTCCACTGTTCATGTAGCACAATATATAGAGTAGTGCTACGTTCTTTAAAATTTTACGTCAAAATTTTACCGTATCAAATATATAGCGGTTTTTGATTTATGAGCGCATATATTTTATACACGCGAGATTTCATATTATTATTATGTAAATTTCTATTTATAAAATGACACATCAGTATTTAAAAAATTTTTGGGAAACCTTTCCTCCAATATATATAATCAGTACACGAAACAGTGAATTACCTAACACCAATCATGATTAGTATCCAAATGTTATCACCGGCGTTTGCTTTTTGACAATTGCAACTGATCCTCCACCTTGTTTTGTTTATTACAACATGCATGTCGTCGTCCTAACCAGTAACCACCATTTTCATTTTTACATTATACTTATCTTTCAGGTACGCCATCACTGTGCTTCCGCTTTCGTCTGATCTCATGAGTCGAATTCTAATTCAACTGACTTCTTTATTTAATTAACACTAGATAACTCATAACATTACTTGCAGGGTTGTGATGCTCTAAAACTCTTTACTATACCAGGGTTGAAAGCTAGAAAAATTACTATTTTAATGAATCTATTATTTAACCAAGTTTATAATTTTTTAGAATTAAAAATATATTGTACTTGTTCATTATGTCAGTAGTATTGGAGAAAAAATATTACTCGCTCATAATATTATTGCTCGCTTAATATAAATACTCTATGTTGATGGGATCATATGGGGGATCAAGTACTCCCTCTATTTCATAATATATTTATTTACTTAAAATACCTTTTTATTTATACTAGTTCGTAACATGTGCGAAACACGAGCCCAAAATTTAAAGTAATAATATCATATTATTATTTGCATAAAACTGAAACTCATAATCCCTGCAAAATATAGATCTAAATATAATAGATAAAATGTTGTTAAAATATGTAGTTAAAAAAATCGAAGTTAAGTATAACTCTAAAATTTTACCGTATAGTTCTAGTTATGTGTGCAACTAATTATTAACTTGTACAAATCTGACATTTTAACTTAATAATACGATTATTTTATAGTAAACCGACGCTTGGATGTTCAGCAACAAATAAAAATTGAAGGAAAATAAAATTTACATAGAGTAGAAGTTATTTTTTGTCAGTTGAGATTTTATTATATAAAATTTTAAAATAGTTGTATAATTTTTTAGTGAGCACCAAAATTGGAGACCTAAACATGGTTCCGCTTATTAATATAGATAGTTGATACTCCCTCCGTCCCAAAAAAATATCTCATATTTTGACTTTTTATACTATTCATGGTAAGTGATTGAAAAATAATTTAAATCTAATTTATAAGATTAAATATAGTCATGAGTGATCTTGTTATATTCATATTTATAAGTACTTTAATACAATGAAATTTTTATATTTAATAATAATACGAAACTTATTAACAATCAAAAATAGGCATTGGTAAACGTGTTCAATACAAAAAGGAAAAGTATTTAGGGACATAGGAAGTAGTTGATAACCCGTGCGAAATACGGGCTCGAGACTAAAAATATCGAATTAATATTTATAGAAAAATTATTCATAATCTGTGCGAAACACGAATTAAAATTAATTTATTAATATAAAATATTAAATTGGTACTTGCAAAAATAGTTACGTGGTTAAAAAGAATCGAATCAATTATGAAATTTTCCGCTATAATTATAGTTTTGCATTGCTTCACTTGACATAGAAATCTAACATATTAGTTTTATTTTTGTGAAACGAATTGTATTTCTATCTTACGAACCAAATATTTGTTCTTTAGATAATTTAATATCAATTAATATTATTTGATAATTATCTTATAATTAGCCTTTTCAATATAGTTTATTTTATATTACCCAATTATCGATAAAATATAATTTATAAATTAAAAGTAAATATATGTTATTAAACTTAATATAATATTACTTAATATAATCTAAATACGCACATAAATTTGTTATTGTTAAAATATGTTTTTTAATTTTAAGTAAATAAACGTTGTGATGGACACTAACAAATACGATTGTTAAATTAACAATTTTCAGTTTAAAAATTAATAAATGTTACTAAAGTCATTTGCTATTATTTAATTATTTTTAAAATAATATTACCCAATTTAAAAGTAAACTGACACAGATTGACCCTAACTCATTGAAAATAAAGTTTACAGAGGATAAAAGTCAATTCGTGTTAATAGTATAATTTACCGTTAGTAGTTTTTCAAAGTAAAAGTAAATATATGTTATTTTAACGTAACTTAATAAATTTTAATATAATTTATAAATAAATAAAGTTTACAGAGAATATAAGTCAATTCGTATTAGTAATTTACTTAATAGTTTGCAAAGAAAATAAAATTTACAAAAAATGGAAGTCGATTTGTGTTAAAAACAAAGTTTATAAAGAATATAATTCAACTTATGTTATGTAAATACCAAAATTTAGTATTTTAGTACTTTTGACATCAAATTATACATTGTTTCGATTATTAATAAAGAGTATGGATTTAGTTCCTCTAAGAAAAACATGATCCAAAAATGACAGATAATATTGAATTTCAATGACATGAAAAAAGTGTTGTCTTCTGTTTTCTATAATAACGGTTATAGCTCATTTCTAAAAATATTGTCTACATAGTGTATATTTATCCGGTCAGATAACAAGTCCAGAACTGAAGAATTGTTTTTAATCTTTACGATGACGCTTCAGAACTGTTGTAAATATACCAAGCTTTGCTGGTTCGAGACAACTTTGGACATTAAGTTGCGTAATCAAGACTGTCAATGCTTAGTCTCATTTTAGAGTTTATGAAACAATAGTGGTTAAATACCATTTGTTGGAAAAATAAGCGTAAAATAGAAACAACTACATATTTGCGGAAAAACTTATATTGTTTTTTTTTTCTATCATAGGTAACCCGCAGCCGCTACCCTTCGGGTGCGCACCGGGTAAACCCTACGGGTTCACGCAATAGCCTGCAAATCACGTGAACCAAGGTAAACCGCATTTTCACATATATCAAATATAAAGAAAGGGGAACTGATCCTCAGCCATCGTTGGATGGGATACAGTAGCCGCATTGTTTCATTGCGGGTGCACTCACCCGCCGTAATGTCGGCAGCCCGCAATATAATATTGCGGCTGGTGTATCCCAGCCAACTTGGCTGTGGATAATTTTCCTAAAGAAAGTAAAAAAAGTAGCGAAATATAGATTTTACAAAATATACCAAATTTAATAACTATTCATTCTGTCCCGTTTAATTTTATAAGTTATTTTTTGGCATATTTTTCAATACTTCTTTAAAAAATAACTCCATAATATTTTTTCAAAACTTTTATTTTTTCTGAATAAAAGTTTTATATTTGAACTTTTATTCAAAAAAAATTAAAAAATATTATAAAACTATACTTTATTAAAGTCTCGAAATGCGTGTAAATTGTGAATGTATATAACTTAACGAGACATAGAGTACTAATTAGTAGGTAATTTACCCCACAACTCCACCACCCCACTACTGAATAATATTAAAATAATTCCTTTTTAATACTTAATCTATCACTAACTATTTAAAAATTTTAATTAATAAATATTTAATTATTAAATACAATTAATAAATAATATTTGAAGCATAAATATCTAACACACCCTTTGATTCAAATATTCCTAAAAATATTATTTTCAAGCACTTCTCTTCAATTTTGTGATGCTCTTCTCATCACCCAAACATTTTACTGATACACTTTTCATCAACGCCAATTTTTGCTTGATGCACATCTCATCTAACGCCATTTCTTTTGCTGGAGCACTTCTCTCCCGGTGGTGCTCATAACCGCCCACACTTCTAAAATAAAATTTTTCTTTCACGGCCATTTGTGTGATGATATCTTTCTCATCATTTTTACTGATCTCCTAGATTTTTTTTCATCATACTTCTCTTTTTTTCCATGCTTCTCTCTCACGTAGGCTTTCATCTTGAAACCTCATTATTATAGATGGAGTAATTGTTTGAAGATATTAAATATGATAGATAAATACTATAAATATAAATATATAAGTGTATGTATAAATGATGGCTCTGATACCATGTTGGAAATAATACTGTAAAATAATTGTACAGCTTTTTCACATCTATCATATATAAAGAAGGGCTTTTTTGAAAAATACCCAAGTATAAAAATATTTTTGCAAAAATATTGTCATTTTTTTAAAAAAATTGCAAAAATATTTTTTAATTTGCAAAAATACTATTTTTCAATTTTTTTTGCAAAAATACGGTTTTTTGGAAACTATAATCAACTACATGCAACCTTTGACGAGTTTTTGCAACTACATGTAACCTTTGACGAGTTTTTGCAACTACATGCAACCTCAAATTAACCAAAAAAACTTTATTCAACTAGTTGCATATCTGGTTGATTTTGGTTGATTCCGTATTTTTGCAAAAAAAAAAATCATTTTGTAAAAAACACATTAAAACAAGGCAGAATCTAAACAATTAAGATATATTAAAATATGAAAAACTCATAGTTTAAAGTGTATTAAAAGATTAATCGTAACGGACACAAATTAATTCTGTAAATAATTTAACGTAAATAAATTGTTAGTATTCTTGTTGGGTTATTACCTTTATGGAAGTTGAATACATTCTTCCTCCCGCATATAACTAGCTTCTTCCTCGATCGGTTCATCAACATTTGAAAACATTGGCAGATGTATCTTATTCTCAAGTTCAATTTCTATAGATTCATCATTTTCATCATCATAATGGTCATAATAGTTCTTTTATGGTAATTTCAGCATAACAGACCAATACTTTTCAAGAGGAAATGTAACAAACTTGTTTAACATGCTACCCTAGCACAAAAAGGATCATTTACATAACATAATTTGTTCAAATTAACCAATGTTCATCCCAAGTCATCTACCTTAACCTATTTTTTCATATCTACCCAATTACAACTAAATACAGGGATTGTAAACTTGTTATAGTCTAACTCCCATATACTTGTTCTAACTCCATAGTAGATTTATGAAGTATGTTCAATATTTGTATCCGTACCCTACACATGCAATGTATATGTAATAACACAAACATCACTGGACTGAACTTGTCGATTATCATCTCTATCCTTGGTGCTATAAGTAACAACATTCGTTTTATATCCGCTGAATGTATAGACAATTTTATTGGGGCCTTCTGCCATCCACCTTATCTCCTCAGGCATGTTATTGCAGTTATCCAACAATTGTGACTCAATCTGTCCAAAAATTAACTAAAATAATTATTCGATATTACTAGTCAGTTAAATATTATAGCTTCAATTTTATAATACGGTGTTCAATGTGTACTTATTGTAATATTTTCATATGTATAAAATGAAATAAAAAGGTTAATTTATACCATCTTTACAAATTTTACTATTTATTATACATACCAATAAAAATTTATTAAATTAATTTTCTTTGATAACTTTCAATTCCACAAGCAGGGTATTTTTTTTTGCCAGTGAAGTATTAAGTTTACCAAGGATCAGAATCAAAAACCAGTTTTCTAGTATTAATTTGTAAAAACTAAAGTTCTCAATTTAGTTGAAGCCAGTATGACACAAATATAATAATTTTAAAGAACAGAGTATTATAATTACTGTGAAAATATTAAAACCCTATGTATGATGTTATTAACCAAACAATAAAGTATACCTTTTTACAAAATCATGCGGGGAACTCATCATTTTGCTTATTTTTAGCCAGACTTCGTCATTTTCATGTTGCTTAAATCTCTCATTAGGTATGCCATGTGTTCACTGCCGTTAAAATCAATCAGTTTAATATATTAATCAAATTCATAAAATAAGGAAATAACACACACACACACACATATTTCAATAAGCACTTACTCAAAATATGGCCTAACACCATTATTATTTTGAAGAAAACACAAGCGTGCTAGGTGTAAGTCCTCCTTGTTTGGCTTTATCATTGTTGCACTAGATAACTGTCTGCAAATTGCGTCCTGCTCATGCCTAAGATTTCGGGACATTCCTTCGGTAGCTTCTTCAGAATTCACCAAACACTCAATGACCTCCTTGGCAAATATGCCTGATCATATTTGTTGCAATATTTAAGTTGATTTTTAAGAGAATTTGAGACATTGTTATGACTTGAAGACTTTAAGTATATTATTAAAAATCAAGCCTAAATCCTAATGATAAATAAATCACATTGCATAATTATGTTAAGACAAACTGTAGCCTTCAACGACTAGCCATCCAAAGGGATATGCGTTGAAGGAGTTGCCCATCAACTGATGAGGATTTTACAACACTTTATTATGAGATTCTTTGTTTTAGATAACAATGCCTTTATTCATTCAAAAGTCATATATCCTGACTCAATGAATAATTTAGAATAGGGTGGATAATTGTAAATAATCGACACCATATAATTCTGATTAAGTGAAAGTGAGCTACCAACTGCTAAATGAAGATACACCATCAATGGCTAGCAATATCAACCCACCAACGGCTAATCAAATGACTGTCAACGACTAAGAATCCAACCGATGTCTTCGTGGGTATAGAGAAAGGTACCCTCCTTTAACATCGGTTTCTAGCCGTTGTTAAAGACCACTTTACACATTGTTTCTTTATAAAAAAATTGTATTTTACCTTAAAATAAGGTGTTAATAGCTTTTTAATTATGAAAAATTAAGAGATTTTAAGCAATTTAAACATATCATACACATTGTGATTATAACCCGTTACATCATTTATTTCAGAAAAAATGATATTTATAATAACAACTCACATCACCATCCATACAGAGCCGATGTCAAAGATCTAGATATACATCGGTTCTCTAAAAGTTATGATGTATATGTTTATCTTTTACAACAGTTGTTTGGTCTGGCCGATGTCAATGATTTTAATAGACATCAGTGTCTAACCGATGTAAAAATGATGACTTTTTTCTAATTCAACAAAGACATAGGTTCAGAGCCGTAGTCTATTAGCTTTAGCATCAGTCTGTAATTCCTCTACCCGATGTTATTGATTATTACTTACGTCAGTTTTAGGCACAAAATTACATATTGTAACTGTTGTTTTTTTTCTTATTATAGACATCGGTTTGTATATTTAGTGATGTGTTATATTTAAATATTCAACTAGCCAAATTAATAAATGATCTATACCAAAACTAAAATTCACCAATCATAAACCAGAACTTTCAAAAATACAAAATTACCAAAAACTTTAAAGCTAACAAGCTCCAAAACAAGAACAAACATAAAATAAAAGTTATAATATTTCAAACCATCCGTAATATGATCACATATATCTCAAAAGCATAATTAGCGTTAACAATCATTTCAACAATATTCAAATGACAGTATTGGCAACTCTTTACATACTTCATATGCCATAACTAGTATAATTACGTAAGTTATTTCCTACATACCCATAATCCATCCATAATTTGTCCAGATCAAACACCAACTAGCAATACGTACAAGTACCAGTAATACGTAGTAGCAGACTACAATAGTAGATTACAAGTACCATCAAAATAGCGACCAACCAAAAGAACAACTAGCCAACAATGTACTGATCAAACTAAGATATTATTCCCTGGTCACAAATGAAAACTAAACAAAATCTTGGACATATTGGAGATCCTCGAATCGCACTTCATCAAGTTCCTCCCTTGTGTAGGAGTTTCGAGTCTTAGCCGCCCATTCTGAAATTTACAGAGTACAAAAAGAGCAGAATCAACATACCATGTATAAATAAATAATGAGTTAAGTGCTTGCAGATTGCAACTAAAGGTATATTTATTAACTCGGTCATGAATTTCATTTCCTTATCTTTGAAGGTGTCTTTCATGTAACGCATGATAACGTACCCACACTCATATCCACCCGGTTGTTTCGGGGATCCCTAATCCCCGGTTGTTTCAGGGATCCCTAATCCAACAAAAATTAACAATCAATCATTCCCAAAAAATAAAGAATTTATGCAAAAACCCTACTAAAGACAAACATGCACAAATTAATACTTACATTCCCAAAAAATAAAGAATTTATGTAAAAACCCTACTAAAGACAAATATGCACAAAATAATACTTATGCTAAAGTTCTTAATTTTTGGGGCTTCTGTTTACCCATTCATTTTGAGCATTATAAGATCTAACCGCTCTATACAGAATTAGTATGCAGTAGCATCAAATCTAAAAAATCCTAAATAAAAATAGACATCATACATATATAAAAAATAGTTTAATAAGCATTACCAAGTTAATGCTGCTTCCAAATTTGAAAAATTTGTCGGATGAGCCAAAAGGTTGAGAATGAAGATTTTCGATGCCCAAATCATAATCGAAATCCAATAAAAATTGTTTTAATATTATATAATTTAAAATGAGAATTTATAAAATATAGAGACAATTTCTACCAATATAATATGTACTTATGTAAACATTAGAACTTACTTCTTATTAGGAAATGAATACAACACATGGGGGTGAATGTGTTTTTGGATATTTTTAATACTTTTTGAATGTTTGTTGCTTGGTTAACAAAGCAGATTAGAAATACAACAATATTATGTTAGCTGAAGTAAAACAATGCACACAATATTTCAAAACTCACTTACTTTTATATTAAAATCAAGCTAGTGTCTTGCTACAAATTCTGGGTTCTTTGTAAGTAAAGATTCAGCTTCTTCCTTGAGAGAGTACAAGAAAAAATAGATCTGTTTGATATAAACTAAAAGCAAAGGAACAGTGTTTATTTTATAGATTAGTAAACACAAGTTTATACATCATGAAATAGAATATACTAAACTCTACTTTAAGTTATCTCTAAATTTTCCATTTTTGGCTTAGTGTATCTTTGTAAATCGTGTACTTCTGTGACTTTCCTTTGTCTTGTTAATCTTGGAATTTGATCTTGTACTCTTCAAGCTGCTTTTGTATACTTTTCAATCTAACTGATTAGATCATTTGTTGATTGATAATCTTGAATATTTAACTTGTCTGCATTATGTACTTTGAGGTTCATGTCGAGATCTCCAGTTTGTTGTATAGAGAAATGACATCTCGATAAGTATAATGGCTTATCGAGATCTCTTAGTTCTCTACAAGTGTTTTGACTTGTCTAGGTCTCTGAGTTCTCTATAAGTGAATCTTAACCTGTCGAGGTCTCTGAGTTCTTTATAAGTGAACTTGACTTGTCGAGGTCTCCAAATCTCTGCATGTAGAAATGACTTGTCGATATCTCTGAGGTCTCTATAAGGATTTTGACTTGTCGATATCTCTGAGATCTTTAATGAGAAAATTGACTTGTTAATATCTCCAATCTTCATATCTTCATTTTGGCTTGTCGATATCTCTGAGTTCTATAATAAAGAAATGAATTGTCGATATCTCAAATCTTCATATCTTTATTTTTGCTTATCGATATCTCTGAGACTTCTCTATAAACTATTTTGGACTTCTCGATAAGTCACTCTGGAGTTCTCGAATGACTTCTATATATCACTTGATCTGTGACTTGTAGATATCTTGACTTAGAATATTTTTCCTATAACAGATTTATCCAACTCCAAGCTTCTTCACAATTTCTCCGAGGCATGATCTTCTTTCAGAGTTTATTCTTAGCCTTAAGACCGTTTATAGAAAATACTACAGTCTAATCTTTAACCTTTTTATAGACTCAAGTGATACAGTACAAAATACAAATTTAGATTATCATATAACTACTTCTTAGGGTTGTCAATATGACTTAGTCTTGTTATGGTACATGCATGTCTTGCACAACAACCTCCCCCAATTTGTGAGAAGATTGCTTATCACAAATTCATGCCTGGTAACAAGACTAACCCCAAGTTACAATGAACAATAAAAGATTACCTAAAATTGACAGAAGTACAATGTTTATACATTGAGTGATTACATGAGTTTGATAAGTACAATCATTACATGAAATCCTCATAGTTTGGCTCCTTTCTAATTAGGTCCTTAAGAATTATTAGCACTTGAAGTTCTTCTATGATTTCAGTACCTCTTAGAGCTTCCACAAGCTTGATCCACTCATCTAATGAATAACCATTCAAGTAACCAGCTCTGAATCTTGAGAATCTGCCAACCTTTATGTTCAGAAAGTGTCCATCCTTAAAAAGTCTGTTCATCCCCTTTGCCTTAAGCTCATTTGATCTTTGTTCAAGTCTTGCAAGTTATTCTGCATACTTTCTATCTTTTTCTTCCTTTTCAGCCTTTGATTTTGCATTTCTTTCATCCCTTTCTCTCACCCATACACACAACACAACCTTCCAAGCCCTTGTAATTGTGTTCTTGTCCTTCATCAAGCTAATCACTCTTTTGAATTCTATGGTTGAAAGTGTATCCATTAAGTTACTGCCAAGTAGAGCAAAGGTGTAATCCTGGTAATATATTCTGACTTCTGTGTATGATACAACCCATATTTTGACTATTTTTTCAGCTAATTGTTGAAAGTAGTCATCATCTATAATGCACCAATTTAGTGGCAAAAAGTTAGTTTAATCAAAACAGTTGCGGATGGCCCTCGCAGTGACTTGTAATTTCTTTGGTTTTCTCCCAACAGTCTTATAATGAGTTTTGATTGGAGGCTTGTATGAAGGTAGGTTTGTGATTTTCTTCAAGATGGATTGGCTAGATGTGATTGGTATTTTGAGTAGGGTGTTTGCAGTTGGCTTGTACAAAAATTTAGGCTTAGTGGTTAAAGATAGTTGAATGTTTGAGCTTGTAGGTTTAATGGCTTGAGCATGTTGGATTTAAACTGACTGGACATTTTCTTTTGTTCCTGAACCATCCTCCTTCTTCTTTCTTCTTCTTTCATCACCCTTATTCTCATCATTTCCCTTCTTCTTAACATCTCTTTTCTTGTCATCTTCTTTGCTGCCAGTTGCCTTAGATGATTGACTTGGATTTGAGCCAAAAGTTTTTTGATCATCTTTCTTCTGCTCATCATCATCCAAGTTATCCTTATTGATTTGAGTTTTAGGCAGATTGGCTTCTGGATTTCTCAAATATCTCCCCAGAAACTTGATCATATCTTCATCTTTAATAGTCTTGTATTGCTTTGTCTTCAAGTCTGTCTCCAAAGTCATTATCAGCTTTTTGTTTACCATGACACATTGCTTTAGAATTTGGAAATGTTTGCAATGTTTGGTGGTTGAACATGTTGTGCAAGACATGCCTATACTTTAAAAAGACCAAGTCAAATTGACAATCCTAAGTAAGTTGTATTGTAATCTTAGTTTGTATTTTGTACTTGTAACATTTAAAGTCTGTAAAAATGTCAAAAGAGCAGACTAAAGTCTTTTTCTGTAAACAGTGTCAAGCCTAAGAATTCTATCTGGAAGAAGATCAAGAAGATCATGCCTCAAAAGAATTATGAGGAAGCTTGGAGTTGAATAAATCTGTTTTCAGAAAAATATTTGAAGTCAAGATCTCTACAAGTCACATATTTAGTGTAATAGAGAAGTCACTCGAGAACTCCAAATGGCTTATAGAGAACTCAGGAAGGCTACTAGAGAACTTAGAGATATCGACAAGCAAAATTCAAGATATGAAGATTGGAGATATCGACAAGTCATTTCTTCACTAGAGAACTCAGATTTATCGACAAGTCAAATTTCACTAGAGAACTCTGAGATGTCGATAAGTCAAATTTCACTAGAGAACTCTAAGATATCGATAATTCAAATATCACTAGAGAACTTAAAGATATCTATAAGCCAAAGTGAAGACATGAAGTGGAGAGATCTCGACAAGCCAAATTCACTTATAGAGAACTCAGATACCTCTACAAGTCAAATCAACTATGGAGTATTAGAGATCTCGATAAGCCAATATACTTATTGAGATGTCAAGTTCTCTATATGCCTAACTGGAGATCTCGAGGTAAAATCTCAAAGTAAAAATTGCAGACCAGTTCAATATCCAAGATTAACAATCAACAAACAATCCGACCAGCTGGATTGACAAGTCTACAAAGCAGCTTGAAGAGTGTGCAAGATCAAGGGTGAAGATTAACTGACAAAGGAAGATCAAAGTTAACATAATATGCAAAGATATGCTAAGCCAGAAATGGAAGATATACATTTCCTAAAATGGAAATGATAAGTTACAGTTAACTAAAGTATATAACATGTCTTATTATACATTGTGTAAACCAGAAGTTAACTGTGATATAAAGTTAACACTGGTCCTTTGTGTTAGTGTTTGTACCATAGAGATAACACTATGATATTTTAGTTTAAGACATTAGGATTATTAATGTTTATGTTCTATCGATTATTCTCTTTATAATTTATTAATTCTTAATTTACTGTGATATAAATGTTAGATTAATAAATGTCCTTGGAATATGATATGCAATTATATATCTTTAAGTACGTGACTTAAAAATGAGATTATGAGAATAATATCAATATTTCTAAAGGTCCCTAGTCGAGCATTATAATTAAGGGACAAGAATAATGCATTAAAACCGGTGTGTTTGTTGACTGATGATCACATCTCATTGATCATAGGTATAGTAATACTAAAGTCAAAAACACAGGCAGATGTATATGTACATGGTGCTGGGCAGACCCAATGTGAGATTCTACATGTCTGTTATGTCATAAGTAATTATCACATTGATAATGATGTAATGGTCCTTAGACCTGAAGTCATTATATTTCTATACGAGAATTAATATACATTGATTCCATTAAAAGTTATCCTTGACCAGGTAATGATAAAAGTGGACATTGGGTATATTATGAATCGTATGAGAACTATGAATGATCTAGATGGGATTTAACCCTCCTATTTTAGGAGTGATATTATTGGCCTCTTGTGTGAGCTAGACTATGAAATGCGTGGCCACACTCAAATATTGATTTGATATGATAGTCTACTTATTGATCAAGGAAACCTGGATTAAATATTGACGAGGATGACACATTACATGCCTCTAGTTTAATCTATAATATGTGGTTAAAGGGATTATATTACATTGTACATTATTCACGAAAGGTTTAATCGATCACCGATTCAATTATTATTACTTGGGTAGCAATGATGTATTACTAGAAACCGCTTATTGTTTACAATTTTAAATTAGATTTAAAATTTATTGCGAATGTAATTATAACCTATAGGGTCACACACAAAGAATGCTTGAAGGATTATTTAATTTAAATGGGATTTAAATTATATTAAAGTAATTCAAATTATTTATAATATTAATTAAGTATGACTTAATTAATTAGATAAATAATGATATTCGAATTTACTAATATTAATTATGAAATTCAATTGTTAAATAATTAAGTGTGACTTAATTATTATACAAATATGAATTTCGAATTAATAATAACTCCTAATTAGTTAAGAGTTATAATTCTTTTTCTACTCTCCATATAATATCTCTTGTCTGACTGATTTTTTATGTAAGACTTTTACTAAAACCCTAGCCACCAAGGGAGAAGATGGAGAGAGCAAGAAGAAACGAGTTTGTGTTAGTACACGTTCAATCCTTGCGTTCAAGCATTCGTGTGGATACCGATAGAGCGTAGATCGCGAGAGCGGGATGCGTGGTGATTGAACAAGTTTTGGATCTCCATTATTCAACCAATTGGTAAAGTTTCTTAAGGTAAACAATCTGATCTACGAATTAAATATATATTTTTCGCATAGATCTTGCGGTGGTTTTGGAAAATTTCGATTTTTACATTTTTAATTATTGTTTCCGTTGCGTTTATGTGGTCGAAATCCAATAATGAAATCAGAACTAATTGCGTAAAGTGTTTAATTCGTTTATGTGTTTACTGGTTTTATGATGATAACATGTATACAATATTCCATGACTGTTATGTATGCGATTTTGTATATTTTACATGTTGTTATTTTATATATGCGTATGTATATATATGTTTTGAATATATAATATTTACGAGAGTTGTATAATCATATAATGATTATATAATTTGTATATATACTGATATATACATGTTTTGTGTTGTTCTTATTTGCAAGAATCGTATTTGATACGATTCTGAATCGGATGTAGCCGATTTGCTGAAATCTATGTCTAGTGTCCGATTTTGGCAAACGAATACACTATTTCATATGGAATCAATCGTCTGAACAAAACAGATAGCTAAAGCTATCATCTACTGATCTGTAAGGCGTTAGACGTCATTAGGCCCTGTAATCTGCGATTTAATGTTATCAGATTTAATTTCAAATTTTCTGATTTTTTCAATATTTGGTTTTTATGATTAAATCATGATGGGTATGATATGTTAAGATCAGATTATGTGTTTTAACATGTTATTTTGAGTTTATTGAGCATGGTGGATGGTTATGGCTTATGACCTTAGTTAATGGTTTTGATTTTTCAAATACGGCTTGCATATCGTTTAATCTTGTAATTATTAAATCTCGAATGTAACTCGAGTTCTTCTTGTAAGTTCATTAGATTAGTTTTCATATTTCATTCTTATAATGTACATGAAGACATGACGATTTGAAGATCAAGAGTAATCTCACATGGAGGCCGTCCGAGGAAGCAATACAAGAAAGAAGACATGTAATAGTTAGACTGTATTTATTTTCCACCTTAGATTGACCTAGATCTTTGTCATTAGCTTGACAAAGATCACATAGGATGAAGCCATAACTAACCATGTTTATTTATTGCACTTTACATATATATGCGCATATGATGAATGTATGTGTAGAGTAGTTTATAAAGATGCATGCTTAATTTAGATTAAGGATGTATATATTAGATACGACACCCATGCCATGCTTGCTAAACAAGATAAAATTTGTAATGACTCAAGATTTTAAAATGAAAAAACGATTATGAGATTCTCGTGTTTATGAAACACGGAATAAAACACAATTTTTTTTATTTCTGACATGTGGCGATTTTGTCAAAAGCGAGTTCATTGAACTTGTAAGGTTGTGGGTTTTAAGTGAGACCTTTGTGACTCTCTCACTACCTGGAAATCAAACCATAGACGAATATTAATTTGAAGTATTATATTCAATGAAAAATTGGGAATCTCTTTATGATGGGATCATGATCGTTTCAAAATTAACCAAACCCTAAATTTAATATTAAGTTGATCAGATGCCTTCCAATGAGTCCAATGCGTTAACCCCTAGATCGAAAAGGAGTGGGTTCGCCAAAGTGAAGTACTCCTATCTATCGTGGGAGATGTGTTGAAGTATATTGATACTTTTTGACTATTGGGTTTGACTTAACTAAGTTACCATAATAGGATTGTGAACTTAGAGGTATGAAGTTTGGCGAGATTTATTAGATAAATATGAACAAATGTTATTCCACCAAGCTATCCAAGAGTTATATAGTTGATATAATTGACGAATGTTGTCTACCTAAATAATCATGTTTTAGGAGAAAAGCCAAAGTTGACCTAACACATAGTGAAATATGGATCTTGGCTCACTAGAAAGGATATAGCAGATATTCTTTCCGAATTAATAGTTAGGGCTATTGATTTGATAAAAATAGTGAGAGATATATATTGTGAATATATATATGAATAATCACTTGAATATAATTTAATGATCATCTGTAGACTAAGTCATTTTATGCACTTTAATATTATAGATATCAAATGACAAATAACACAAATAACTTCTCTATGTAATAGTCCTTGAGAAGGACAAGCTGACATGAAATAATTTCCTCAATTGATACGGGAACTTGAGGATTGTCCTCAGGTTCAAGGATGTCACTCGAACTCCACCCTTATTTCTTCTAGTTGAGAATGAAACATGTGCTGAACAAAATGCTTACCAGAAGCAAATTAATTATGCAACTGATGTTTCATGTCTCATGCTTGTAATTATGAGTGCTGAGCTTTAGAAGCAACAAGAGCATAATGATGCTTATGATATGATTGAGCACCTTCAAAAGATGTTTGAAGGATAGGCTTGTCAGAAAGATTTGACAATAATAAGGCACCATACTTTTACATTAATGGGAGAATCATATCCGGTTGGAGCACATGTTCTAAAGGTGATAGGCATATGTACCTTGATATTTTGGGTTTCAAGAATGGTCTAGAGACTCAGCTTGATTTGATTAAATGATCTTTGAACAACTTCTATTCTCAGTTTGTTAAGAACAAAAGGAATGAGATAGACAGAACACTCACTGAGTTGTTAAGCATGTTTAGAACTGCTGAAAATAACACGGTAAAGGCATGAATTACGTCCATATTGATGATGTACACATGGAATGCAAATGAGAAAGGAAAGTGGACATGCAAGGTGAAGATTTGATCTTATTCGGTGCCAAACCAAAGTCCAATCCCAAAGGGCTTTTGAAGCCTAATAATGGTGTTGCTAAAGGAGATGATTGTCATTTCTGTGGAAATAACTGGATGAATGGAAGTTAAGTTGTCGAGCTTATTTGGAAGATCTAAAGAATAAGACTAGAAATGGTCAAGCTTCAGGTATAGGGTTAGAATTGGAGCAAAAGTTGTTGCTCTAGTTAAAGGAACTCGATACCTAATTTTGCCCATAAGGCGAGATTGAGAACTTGATAAATTGTTATTACGTGCCTACCTTTAGGGGATACATTAAATCAATTTCTTGTCAGGACAAGAAAGGTTTTCATTTGAATTAAATAAACAATAGTTGTTTATTCTATTTTAATGATAAGGCTTATAATGTTGCATAATTAGTTAACAATTTATATGTTCTAAGATGACTCAAATCAAACATTACCTCTACCATTGTCGTTAAACCATATTAATGAGAAACGCATTTCTGAGTTACATATAGATGGATACTTGGATAAGTTTGATTTTGAATCATACGGAAGATGCGAACTTTGTCTCATTAGAAAAATGACTAAAGCTTCTTTTACCTGATCAGGTGAAAGGGCCACCGAACGATTATGACTTGTACATAATGATGTATGTGGTCAAATGCGTATGATGGCAAGGGGTGGCTTATACTACTTCAAAACATTTACTGATGATTTCAGTAGATATGGATATGTGGTTCTTATTAAGAACAAATCTGATTCTTTTGAAATGTTCAAAGAATATAAGGCTGAAGTAGAAAAGAAAACAAGGGAAAAGTATAAAAGTTTTACGATCAGATCGTGGAAGAGAATACTTAAACCTCAATTTCAAGAGTTTCTTGAAGGAGTGTGATAGTGTATTATAAATTACTCTTTCTGGAACACCTCCATAGAGATTCTGAGAGAAGAAATCGTACCTTGTTGGACATAGTGCGATCAATAATGAGTCAAGCGGATCTTCCATTCAGTTTCTAGGGTTATGCTCTAGAAACGGCTACATATACACTTAACCAAGTTCTAACTAAAGCGGTTCAAAATACTCCGTATGAGATATAGAGTGATAAATGTCATAGCATGTCATTTATGAAAATTTGGGGACGTAAAGCGTTTGTAAAACGTTTAGCCTCTGACAAGCTTGGACCAAAATTAGATAGATGCTATGTTGTGGGATACCCAAGTGAGACTAGGGTATAATTTTTATAATCCTTCAGAGAACAAAGTGTTTGTTGCTTGGGCTGCTGTATTTCTTGAAGGAGAACTACTTTCTAAGAAAATCAGTGGGAGGATAATACATCTTGATGAAGATTGAGAACCACATGATAATATTGAACCAGAGTTGGAATAAGATCAGGATGTACATCAAAATGTTGAAAGTAATTCTGTCCTAAAAATATAGGTTATTCGTAGATCTAGTAGGATTCACCATGAGCCCAGGAGAAATATGAATTTTTTTAGACTCAAGATGGGGATGCGATGCTTACGGATAATGATAAGCATCTCACCTACCAAGATGCTATGAACAGTTCAGACTCTGAGAGATGGCTAGATGCCATGAAATCCGAGATGGAATCCATGTATCAAAATAAAGTATTGACTTTAGTTGATCCACTCGAAGGGGTAAAACCTATAGGGTGCAAGTGGGTTTCCAAGAAGGAAACTGACATGGATGGTAAAGTACAGACCTATAAGACGCGACTAGTGACAAAACGTTTCAAACAAATTCATGATATAGACTGTGATGAGACTTTTTCACCGGTTACTATGGTCAAGTCCATCAGGATTTTGTTAGCAATAGTTGCTTACTTTGACTATGAGATTTGGCAAATGGATGTCAAAACTGCTTTCTTATATGGGAGCCTTGAAGAGGATTTATATATGATACAACCTGAGGGTTTTATCGATCCAAAGTTTGCTAAGATGTTTTTAAGTTGCTTCTATCTATTTTAGATTGAAGCAAGCCTCAAGGAGAATGAATATTCATTTTGGTAAAATGGTCAAAGAGTTTGAATTTATTCAAAAGGAAGATGAACCATGTGTTTGCAAGAAGGTTAGTGGGAGCCATGTGACATTCCTAGTATTATATGTAGATGACATATAACAAAAAAAGAATGTCATACCTTCTCTACAGGCTGTTAAGACTTGGTTGAGAAATAGTTTCTCGGTGAAAGACTTAGGCGATGCTACCTATATATTAGGGATCAAGATCTATAGAGATAGATTGAAAAGATTAATCGACCTAGTCGGGGTACATACATTGATAAAGTATTACATAATTTTATGATGTAAGAGACAAAGAAAGGATATGTTTCGATGTCTCATGGGATAGTGATCTCAAAAGATAATTGCCCCATAAATCATTAGATGATAAGGGCCATTTGAGAAAGTTCCGAATGCGTCAGGAATTAGATCTATAATATGTACAATGATATGTAATTATCCTGATTTTTTGTATGCTTTGAGCATGACGATCAGATACCAGTCTAATCCATGTGAGGGTCACTTGATAGTTTTCAAGAATATTCTTAAATACTTGAAGAGGACTAAAGATTTATTTTTGGTGTATGGAGAAGATAGGGAACTGGTTGTAAAGGGTTACACTGATACTAGTTTCTGAACCTAATTTTTGGACAGACAAGGATGATTACGAGTTTATGTATGTTTTGTGTTTTGTCTAAATATAATTGATGTTAGCTTGAATAATTCACAACAAGAACACTGATGATTCTATGGAAGCCGAAAATATTGATATCTTTTTGAAATAACCATGGAGACTGTTTAGGCATGTCCTTAGGCAATATCGTCTTATTAATTAGATTAACGATTACGGAGATATAAATGTAAAGTGCATAGTAATGATAGTGTTCCAGACCAACTGACCAAGGCTTTGTCGCAGCAGAAGTACGATGGTCATACTAGTTCCACGAGTATTAGATACATGGGTGATTGGCTCTAGTGCAAGTGGGAGAATGTTAGTGTTTGTACCCTAGAGACAACACTATGATGTTTTAGTTTAAGACATTATGATTATTAATGTTTATGTTCTATCGATTATTCTCTTTATAATTTATTAATTCTTAATTTACTGCGATATAAATGTTTGATTAATAAATGTCCTTGGAATATGATATGCAATTTTATATCTCTAAGTACGTGACTCAGAAATGAGATTATGAGAATAATATCAATATTCCTAAAGGTCCCTAGTCGAGTATTATTATTAAGGGACAAGAATAATGCATTAAGACCGGTGTGTTTGTTGACTGATGATCACATCTCATTGATTATAGGTATAGTGATACTAAAGTCAAAAACACAGGCAAATGTATATGTACATGGTGCTGGACATACCCGATGTGAGATTCTACATGTCTGTTGTGTCATAAGTAATTCTCACAGTGATAATGATGTAATGGTCCTTAGACCTGAAGTCATAATATTTCTATACGAGAATTAATATACATTGATTCCGTAAAAGTTATCTTTGACCTAAAGTGGACATTGGGTATATTATAAATCATATGAGAAATATGAATAATCTAGATGAGATTTAACCCTCCTATTTTAGGAGTGATATTATTGGCCTCTTGTGTGAGCTAGACTATGAAATGCATGGCCACGCTCAAATGTTGATTTGATATGATAGTCTACTCATTGATCAAGGAAACCTGGATTAAACATTGATGAGGATGACACATTACATGCCTCTAGTTTAATCTATAATATGTGGTTAAATGGATTATATTACATTGTACATTATTCAAGAAAGGTTTAATCGATCACCGATTCAATTATTATTACTTGGGTAGCAATGATGTATTACAAGATGCCGCTCATTGTTTATGATTTTAAATTAGATTTTAAATTTGTTGCCAATGTAATAATAACCTATAGGGTCACACACAAAGAATGCTTGAAGGATTATTTAATTTAATTGGGATTTAAAATATATTAAAGTAATTCAAATTATTTATAATATTAATTAAGTATGACTAAATTTATTAGATAAATAATGATATTCAAATTTACTAATATTAATTATGAAATTCAGTTGTTAAATAATTAAGTGTGACTTAATTATTATACAAATAGGAATTTCGAATTAATAATAACTCCTAATTAGTTAAGAGTTACAATTCTTTTTCTACTCTCCTTATAATATCTCTTGTGTGGCTGATTTTGTATGCAAGACTTTTACTAAAACCCTAGCCACCAAGGGAGAAGATGGAGAGAGCAAGAAAAACGAGTTTGTGCTAGTACACATTCAATCCTTGCGTTCAAGCATTCGTGTGGATACCGATAGAGCGTGTTCAAGCATATCTCCATTAGTCAACCAATTGGTAAAGCTTCTTAAGGTAAACAATCTGATCTATGAATTAAATATATGTTTTTCGCATGGATCCTGCGGTGAGTTTCGAAAATTCTGATTTTTATATTTTTAATTACTGTTTCCATTGCGTTTATGTGCTCGAAACCCAACACTTTGTTAGTGGTAACAACTTAGATAAGGAATTCTTGTATTCTCTCAAGATTGTAGCTAAGCTCTTTAACAACAAAGAGCCTAGAAATTTTGTAGCAAAATATTCTTAATTTTAATATAAAATTAAGTGAGTTTTGAAAGATCTGTGTTATTCATAGCTGTATATTTCATTTCTGTTATAACACATCTTACTACAAAATTTGATTTACTTTGTTCAATACCAAAATAGTTCAAGAAAAGTATAAAAACACCAAAACACATTCACCCCCCTCTGTGTGTAATTCATTACCTAACAAGTGGTATCAGAGCTAAATCTGAAAGTAAACAGATTCAAGATCTTGGAAGAATGAATACACAGAAAATCAGTAGCATCAGAATTCCTACTTTTGACAAAACTAACTACACTCTTTAGAAGAATAAATTGTTACTATTTTATCAGGATGGCCAATCCACTCTACATTCAGATTCTAAAAAATGGGCCCTTCACTCCTATGGTTAGAGTTGAGGAATCTACAGATGGTGATATTGTCATTCCAGCTCATTATGCTCCAAAAGACCATTCTGAGTACTCTGAGCCTGAGAAAGAAAAAGTTTCTTTGGATAGTGACTTGCAGGTGATTTTGATAAAGTCACTTGACAATGTAATGTACAACAACATTATCAACTGTGACACTGCCAAGCAGATCTCGGAAAAGATAGAAATACCCTGTGAGGGAACTGAGGAAGTTAGATCTAATCAAAGAAGGATACTGATTTCACAGTATGAGGGTTTCATGGCTAAGCCAAAAGAAAGTATCACTGATGTGTTTGAAAGGTTTAATAAGATGATAAATGACTTGCAGCTCCATGACAAATATGTTAGGCCTCAATGATACTATAGAAGGGGGTTGAATATAGTATCTACAATCAATTCAATTATAAACACAAGTATGTAACAGAAAAAAAGTTTATTTAATATATCAAACTCTGTTATAGTAGGTTTAATCTACTCTCTCAGTGATGTATGATATCACTAAGAGCTGCTAGGGTTACAATGAATAATATTCTCGTGAATGATAACACATATAGTGTAAACCCTAATCCGTGTTTATATACTACACAGTTACAAGATATCTCCTAATTGATATGATATGTCCTGTTTCCTAAAATACATTAATTAGAGATTATCTACTATAGTTCTTTAGCTATATAACTCTCCAAGCATATATTCTTTTTTTAATCCAGATCCTCTCCTGTAAATCAGCCGCTTTTCATCCCTGAAGTGTATCCGTACTTAAGTTTTGATGTAATTCCTGATGGCTTAAGTTCTGATAACTTTATGTCTTCAGTAAGTTCTGATTTTCAGTTAAGTTCTGATAATAAGTTTTGAAACTAAACAAATCCGATTAGACATGACATCAAAAATATATCTAACAATCTTCCCCAACTTGTAAATTATAAAAATATACAAGTTTATAGATTTAATAATGTCAAAAACATTTAAGTACAAATGTAATGAGAGTTTATATATACAACTAAATACAACTTACAGTCCATGCAGCTTTTACCAAATTCACTGAATCAGAATAAATCCATAATTATTTCTTATAAAGTCTGATACCAGCTTGGTCTCTGCATTTCTTTTAACTTCAAGTAACTGAGCTTTGACTTGCTGCAGTTCTTCATCTTCAGTATCACCAATCTGATTTATGGCAGCTCTGAGTGCCAAAATTGGAGTTCTTTCAAGTCCATCTCCCAGTCTGATTACCCTTGGATGTGTAGAGTCTTCATTATAGCATAAGAATCTTCCTTTCAGAATTATTTCTACCTTAGCAGAATTCTTCCTCATAGGAATTTCTCTTCCATCATCCTCAGTCATCATTGGAGTATACTCTGTCATTCTTGCACCAGAAATTATGAGTAAATCTCTTATTGTCTTCAGAATACTTTCTGACCATTTCCTAGTAACATCAGAATTTACCTCCAGTAGATAATTAATATATTGGAGCTCTTTGATTCTTTTATCTTTTTCTTCATAATCATCATGAGTATCCATCACTACTTGAGCAGAAAGCACTTTGTCAAGGTGCTTTTGTGTGATCTCTTCATATGGCTTGTCAGTCAATATGAATGGATCTCTAATATCAACTTATATCCTAGTCTGGAATTTCTCTCTGTCAGAACCTAATCCAGAAGTGTCTCTAGCTTGCTTGGCTTTTACCCCAAATGCTGCAAGTTGATTCAACATCTGATTTGTCTTAGGCTGAACTGGAATAGACTTGTTTCATATCAGCTTCTTCTTGTCTTCTAATGTTAAGTTGTCTATGTCAACTTGAGCAGTGTCAGAGGTTGATGTCTTGATGAATTGGTCAGGATTTGCAGTTTCATCTGTAGCTTGCTGTTCTGAAATATCTTCAGGATTTATTAAGTTCTGAACTTCTTCACTCTGAACAACTTGAGCTATGTCAGAGGCTGTCTTAGATTCTTCTGTCATCCTCTTTCTCTTCAGAGTTTCAACTATTTCATTTTCAGCAGCAGCATCATCAAAGACTTGAACCATCTTGCACACAGGATCCATCAGAATTTGAGGAATCTTCATCTTCTGTTTCTTGACTGTCTCCCCAACTTTTCCTTTTCCCTTATCTTTGGGATCAGTAGTAGTTTGAGATCTAGTCCTTGATCTAGGAATCTTTGTGGCGGAACTTTCTCTTATCACAATCCCCTTTTCTTTTGTCCTTGGTGGCTTTTTAGCATCAAAAGCTTTTGACTTGGGTTTGCTCTTCTCAGTAGAAAATATAGCTTCTTCTTCTCTTAATTCCTCTAAATCCACTCCTAGATTATCCTTAAGGAATAGTCTTTTGTCCAATTCTTCATCAATAGATTTAATTTTGGTATCTTTGTAGAAGAATGTTGCTTTCTTTCCTTTGAATTTCAAAATCTGCAAAAACTTTTGTGACTCTTGGCTTCCAGCTTGGACTATCACATCAGAAGTAGTTGTCAGAACTTGATCATCAATATTTGAAGTATCAGCATTTGTGATCAATAAAGGAACATCCTGATCTGTTGGCTTCTTTCCTTCCTTATTCCTCCCTTGCATAGAAGATCTATCCGAGTTCTTGCTACCAGACATTCTCTGATGAGAACTTATCTGTTGAGTAGGAATTCTGCTCAACTGCTTCCCTTGACTTTGACCTCTACTCTTTTCAGAGTTTCCCTGGTCATCTCCATGATCATACTTTTTCTTCAGTGTTTGGCTTGGTGAGCATTTGGACTTAACTACCTTCTCCCCCTTTTTGGCATCATCTGTCAGGAGTAGAGAAAGAAGGAGTTCCACTGAAGATTGGATCTCATTTAACTGAGTCTATTGAGAAGCTTAATTTTGTAATACCTCATCCAATTGGGCCTGTTGCTTGGCTTGAACAAGCTCAATAACATCCATTTTTTCTTGAATTGGTCTGATAAACCTCTTTTTGTCTAGATCTTGCATCATGGCTAGCTTATCAGCTGTTTCCTGAAGTTTATCAACCTTTGCATGAGTTTTGGAGTATTGACCTTGTAGAGTTCTTGTACTGAGAGCAGTGACCTTTAGTTGATGCTTGAAGTCAGAACTTGTCAGCAACTCATCAGCTTTTGAAACATGGTCTGTCAGAACATGTGGGCTGGGAATAAAATCGGTATCATTCCATTTATGCATCCACTCAGCCCCTCTAAAGGTTTCCTCCCATGGAGCTGGAGCAGCCTCTTCGTCAAACTGGAATAATGCCTCCTTTCCTGCAGGCACTGGAGTGTTTACTGGAGCTGACTCTCCAGAACTTGCTAGAATCTCCTCATCTTCAGATAACACCAAGGTGTGTGTGGCTGTAGGAGACTTTGAAGCAGTTGTAGCTTTTTCTAAATTCTGATCTTCAGTTTCAAGATCAAGAATTGGTGTTGTTGGTATCTCAGCCTGTAAAATTGGAGAAGTAACATGAGTTGGCTGTTTTGTAGTTGGAGCTTCCAGATATAGAACAATTAGTATATTCAAATTATGAATTTCTATTTCAGGACCTGTCTCTTGTTCGTCAACATCATCTGTAGCTTTGACTGGAGAGTGAGGTGGAGAAATCACAGATTCTTGTACAGGTTCTGCTCTGTGGACTTCAGGAATTTCAGATTCCTGAATCAGAACTTCTTCAGCTGATTGGAAGGGCTCCAATCACAATAGGTTCTGATGAGATCAGAGATTCCTAATCCTCTTCCTCAGCATCTTCAGCATCCTCAGATTGAGTTTGTGCAAAATGCACACATGCTCTTGTCTTCCTCAATTTTGATTTTCTAGATGGAGGGGTGACATGATCTGTATCAGAATGTGAAGACCTCTTTCTTTTCTGAATGCCAGAAGCTTCAGCTGCTTTCTCCTTCTGAAGAGTTGACTCTTCAGCTTCTTCTGTCATAGGTTCTGATGCAGGAACCTGAACCTGTTCTTCCTTATCTGATTCATCTCTCAGAATCAACCTTCTCTTTCTCCTTGGTGAAGATTGAGGAAAACATTTAGCCCTTGAGGTTTTGGGTCTGGAGGATGTGTCAGATTTTACAACTAGCACCTTTTGAGAAGTACCAGAGGTTGGTTTGGTTTTGGATTTGGGTCTGGACTGTGAAGTGCTGACAACAGGTGCTGATGTTGGTGGTTGTGAGGTAGACCGTGGTTGTTGAGTAGTGGATGGTTGTGATGATGTTACATTAGGGAATATGGCTGTGTAAGTGTCTGGGATAGTGTTGACTAAGAACTGTTTGACAGATTGGGGTATTTGGAGAGGTCTTAGTACTTCCTTCTTGTTATCAGCAGATAACAAGTCAGTAAATTCCCTTTTATGTAACTTAAAAGGTTCCATTAGGTCACAGAACACTTGTAGCTTATCAGAACAACAATAACTATAAATTAATTGACAGAACCTATCAAAATATACTACATTTGCATCTTCCTTCATTCTGTCACCAATATAGCCTAACACAGCAGATGCATAATCAAAATGAGTCTGATTAAGAAGTGCATACCCTATTTGTTGACCCATGATTGGAATGGCATCAAAATTGGAGCATTTGTTAGCAAAAGTCTTTGTGATGCAATCAAAGAAGAAGCTCCATTCCCTCCTGATGTAAGGCCTCTTCAACTGTCCTAGCTTGGACAAGCTTTTCTCATATCCCAAGCTTGCCATCATGTTCTGAAGAACATATTCTCCAGGTGCTGAGTTGTAAGTGCATTTTTCAGGCAGATGAAGAGCCTGCCTCACTGTAGTAACAATTACCATATACTCATCTTCTCCTGATGAGAAGATGATGCTTGGAGATCCAGTTTCACCTCCATCATCATAGATTCCAGTCTTCCAGAACTCCAACACTTGTTTACTAGAGATTGCTTGAGGTTGGGTCAGAGCATACCCAATCTCACTGTGAGCCAAGAAATCCTGAACAAAGTGAAGTTCAGAAGGAGCTTCATCCTTGTTCAAGTTAGCAGAGTAGTTATTTGGGACAAACTTAGCTCCATTAAAAATAACATCCTTTGGTGCCATTTCTGTTGAAAAATCAAGTGAAAATTTTATGTTTGCAAAGTGTTTGATAAAATGCCTGTAAGAGAACGTCAGCAAATAAGAGAGTAAAAAACTAAGAGAGAGAGAGAGAATAGAGTAAAAGAGTGGGTAAAAGATTGTATAATCTTTTATCTCTGATATTTATACTCTGCACATGGTAACGTCTCTTTTGAATTAGAACCGGCAGTTTTTACACTTGGCAGCGTGTAATCAGTCAAAACATAAATAGTGGGCACGGTAAACATGCAATAATTATTGCACACCTGCACATACCAAAACCAACACGCAACCCACTAAAAAATGATTATGACTGTTTTTATCTCACCTAATTATTTTTCTGAGAAATATAACCGTTACAGTAAATATCAAAAATAAGTCAAGTAAATAAATAATTCCACACAAGCATCAGAATTTGCATCAGAACTTGATTATTATCAGAATTTATCGGTCATCAGATCATGGCTTCTGTACTCAAAAAGTGAATGACTTTTTCTATGTTTCTTCACACAAATACTGACTGGTTTATTCAGAGTTTAATCATCAGAACATAATCAGAACTTGTCCTCAGAATTTATGCAAATAATACTTAAATGTTTATCAGAAACAACTTAATCACCACAGTAATTTTCATCATTCATATGGAGTGATAGTGTGTGTATGTGCAAATGATCAGATAAAGATTAAAGTCTGATAAACTTCAGTATATCTTAGAAATAAGGCATAACTAAGAAAAATGCTTAAAATCTGTCTTGAATTGTGAAGTCTACTGAAGAATAAAGTTATGCAAGAATCCACCTCAACTGTTTATGCTTATTTTATGCATCTTTTGAAATTCTTTTGACAAGGGCTTCTCAGTGTAAATGAGTTACAACTGCCATCAGAATTAATTCTTTTATCAGAATATTTCTCCAGTAATTAGAGAATATGAAAAGTCACCAAGAAAAATTAATTTGCTTTTCTTATATATATTACTTAATACCAGCAATGCACTTGGATCTTCCCTTTCACATATTTACTCTGGATCTCAAAGGAGTACCTGATTTCAATTTTTCTTTTTTTTACTTTCTTCAGATAAGTGAGGCTTATCAAGCATGTGGTTCATCCTTAAGATTTACTGACATCAAAATTTGACAGATAAGAAGCAATAATCTAGTTTGTGACTTGGTAATAAGATACAGGAAATAAGTTTGACTAAGATCAAAATCAGAATTTGCTTGTGTTAGTGATTTCCACATAAATAACAAATTCAAACATGGGATACATAGTTTGTTAAAGACTACTAAGTCAGCATCTAACAAAATAATCCTCATTGGATTGAATAGTCACAGAATATTCAAAATACTTTCAGAGTTTATATAGTCACATCAGATAATAAGTAGTGTTTAATATGTTACAATTTAAGCATATATTACATTGAGATAGGAAAATCGATAAACACTGATCATAAAGTCTGATGTATGAGAACAAAAACTAAAGAGATTTTGAGAAAGAACATGAAACCATTCCAAGTTCATTTACCACTCTTGTAAAAGTAGCTTCACATAGTGGTTTTGTGAAGATATCTGCTAGTTGTTGATCTGTTGGAACAAAATGCAATTCCACTGTACCTTCCATCACATGTTCCCTTATGAAATGGTACCTAATGCTGATGTGCTTTGTCATTGAGTGTTGAACTGGATTTCCTGTCATAGCAATAACACTTTGATTATCACAGTAAATAGGTATTTTAGAAAATTATAACCCATAGTCCAGTAACTGATTCTTCATCCAAAGAATCTGTGCACAACAACTTCATGCAGCAATATATTCTGCTTCTGCAGTTGATGTGGAAATTGATTTATGTTTCTTGCTAAACCAAGAAACCAATCTGCCTCCAAGAAATTGGCAGCTTCCACTAGTGCTTTTCCTGTCTATTTTGCATCCTGCAAAATCTGTATCTGAGTAACCTATTAGCTTAAAATCTGATTCCCTAGGATACCACAATCCTAGATTAACTATACCCTTTAGATACTTGAAAATTCTTTTCACAGTTATTAGATGAGGTTCTCTTGGATCAGCCTGAAATCTTGCACAGAGACATGTAGCATACATAATATCTAGTCTACTTGCAGTTAAATAGAGTAAAGAGCCAATCATACCTCTGTAGTTAATAATATCTACTGATGCTCCAGTATCTTTATCTAACTTAGTGGCAGTGGCCATGAGAGTTGATGTAGTAGAACTGTCTTGCATTCCAAATTTCTTGAGTAAGTTTCTGGTGTAATTGGATTGACTGATAAAAGTACCTTCTTCAATTTGTTTGACTTGAAGTCCCAAAAAATAACTTAACTCTCCCATCATACTCATTTGATATCTTGACTGCATTAACTTGGAAAATCTTTTACAAAGTTTTGTATTTGTAGATCCAAAGATGATATCATCAACATATATCTGTACCAAAAGTAAGTCATTTCCATGGTTGAGATAAAATAAAGTCTTGTCAATTGTGCCTCTGTGAAATCCACTTTCCAGAAGAAATTGAGCTAAAGTCTCATACCATGCTCTTGGAGCTTGCTTAAGGCCATAAAGTGCTTTGTCAAGCATGTAGACATGATTTGGAAATTTTGGATCTACAAAGCCTAGAGGTTGTTCAACATATACCTCTTCTTCCAATTCTCCATTGAGAAAAGCACTTTTCACATCCATTTGAAAGACTTTAAACTTCTTGTGAGTAGCATAAGCCAAAAAGATTCTTATGGCTTCCAATCTAGCAACTGGAGCAAATGTTTCATCATAGTCAATACCCTCCTGTTGAGAGTAACCTTTAGCAACCAGCCTTGCTTTGTTTCTTGTAATTATGCCATCACTGTCAGTTTTATTTCTGAACACCCATTTTGTACCAACAATTGATCTGTTCTTTGGGTCTTGGTACTAGAGTCCAGACTTTATTTCTTTCAAATTCATTTAACTCTTCCTGCATTGCTTGCACCCAATCAGCATCTTGAAGAGCTTCTTCCACTTTTTTTGGTTCAGTCTGAGATAAAAAGGAATGATAGAGACATTCATTTGTTGTTGCTGTTCTGGTTCTGACACCTGCTTCGAGATCTCCAATTATTAAGTCATGTGTGTGTGATTTAGTCCAATTCCTTGCAACTGGAAGTTGATCTCTAGAACTGGATCCTCCCCCATGATCCATGCTGTCTCCATCAGCATTTTCTGATGATCCCCCTGAAGTTATGCTCTCTGAGATTCCAGAATTTGAGTTGGATCCTTCAGGAATTGAAGAATTAGAGTTTCCAAAATTTTCAGAATTTGGCCCATCAGATGTTGATGAATCAGAACTTGAAGAGCCAGTGACTGGTTCTGATGCTTCTTGAGAGTTTTGAGATGTGGTATGATCATCAGCTTGCTCCCCCTGAACAAGTGCATTCCCCTTTGGAGCAGTTACCACAGTTTCAATGACATCAGAATTTAACCCGTCAGAACTTACATGATCAGGATTCAGGTCATCAGAATTTACAGAATCAGAATTTACATCTTCATTTTCAAATCTCAGCTGATCATGATCATTGAAATCTTCAAGTCCAGTAATATTTTTATCATCAAAAGATACATTGATAGATTCCATGACAACCCTTGTTCTTAAATTGTAGACTCTGAAGTCTTTTGTGGAAAGTGGATATCCAACAAAAATTCCTTCATCAGCTTTTAGATCAAATTTTAACAGCTGTTCAAGATGAGTCTTAAGAACAAAACACTTGCATCCAAATACATGAAAGTATTTTCAGATTTGGCTTCTTTTTCTTCACCATCTCATATGGTGTTTTTCCATGCTTGTTTATGAGTGTAGTGTTAGTCCCTTAACAATGTAACAAGAATTACAGAAAGGGGGTTGGATGGAATTCTTGAAACTTTTTCTTAAGTAAAAATGTTCTAACTCAAATATATATATGTGAATTGATTAGCAGAATGTGAAATAGTTACTTCAAATGAATCAAAACACAAGTAATTAAAAAGAAGAGTCTTTAAAAACTTTCTGGTGGATTTGAATGATTCCACCAGAGATATATAATATATATCGAGAGAACTCTGTGTGCAAAAAGCTCACAGCTACTTACAAAATGATAACAACTAAGAATGAGAGAAATGCTAAGAATGCAGCTTACAAATGTTTCTCTCTTGGTTGCTTAGTTCCTTTGTTACAATTCTATTTGCTGCTTCTTGGTTTATATATCACCAAGATTACAAAGTAATAAGACAGGATAATAAAACAAAAACTATCAAGTCTAATATAATGCTACTTCATTACTCTATTCCAGCATATTTGAATATCTTCATAATAGCATGAAAATGGCAATGCTTCTTTGTTCTCGAAAACCCAGTTGAATAGGCTACCACATTCCATTTGCATACACTCGACGCATATGACTGTGTTGTCACTTTCAACAGATATTTGAATTCTTTATCCGTCGGGTTTATGATCATCCGTCGAGTTAATGATCATCCGTCGGGTTGTTGATCATCCGTCGAATTCATTGTTGTTTATCCGTCATGTAGCAATCAGGCACTTGACTTCATTTCATTTATGCAGAATTACAAGACATCATCTATGTACAATTAATCAACCTATTCTGCATATCTAGTTACAGTCAACATGACTTAGGTACTACTACAGATTCTAAACAATGTGTATGCAGAAATGTGCTACAGACTTATTGTTACATAAGCTACTCACTCGATGGATAATAAGTCATCATCCGTCGGGACTAAAAATGAGTTATCCGTCGGGACTATAATCCTTATCCGTCGAGTGCTACATTTTCACTAAGTAAAATCTACTAAGGTGTTTTTTTCAGGAAATCATCAAGTACACAACATATACACAACAATCTTTCCCAATTTATGTCTACTGGAATTGTAGCCATAAATTAAGAGATACTTGATGATAACAAAACACCCTAAAAAATAAAACTTTTAAAAAAGAGTAGATAATACTGAAAAGTGCTTCAATTAACAGAATGTACAAAGTTTAGCTCACAGTCATTTTCAAGGTGCTCCTCTAACCTGAGCAGATTTATCTAGTTCCTTGAAGGTCTGGATCTCTTTCCAAGCTTTCTGTTGTTTTCTTCAATCTGATTTTGGAGCTGCCTGTGGAATTCCAGTTCATCAGATTCTGAGAGATTTAGCTTTTCTTGCATTTGCAAGAGAGTCTCATTGCTAGAGATGCTCAATTGGTCTTCTAATCTGAAAAATCTTCTCACTCCTTTGTCATCCATGAACTCCATCAGCCAGTAGGGCCTTAGATGCACTCTTCTCCCTGTGTAAGGGATGATTAGAGTCTTTGGGAGTGCATCTTTAGCTCTAACACTCCTTAGTTCTTCAATCTTCTTCAGTACCAATCTTCTTGCAATAACATTGAACCCAAAGTTCTTCTTGAAAGATGAGTAAACCTTAATCAGTACAACTTGGCTTTCTTGAAGGATCCTGTGAAGTGGCCATTGAATCTCCTTTCCTCCCTTGTACTTGAACACTAACCTTTCAGGTAGGTTTCTGTATGCATCAATTCCTCTCACTTCATCTAGTTTATCTAGATAGAGGTTTAGATCAGAAAACTCCTTGATGTCACACAAGTACATATAATCTCCTTTGTTGACTTTAGATTGAGCTTTGACAAGAGATTTGGATTTGAGAGGTGACAACTTCACTTTCTTGACTGCTCTTGACTTTGTTCTCTTTGGCTTGTTAAGGATTGGCATATTGAAGTCAGGAATTGGTATGTTCTCCCATTCTATTGGCTCATCCTTAGGCACAATAGGTTCACCATGAATGTTCCTGTAAGGATCCACCACCTTGATATCTTCAAATACCATAAAGGGTTTTGATGCTTGAGTTGTAGTTTGAGTGGATTCCTTGGGAAACTGATTCTCCAATTCCTTATCAACAATGTCCAGTTTCCTTTTGGTTCTTTTAGCCAATTCCTTGATTCTTGGAGAGTTCTTCTGTTGTTCAACTTGCTTCTTTGGATCTTGATATTCAATGATTTCAGATGGTTGAGCAGGAATTTGTTGTGATGAATTTATAGCATGTAGCTTGGCCAAGATAGCAATTTGCTCTTTCTTTTGTTTAGCCTTTTTAGAATCTAGAGCAGCTTGCTTCTTTTCCTGCTTCAATCTGGCCTTTTCTTCTCTCTTTGCTTTAGTAAATTGAGGGTGTCCAGCCACCACACAAATTTCTTTCCCATTCCTGAAAACTTTAGCAATTCTCTTTTTCAAAGCTGAATCAGCTGGATCTTTATAGAAAGCAATTGACCTTGATAGAAGCTTCTTTTCATCAGGCTTAGGTGTCTCATACACAGTATCCAAAGGGTTCTTCAATGATGATTTTGTATAGTTTACCTTTGGTTTCAGAATTATTTTAGCCTTTGGAGATTTGATGCAGGATGACTATCCCCTTTCCAGATAGTTCATGCTCATCTCATTCACAGAAATTTGCTTGACTTGAGAGTGATCGATGGATGACTTTACTGGCTCCTTGACTAGTCCAAACTTCTTTTGTATATCCTTATCAATCTTCTCCCAGTTGATTGGCTTCAACTGCTTCATTTCAGCTGCTCTAATGTTGGCTGCTGCTGCATTTATCAGATCTATACTGTCTATCACTGGTGGCTTTGAGATAGTAATTGAAGGCACAATTACTTTACTGATTTAAATTTGAAGCTTCTCCCCTTCACTTGGTCCTTTCTCCCCCTTTTTGTTATCATCAAGTTGAGTAGAGGAGGGGGTTTGAGCAGCCACCAGTTTTTGAAGTAAATCTGTCTGTTGGGCTTGATGAAGATGAATGGCTGTGAAAGATGCTTCCATGGCTGTCATTCTTGTATCCAAGGCATCTATCTTAGTTGCAAGATCAGAATTTTTCCTTAATTGCCTCTTGATGTCAAGCATTGTAGCTTCTGGAAGCTTAGAATCCATCTTGTCTGAAATGGCCTTCTTCGTCTCCTCAATATCACCCTTGATGGTGTTTACATCCCTAGCATTTTGGAAGCCTTGAATTTGTTAAGGTTGCAGTGAGGCTAGATGTGCCTGAAGGAGCTTCTTGGTGCTGGCATTTGAAGTGGTTTGAGGAGCAGTATTTGTCTGATTGATTAGTTGGATCAGGGTTGTCTTGAAGTAGTGCTCATCACAGTGCTTTGAAAATGTCCATGATGGCATACCTGATCTTGAACTGGAACCTACTTCTCCCCCTATGTCCATTGCTTCATCTTCACTATCCCCACTTTCATCACCAAAGAAATCAGCTGAGCCACCAGTCTCATAATCCACATCACCAGATGTAGAGGGCAAAGCTGTGATGACATCCTTAGCTCTTATCATAGACTGTATGGTATGCACCAGATTGAGCATCCTTTCTGCATTATCATTGCCCTGTTCAGCTAGAAGTTGATAAGCTGGAACAGGGTGAGTAAATGCCTCAGCATCAAGGGAGGTGGAATCTATAACAGCTTTAGGATGCTGAGATAGTCCCTCCCTGTCTACATCCGGGACATTCATTGACTCACTAGAAATGACATCCATCCTTATAGCTCCAGTACCTGCATTTCTCTCATTTTCTCTCTTTTGTTGCATCAGGGTCTCACCCTGGCTCCCCACCCTCACACCCTCACCTTCACCATCTAAGGTGGGACTCCTCTCACTTTCTTTTTCCAATCCTGAAGAAATGGATTGCATAATTTCACTCATTTCCTCTCTTTTTTCCTGGGAGCAACCCAGACTCTCACTCGTAACACTCTTCTCTCTCAATCCTAATAGTGACTGTACAACCACTAATTCTTCTGCACTTGAAATAAATGAAGTTTGAAGCTGTGTAGAGATACTCGATGAATGAGTGATATCCATCGGGTGGGTGGTTTTGCTATCCGACGGATAACTGCTGTTAAGCTTATCCGTCGGGATACAATCACTACTCGACAGACGAGCAATATCCATCGAGAGAGTAGAAATGAATGAACTAGGAATGGAAACTATTGTGGACTCTGTGCTGATTGAAGATATTTTGGGCACAGATGATTCAACAGTTCCTGAAAGAATAGGCAAGTGAGCCAACAAATCATCTAAAAGATGATGCTCACTTGCACTAGATTTTGGCTTCCCCAATAAAGTTAAAGAAGGGGAATCAGGAATTGATGTGTTTATCATATCCACATCCAGTGAGTTTGTGGGTGAGTTTGGTGTTTGGGGTACTTCTATTACTAGAGATTTTGGCTGTGACTCCACATTTATTGGAGTCACGTTAAACTGAATTTGTGAAGGTGCAGTGACTGTGTCTTTAGCACCAGTTTGCACAGTGTGTGTGTAACACCCCCAAATCCGGGGTCGGGGATCCGGGTTGTCACGAGTTCCATTTCCCTTAATAACACCCAATCTTAATAATTACTCAACTACTCTGTACTGTGACCCCACAATAAACACACACACCACACGTTATAGTCTCAGAGATGAACATCCAAAAATAACCACAAGTCATTTTATTCCACAATTATCTGCCCATACACCTTAAAAGGTTTTCTGAATAAATTTACATTTCTTTGCCATTATTATAATTCATAAATATACCTAAATCTGGTACATCAAAAGTTGAAAGCCTAGCCTATTGGTAGTTCCTACCTCAGCTACGGCGGCATCAATGCTTCTAGAAAATTGCGGAACGTCTCCTAATCACTTGCGAATCGGGAGCTTGGTCCTGTTCATCTTTTTTATCTGTTGTTGTGTGATGAAAGAAGAAAGCAAGGGTGAGCAGCAAGCCCACCAAAATAATATGTATAATGATTAACAATATGAGCCTTCTCATAGTACTCATGAAAGTCTTGGTCAAAAGAAATGAACCAAATTTGATATCTTAATGCGATGAAGTCGCAAAATATTCAGTATATATACATATATACTTTTCAAAATATTGGAAGTCCTCTTCCATGCATAATACACACAGAGTTCCAGTGTATAACTGTATAAAAAAATATCGTTGCAAGGTGATCTCATATATCTAACCTTGTCTCAACGTTTTTTTGAAAATCTTTGTCATTCATAAGAAAATTATTAACTAGATATAAGTTTAAAAGATGAAGTTACCAAATACTTCACTACACTTATATCATTTCTAAAGCTACTTGAACTACCATTGTTCAAAGTATAATGAGCTTTCAACAGTTCATCACATAGATGAGACTACAAGACAAGATTTGAATAGATTAAATCTTTAAAATATTATTAAAGGAAATGAAGTTATGACATACTTCATTAAGTTCTGATATATATATATATATCTACATATACATCTTCCTTTATACATTTCCTGAAAACCTCTGCCATGTAAAGTATGAACATAATTGCAATATCCAATAAATTTGGAAAGGAAAAGAATTTTGGCATAAACCAGATATCTTGCTGATCAGGAAAAGATACCCATAAGTAACCTTTTCTACTAGTAGATGGACGAATTCCCAACTGGTCATCACCCTGGTCGTAATAGGACCTTATACTGGACTGCCACTCAGCCACTTATGCATTTGATGGACTCCTACTGAGCCACTTACACTATCATGGACGCCCACTGAGCCACTTACACTATCATGGACGCCCACTGAGCCCATGTTGCTTATGCCGACTCAATAGATGGACTTACTTCCCGAACGTTGGGTAAGTAATCAATTCATTTACCAAAACTGCAACCTTGTTGCGAATATAAAATACACCACAGAGCCGGATCCCTCAGGTTTTGAACGAGTATTTAAATCCCCTTAAAAAGGAAGATCTTAAATATAAAAATGAGTTTTGGGATCCGCTCTAACTTTTAAAAATCATTTTGAAGACTCGAAAATACTTTAAAGAGTGTTTGGAGTAATACTGATTTATTAAAATAAACCAGTCCCGATATGAAAGGAATATCTGAATATTATTATTTAAATAATATTCCCATAAGAATAATTGAGGTAGAAGTTGGAAAACTTATACTTGAATGAATAGCAAATAACCAAAGATATACTTATACGAAAGTACTATCTTTATTTGAATAATCGAAAATAAGTTTGATTATCGAAAAATTATTCTTTAATAAAATAAAGAATATTATTTAGTAAATAATCGGAGTCATAAGTCCTCGAATGAATATTCAAAATAATATTCATTAAATAGAATAAACAGAGTCATAAGTACTCGAATGAATATTCAAAGTAATATTTATTAAATAGAATTAACAGAGTCATAAGTCCTCGAATGAATACTATAATTAATATTCATGAAATAAAGGAGTCATACATCCTCAAATGAATATCCAATTAATAATCATTAATAATATAAACTGAGTCATAAGCCCTCGAATGAATATTCAAATAATATTCAATAATAAAATAAAGTTAAAGTTATCGAATAAACCTTATTCGATTAATATATAACCATATATATATAAGAATATATATATTATCCTCGGGAACATCGACTCCCGGTTTAGAAATATGTTTTCGCCTTTGGGTCCCTATACTAAGGGTATATGCAAATTACCGCTATCCTCCAGCATAGGTATTATCAACTGAATCAACAGATATATATGGAAAGAATACGAAACAGGCATGCATATATATATACCATAGCAGCATGCTTCAATATATTACAACATTTGCTAATTAACCAACATGCATCTATCGCAAGATAATGCATATACATATATACATCACAACAACAGTTATAACGGGTAGAAAACTTGCCTGAGCGACTGGGGGTTACGAATGGCTCGGGACGAGTCTGGTAACCTATAACAACAAGTAAGTTGGAATTAAACCAGTCATTTGTAAATCTATACTTTAACTAACTTAGACTCTAACGCTTGTTTTGCGCTTACTGATTTTCTTAAGTCACTCGAGTACCCTCGGCTCCACCATTTTTAATAAATTGACCATTACGAGTTTTAAGGCGATTCCTTCGCGAGTGTCTTACCAACTGCCTAACACTCTTACCATAATTGTTTCATACATTAATTAACCCTTTTTGGTCTTTAACCTATGTTTCAAAGTAAGGCGAGGGGAAATGTTTCATTCGCGAAACGCCGTTACTTAAAACGGTCGTTTCTCCTAAACCGTACATCGGAATCAAATGAACTACATATCAAAACGAAGCTCGTAACATGAACTACCTAAACATGGAAATGGTCAAAATCTAGCAGGGGGTTCTCGGGTCCTAATGTTATGCACAAAAGCAGTCTAAAGAAAATCGGACGTTACGACGGCTATGTTTACGCGATTTCCCAAATTTAAACCATTCAAAAACCATCACAATTCAACCTCAAATCAATCATACAACCAACATCCATCCAAACCACATCATAACAGCCCCAACAAATCCACATTAAAAATTTATACTTATTCCCCACATGAACTAAAAGCTTTACTTAGGTTCATTAACTAATAACCAAGATTTCCAAATCCAAAAATATCACAAAATCAACCCATCTTTAAACACACAATAATCATGCCTCTCACCAACTAAACTACTCATAACAAGCTTTAAACATGATTACAAACCCATTACACTAACCCATCATCTCAACATTAGGAAATCTAAACAACGAACTTAAAACTAAGATCATGAAGAGTTATACCTTCCTTGAAGCTTTTAATCCATGAAAGATCCTTGGAATGCCCATGGAAGCCTTAATCTAACCTCCTACAAGCTTGTTCTTTCAAAGAAATTAAGAACACAAAAATTAATTTCAAGAAAGTACTATTCACCATCTTCTTCCTTGATTTCTAGAAAAAGATTGGCTTGGAATTAGAAGCTTAAACTTATAGGAAGTATGTAACTTAACTAGGAGAAGCTAGGATAATTACCTTGTAAAATAGCAAGTGGAGGAGCTTGGACTTTCATTTTCCTAAGAAAGAAGCCAAGAGCTTCAATGGAAAAAAGAGGGTTTTGTGTTTTGTTTGGTGAAATGAAATGTTTTTTGCTTGGTTGGTTGCTTTTTGATTTGTTTTAGGTTAATTACCTAATTAACCTTGATTTTGTGTGGTTATAATTCAACCACACTTCCTTCCCTCCTATGTCATGATTGTGTCATGCTATGATGTCATCTTTCCCTCCTTGTCCTCTTCTCATTGGTTGGGTGACATCATCCTCTCTAATCCCTTTGATTAACTTCCTAATTGTTTGCCTAATGACCGCTGATCTGTTATACGGTTCGCTTAACTTTCGTTTTCGTTTATCGTTTGAGGGATCATACCCGGGGTCTTATTACTTAGGTTCCCTTAACCTTTCTCAATATATTATATTCCTTTTTATGATCCTCTCTTATAATCCTTTAATTTAAATCCTTTTTATCCTGTTACCTTATACTCAATTCTTTCCGTACCTACTGGATTTCTGATAAAAATCAAAGTGTTCGAAATTGGATTCTGACGATCTTTGCATACACTTATATACCATATGGAGTACTAATAAAATATCAGAATATCCATATCAGAACCCCTACATAGTGTGGCATGAAAAGTTTTCTCATTCAGCAAAAACACTATTCATAAGGGTTTCAAAAATTTCCAAAAATTGGGGTTATTACAGTGTGTACCCTGTGCATCCCCAAGGGTTTTAGATTTCTTCTTTCTGGCATAAGTTTGGGGTAAGCTTGTTCCCTAACCCTCTTGGCCCGTGCTCTTGGTTGAGAGCTTTGTTCAATAACTACATCCTTTTGGGAGGATGCAGCTAGAAATGAGCTTTTATCCTTTTTAAGCACCGCAGTTTGTTGGGAAACTGCAGTGTGGCTAGGCTGGGAACCACTCAACTCTCTATCCTTATCCTTAGGGTTTCTTTTATGTTCACCCCTTCCCTCACATGTCTTACCCACATGCACACTCCCCTCTTTGGTTTTGGTGGATTTTGCAATTGGCATCTTTTGAGAGATACCAGAGGGGGCTTTCTTTGATTTGGGTTTTGAAATTTTTGCAGGTTTGGTAGCTTGGGTAGGCAACTGTTGGGTCATTGACACAGTTGCCATAGCTACACTGGAACTCAAAGAAATTAGTTAGGTTGGAGTAGTAGTAGGGATAGATGCACTTACCTCACTTACCTGAGGTGCTTCCATTACAGGGAAATAGAACAATGGCACCTTCTTGTGATGATTGGCCCTGTTCAAATCTGCAATGAGCCTTCTCTCTTGAACCCAACAATCTAATTTATTGTTAGGGTTCTCAAGCACAATACCCTCAGATTCGAATGTTTCATCAAAATCTATTCCTTCTTGTTGACAATAGCCCTTAGCAACCAATCTGGCTTTGTTCCTGACTACTATGCCATTTTCATCCATCTTGTTTCTGAATACCCATTTGGTGTCTATTGGATTCTTTCCTTTAGGCTTGGGCACCAGCTTCCATACATTATTCCTTTCAAATTGATTTAGCTCCTCCTGCATAGCTAAAATCCAATCAAGATCCAACAAAGCTTCTTCTACCTTCTTTGGTTCTTCCTTGGAAAGAAAGCTGATGTATAGACATTCATTTTGAGTTGCTCTTCCGGTTTGAACTCTAGAAGAAACATCACCAATTATGAGCTCAAAAGGGTGATCTTTTGTCCATTTTATTTGTTGAGGTAGATTAGCTCTAGATGAAGAGGCCTCATTGTTGTCTTGATGTGTGATTGAGTTTTGATTGTTAGAAACTCCCCCTGAGTTTGTGGATCTTTGATTTGAGAAAGGGGAACTTTCTATAGGTGATCTATCCTAACTTCCTGCTCCTTTTGATAACCCGACGGATGGTGAATTTTGAGTACCGACGGATGAAGCTGGTTGTCTCCCGACGGATAACGCAGATTGTCTCCCGATGGATGAAGCATTATGCAACTCGACAGATGTTGAGTTTTGTGCTTCATTGATGGTAGATTTTTCTGCATTATCCTATGATACTGTTTCTTGATCACTTTCATCATCACTAACCATCTCCATATTGTCGAATTTGAGGCTCTCATGGTAATCTCCATCTTGCAGTCCTTCAATCTTTTTATCATCAAACATAACATGTATTGATTCCACAACAATGTTGGTTCTTAGATTGTAGACTCTATATACTTTACCAATAATATATCCAACAAAAATTCCTTCATCTGCTTTAGCATCAAACTTCCCATTTTGATCAGTTTGATTTCTCAGAATATAGCATTTACAGCCAAAGACATGAAGAAAGTTTAGGGTTGGCTTCTTGTTCTTGAACAATTGATAGGGAGTCATGCATCTTGCTTGATTAACTAGGGAAATATTCTGAGTGTAGCATGCAGTATTTACAGCTTCAGCCCAGAAATATGTTGGCAGTTTAGATTCTTCAAGCATTATCCTTGCAGCTTCAATAAGTTATTTGTTCTTTCTTTCCAATACTCCATTCTGTTGTGGAGTTCTTGCTGCTGAAAACTCATGCAGAATCCCATTTTCTTCACAAAATGCTCTCATGACAGAATTCTTGAACTCAGTTCCATTGTCACTCCTGATTCTTCTTACCTTGAAATCAGGATGATTATTGACTTGCCTTATGTGATTGATGATGATTTCACTAGCCTCATCTTTAGACTTTAGGAAATATGTCCAAGAGAACTTTGAGAAATCATCTACAATTACTAGGCAAAATCTTTTCCTTGAGATGGACAACACATTGATTGGTCCAAACAAATCCATCTGTAGAAGTTGCAAAGGTTCTTCAATTGTTGAATCAAGTTTCTTCCTGAATGATGCTTTAATCTGCTTCCCTTTTTGACAGGCATCACACACTCCATCCTTAGAAAACTCCACTAGAGGAATGCCTCTAACCAGTTCTTTCTTTACTAGCTCATTCATGGTCTTGAAGTTTAAATGGGATAACTTCTTGTGCCATAGCCAACTTTCATCCCGACTTGCTTTACTGAGAAGACAAGTAACAGATTCTGCATTAGATGAGTTGAAATCAGCTAGTTACACATTTCCTTTTCTCACACCAGTGAGAAACTCTTTGTTGCTTCTTTTGTTAGTCACAACACAGGCTTCTGAGTTGAAGGTTACTGAGTTTCCTTTATCACAAAGCTGGCCGATACTCAACAAGTTGTGTTTGAGACCATCCACTAAGGCAACTTCCTCAATGATGACATTGTCCTTTGAAATCAAGCCATATCCCACAATATAACCCTTGCTGTCATCTCCAAAAGTAATACTTGGGCCAACTCTCTCCTTGAACTCTGTGAGCAGGGTAGAATCACCAGTCATGTGTCTTGAACAACCACTATCCAAGTACCAAAGATTCTTTCTATTTCCATGCACACATCAAAATCAAGTCAAGTTGATTTTGGTACCCAAGTTTCCTTGGGTCCTTCCTTGTTAGCTTTCTTTTTCTGTTTCTTAGGCTTTATCTCATTTGACTTGGGGATATCAGATTCATCCTTGGTCATTTGAGTTGGGCCTTTGAAACCATTCATTGCAACATAATTATCATGCATATTATAATCAACAGGGAATGGCATGCTATTAGTGAACATGTTATTCTAGTAAGGCATGCTAAATGGCATTTGTGGCATACTAAATGCAGCATAATAAGGATTAGGTGCAAATGGCATATTAGCAAACTGTGCATTCATATTCAGTGTAGACATAGCATTCATAGGCATGAGAGGCATGGCATTCATGTTGGGAAAGTGAGGTGGCACAGACATGGGAGTAGGCATGGCAGATTTGCAATTAACAGACAAATGATTTACACTACCACACTTGACACAGATTTTTCTAGGAGCATATTTATCACGTGTGTAGTTATTGTGTTTGTTAATCCCTACTTTACCATTTCTATTATTTTTCTTTTTAGCCTCTGTTTTCACCTCAATTTTTTCAAGTCTGTCACTTAACTGTTTGACAGTCATGTGACCAACATTAGCCTTTTTCCCTTTCTTAACTTGACTCGATTCTCCTGGAACAAAGTTCTTGGAAACAGATCCATACTTTTCATTCAACTTAACAAGTTTGGCTTTACTGATAGGCTTGCTTACAGCCGACAGATGAGGATTTTCATCAGTCGACGGATAACCCTTTTTGTTATCCGACGAATGACCCTCATCATCCGTCGAGTCTACATCTGTTAGCACTCCATCCACCAAATTTGGTTCTAGTTTCTCCTTATTCTTTTTCCAGGCTACATCACAGAAGGACTCAATTCCTTGAACTTTGGTGATTTGAGCATGGACATCTCTAGATGTTTTCCATGCCTTAATCACCTCCTGTTCACGCTCGAGCTGCTTCTTCAAAATTTCTTCTTTCTTCAAGGACTCAGTTAATTCCTCCTTGGCAATCTTACACTCAATTCTTAACTTTTCAAAATCAATGAACCGAGACTCTAGCACATTATTTCTCTCACTCAAAAACAAATTGTTTTCTTTGATTTTAGCATTTTCTTTAGTAAGAGACTTAAGTGTAACACGCAAATGATATAACTCTGTAGACATGTCATTTATAGCATCATTACACTCAGCTTTAGATAAATATGCAAGGTTTGTAGTAATTACCTGATTACTTGAAGAACTTATTTATGTTTCATCAGACTTGGCCATTAGGGCTAGATTGACATAGCTGACATCTTCATCTTCATCCAGACCATCTGCTGCCCAGTCGTTTTCTTGTGTAATGAAAGCCCTTTCCTTTTGTTTGAGCAGCTCAAAGTATTTTTGCTTATAATTCACAGGCTCAAACTTTTTCTTACTGGAATCTGACTTTCTACACTCACTGGCAAAGTGCCCTGCCAAGCCACATTTGAAACATTTGAATTTTGATTTATCCACCATGTTTCTATTTGGCTTGGCTGCTCCAAAGTTCTTTTTAAACTTGAGCTTGGAAAATCTTCTGGATAAAAATGCTAAATGTTCATCAATGTCTTCCATGTCATCTTGGCTCAAAGAATCTTCATTTTCTACTGCAAGCCCCTTGCCCTTGCTTTTACAGACCCTTGAAGTTGACTCAACAGCTTCCATCTTCATCTCATTCTCTTTCTCTAACTCAGCAACTAGTGCAATGGACCCTCATTTCTTCTTTCCTCTCTCCATCCTCTCATCTTGCTCTATTTCAAGCTCATAATTTTTCAGGATGCCATACAGTCTTTCCAAGGTAAACTCCTTATAATCTTGTGAGTTTCTCAGTGAGACTGTCATTGGTTTCTATTCCTTTGGAAGAGATCTAAGGAATTTCAGATTGGAGTCTTTTGTCTGATAGACCCTTCCATGCAACTTTAGAGCATTTAGTAGTTTTTGAAACCTACTAAAAATGTCAGTGAGAGACTCACTTTCTTCATTATGAAAATGCTCATATTGCTGAATCAATAGCTGCATCTTGTTTTCTCTAACTTGCTTAGTGCCATCACAGATGATCTGTATTGTATCCCAAACATCCTTGGCAGTTTTGCAGTTGATAATGTTGTCAAACATATCACCATCAACTCCATTAAACAGGATATTCATGGCCTTTTTATCCTTCCTGACTTGTTCAATATCAGGATCAGACCATTCATGCCTTGGCTTGGGGACAAATGGCTCATTTCCAGTTGCAGCTCTCATTGGAACATGAGGGCCTCTTTCTATGCAGTCCACATAGGCCTCATCTTGAGAAAGCAAATAAAGATGCATCTTTACCTTCCAATGATGGTAATTATCTTTATCCAGAAAAGGAATCTTGACTCCAACTTCCTTCTTGTTCATCTTGCTGTATTGTTTTGATCTTTAAACTCTTTGTCCTTCAAGAGCTTGCTCTGATACCAATTGTTAGTACCTTAACAATGTAACAAAAATTACAAAAGGGGGTTGAATGGAATTCTTGAAACTTTTTTTTAAATAAAAATGTTTTAACTCAAATATATATATATGTGAATTGATTAGCAGAATGCGGAATAGTTACTTCAAATGAATCAAAACACAAGTAATTAAAAACAAGAGTCTTTAAAAACTTTCTGATGGATTTGAATGATTCCACCAGAGATATATAATATATATCGAGAGAACTCTGTGTGCAAAAAGCTCATAGCTGCTTACAAAATGATAACAACTAAGAATGAGAGAAATACTAAGAATGCAGCTTACAAATGTTTCTCTCTTGGTTGCTTAGTTCCTTTGTTACAATTCTATTTGCTACTTCTTGGTTTATATATCACCAAGATTACAAAGTAATAAGACATGATAATAAAACAAAAACTATCAAGTCTAATACAATGCTACTTCATTACTCTATTCCAACATCTTTGAATATCTTCATAATAGCATGGAAATGGAAATGCTTCTTTGTTCTCGAAAACCCAGTTGAATAGGCTACCATATTCCATTTGCATACACTCGACGCATGTGACTGTGTTGTCACTGTCAACAGATATTTGAATTCTTTATCCGTCGGGTTTATGATCATCCGTCGAGTTAATGATCATCCGTCGGGTTGTTGATCATCCGTCGAATTCATTGTTGTTTATCCGTCGGGTAGCAATCATGCACTTGACTTCATTTCATTTATGCAGAATTATAAGACATCATCTATATACAATTAATCAACCTCTTCTGCATATCTAGTTACAGTCAACATGACTTAGGTACTACTACAGATTCTAAACAATGTGTATGCAGAAATGAGCTACAGACTTATTGTTACATAAGCTACTCACTCGATGGATAATAAGTCATCATCCATCGGGACTAAAAATGAGTTATCCATCGGGACTATAATCCTAATCCGTCGAGTGCTACATTTTCACTAATTAAAATCTACCAAGGTGTTTTGTTCATGAAATCATCAAATATACAACATATACACAACATGTAGCATCCTGTGTAAAATAAGTAGTCTGCACAGCTTCAGCCCAAAAATAGGTTGGTAGCTTTGCTTCATCAAGTATAGTTCGTGCAGCTTTAATAAGAATCTTTTTCTTTCTTTCTACAACTCCATTCTGCTGTGGAGTTCCAGGTGCAGAAAATTCCTGCTTTATTCCTTGCTCTTTGCAGAACTCTTCCATGATTGAATTCTTGAACTCAGTGCCATTATCACTTCTTATTATTTTAACAGAATCTTTGACTAACTTATCCAGTTGTCTGACATGATCAGTTAGATTAGATGCAGTTTCATTCTTCTTGTGCAAGAAATACACCCAAGTGTATCTTGTGAATTCATCCACTATAACAATATCATATTTCTTCTTTGCAATAGACATGACATTGACTGGACCAAATAAATCAACATGCAGTAAGTGATAAGGCTCAAGAATTGAGGATTCAGTTTTGCTCTTGAATTAAGATTTTCTTTGTTTTGCCTTTTGACATGAGTCACAAAGACCATCAGGAGCAAATATTGATTTTGGCAGTCCTCTCATAAGATCTTTCTTTACTTGCTCATTTATGTTGTTAAAATTTAAATGAGAGAGTCTCTTGTGCCAATTCCAGCTTTCTTCAATTGATGCTCTGCTTAACAGACAGATTGCAGAACCATCAGAATTTGTTGAAATTCTGGCTTCATATATGTTGCCATGTCTGTAACCTTTCATAACCACTTTGCCTATAAAATTACTTACAACTTCACAGTGTTCTTCAAAAAAATCCACATGATAACCTTTATCACAGATTTGACTCACACTTATCAGATTATATTTAAGTCCTGAGATAAGAGCTACTGATTTAATTATGACATTTCCAAGATTGATATTACCATATCCCATAGTCTTTTCCATGTTGCCATCTCCATAAGAAACTCCTGGGCCAACTTTCTCCACAAAGTCTGATAGCAGGGCTTTATTTTCGGTCATATGTCCTGAACATCCACTGTCCAGAACCATGATGTTTTTCCTGTTGCCCTACAATCACAAAGACCACTATTGATTAGTTTTAAGGACCCAAACTTGCTTGGATCCTTTGGCCTTGTTAAGTTTGTTAGCATTTGCAGCGGATTTAGTTTCAGAGTTTATGCTAACATGCTTTTTATCATACTTTGCATCAGAATTTATACTAGAAGGAATTACACTAATTTTCTTTAAAGAAGGTTTTATTTCATAATAATCATAGTACAAACTATGATATTCCATACAAGTATAAATATAATGCCATAAACTACCACAATGAAAACAAGGATTTTGTGGTTTAAACCTAACAGACTGACTCTTAACTCTTGATCTAGGAGGTAAAGAGTTTATATCTTTATTTTTCCTGCAAAAAGAAGCAAGATGGTTAGAGTTTCCATAATTATAGCATTTCTTTCTAGGAGCATTATGAACAGGCATATAATTATTACTTTTATTCACACCTTCCTTTCCATTCCTATTTTTCCTAGCTTCCTTTACCTTATTCACATTTTTAATCTCTTTCAGCTTATACTTAAGCTGCTTCTTTGTCATTAAGCCAATGTTTACCAAAGCTGGTTTATCTTGTTTTAATTTGTTAGAAGTTGACTTTTCTTTGACTTCTGTTTTAGAGCCTTTTATCTCTTCAGAATCAGACACAATAGTTTTTGCAACAAATTTAACAGGATTTACCTTTGTCTTTTCAGTCTGTTTGATAGCAATTGGCTTAATTGGAAAAGTCCCTTTCTCACTTTTACCATCTTTATAACCTAACCCCTCTTTCCAGTTTCCACTACTTACAATATTCTGAGTTGTTCTGCCTGAGTTAGTCCAAGTCCTGATGATTTTTTTTTCTTTTTCTAATTTATTTTTAGATAATCAACCTGTTTAAGCAATTCATTCTTAACATACACAACATTATCTCTCTCTGTCTGAATAGTGTTCATCTTGACTAACTCTTCTTCAAGATAGCTATTTCTATTTTTGTACTTTAGATTTTCAGATTTTAATCTTTCATTCTCTAAAGTCTGATCTCTATAGCTAATATAAATGTTTTTCAGAAATAATCTCAACTCAGTAATATCTTCTGTATCAAAAGCAAGAGTTGATAGAGGTACCTTTAGTTCAGCAGCATCAGAACTGCTATCAGCATTTGCCATTAAGGCATAGTTCACCTCTTCTTCAGATTCTGAAGTGTCTGCCCAGTTTTTCTTCTTTGTGATAAGTGCCTGGCCTTTATCACCTTTTCCTTTATTGCAATCAGGAGAGATGTGGCCTCTTTCACCATAATTGTAGCATTTGACATTTGATTTGTCTCCTCTGTCAGACTTTCCTCCTTTGCCTTCAATCTTTCTGAACCCTTTCTTGTCAGAACTTCCACCTTTCCTGGAAAACTTCTTACCCTTTCTGAATTTCTTGTAGGCTATCTTTGTGATACCCTTCACCATAAGAGCACACAGTTGCATCATCTCTGCATCAACATCTACTTCAGATAAATTTTCAGGTTCTGAATCATCATCATCAGAATCTGATGACTCTGAATCAGACTGTATGATGAGAGCCTTTCCTTTAACCTTCCTAGAGACAATTGGCTTTTCTTCAGTCTTTAAAGCAACTGTCTTAGACTTCCCTCCATGCCTCTTCTTTCTTTGCTCCATCTCAAGTTCATGAGTCTTGAGCATCCCATAGATTTCATCAAGAGACATATCAGCAAGTTCATAGTTGTTTCTTATTGTAGTAGCTTTCAAATCCCACTTTTCAGGAAGAGCTAGTAGGAATTTCAGAGTTGAATCTTCTAGATCATATTCCTTATCCACTAGTGATAGATCATTCAACAGCTTTGTAAATCTGTCATATGTATCAGTTAGTGACTCATCAGATTTTGAGTCAAAGTGATCATATTCCTGTGTGAGTATTGTCTTCCTATTCTTTTTGATGGCATTGATTCCTTGACATCTCACTTCCAATGCATCCCAGATTTCTTTTGCAGTCTTGCATCCAATCACCCTGTTTGACATGACATTGTCAAGTACACTATGAAGAAAGTGTCTTACTTTTGCATCCTTGCCTAGTGAAGAGATGTCTTCAGTGGTGAGTTCTCTCTTTTCTTTGGGAATCATCTTCTGTGGCTCATTCCCAACTGCAACATAAAGCTTTGTGGGCTTGTGTGGACCATCATAAATTCTGTTTAAATATTCTGGGTTTGTAGCTTCCAGAAACATGGCCATCTTCACACTCCATACAGGGTACTCAGACACCCTGAGCATAGGAACCTTGATGGTTTCATATCTACTGGTGTTTTGAATGGGTTGAACCTCTGCAGGTTCTTGAGGGTCTTCGTGTTTTTGATTGATCAGACATGATTGATTGTTTATTTGGATCTTAACTGTTGTAAGCTTAACAGATTGGCTCTGATACCACTTGTTAGGCCTCAATGATACTATAAAAGGGGGTTGAATATAGTATCTACAATCAATTCGATTATAAACACAAGTATATGAAAGGCATATGTCATAGCCTTTTTGTTTATTAGAGGATTTAACTCAAGTACTCAACTCAAATAAGAATGTAACAAGTAAATAGCGGTTCTATCATCAAAGAGATATCTCAAAGTAACATCTGTCAAAAGATTAAGAAACAATGTTCATCTACAGACTTGAGGAATTACTTCACTGGAAGAAATTCAAGAAATTGATCAAGCCTCAGTGATATAAATCAAGATTGTGGATTTAATCAAGTGACAGAGATCTTGTCAGGGTATCAGATAATTATAGGGATTTAATATGAAGAAAATCATGTTATCAAAGTCAAGACATGAAGAAACATCACGGAAGTTAGTCACTCATGAACCAGACAGTACATCGGGTGTCAACATTGAAGTGGTGGATGTGAAGGCCTCAACCCCGGGGTCTGGAGTTGACGTCACCAACAATAATAATAACAATCATAATTCAGCCTAACTCATTAATAATACATATACTACGACCCCTTTACCAAGACCTTTTCCAGGTTTAAGTATGACTTAGGTTGCTCAACTAACACAACTCAAATTACCTTACACAATCCTGACCACTAATTCAATGCAGCAACTCAACATACCTCATCTGGTCTGAACACAACTACCTCAGAGGAGCCTGACACGAAAGGAGCTGGAACTTTTCCCTGACTACCGCGCAAGAATCTCCTAGGCATCTGCAATACATATAAAATATTCTGCAAGGGTGAGCAATTGCTTGCTCAGCAGCACCACTATATGAATAACAAGCAAAACAGTTTAAAGTAAAACAGTTATAGGAACATAATTCATAACTTGCCAGAAACGTGTAAAACAAGTATAAACTGGATATCAAAACTAGCATGCTCTGTAAAACAAGATCAACAGTCGTGTGCTGTGCATAAAAACCATAGTTCAATTTTAGCATGCTATTTCCATTTTCAAATCTTCCGTTCCATTACAGGAACCATAAAACCATCTGTCCCATTACGGGGACCCAAAATCATTTGTTCCGTTACGGGAACCATAAAACTTGTCCCATCACAGGACCTATAAAACTTGTTCCTCTCCGGGAACCTCAAAATCACTTTGATTTGTTAAACAATTTCAAAACTGAATCAATCAAATCTCTTGGACGTTAACGGGTGAAGATAGCTGATCAGTCTACCCTCACCGGACAGCGACTAGCGGCCGTCCAGAAATAGAATGTGTTCCGGAACTTGGGAAAAGACTAGCTAGGTCTTTCCCCCACGCTGGACTAATCGGTTAAACAGAATACACAACCCAATTAGCCACTTATGCAACCTCATGCTGGGCCGTTACCGAATAACGGGCCTCTTACGCAACTCCAATAGATCAACTGAATTCCCTTTTTGTCTCTTTCCAAAATTCCACGACATAGGTGGATCAAAATATTCTCTTTATCCAGTTTTCAAAATTACTGTCACCTATCTTTTTTCCAAAATCAATTCTGCCACAACACACTATTCAAAACTCTTTTCATTTAAATCACGCTTATAGATAGGTGTTTTCAGAAGTTACTTTTCCCCCAAAACAAAATTTTTAAACAACATTTTCAAATACAGGGGATACGTAACTTAAAACATTTTTGTTCCATTATGAGGTTAAAACATTAGCTATTCACATATACTGAACCATAAAAAGAATGGTCAGGGGTACTTGCCTTACAGAGCTTTATAACTGATACAAATTGACTCTGAGCCGACTCGGACGCTCAGGCTTTATCGCTTTACTATTTGACTATCCTGGATCCGACCTCAACGCCCAGGTCCTTCGCTTAGGAACCTCGCTGTGCTTGCCGACTGATCACTAGGTTATCTTTAGTTCGACTTCAATTCTTGAGTCCTTCGACTAGAACCTACAGAGCCGAAATACCCTACGTTAGACGTCTAGGCATGCTTGACATATCCTCAATAACACATATACCCATTCGATATCAAATCCGACTCGTACTTATATATATTATTACAATATATGCACCCACTTAGGGTTCACATTCTGGAAAATCGGTTCAGTGTTTGCTTTCAGAAAATACGTATACTCGTCATTTACGAAATTAGGGTTACTGGATCTTGACAAAACATTCACCACAACATACAATCAGGTTTCGCACAAGATATATGTATATACTTATTTATACTTGTTCGACGTTCTGATAATTACAGGGTACATCCTGCGTTTTCGAATTTAATTTCCAAAAATTCAGGCAGCACCTCCTCTATTTATCGGACTAGCCCGTCGAACAACTCGACACCAAATCAATCACAACCAGATCCAAACCAACTACACTCTACTTCCGAACCACCGATTTCAGTCAACAACATCAATTCACAAATTCTCCAACACCACTTAAATATAATTATTTACATCTTATATTTTTATTCGTCGCGGACAGCGGTAAAATCCGCGGGTTCCCGTTTATAACGGGCGTCCGACACGAATTTCACCAATTAATTATTATAATCCTGTGTAATTATTTAAATCACGAAATGTTAATCAATTAAAACCTGCGGAAATTAATAAAATTAATTAGAAAATCCTAGCAGGCAGACCCACGCGCATACGCGCAGCCAGGAGGGAAGAAACCAAACAGCAACGAATAGATACTAGCAAGACACAGACGGCAAATACACACCTCCACACCCTTGCACAGGCGGGGAAAAATACACACACCCACGACTGTGGACACACACACACATTTATACACGCTGGAAAACAAAACAGGGATGGCAGCACCGGAGAACAACACGGCGATGCTCACCGAAGAGAAAAGAAATGGTGACGACTTACCGGGGAAAGCCAGGGGCGACGAAATGGGGGAAAACAGGGAAAACAGAGGAATGTGAGGGAGAGATCGAGAGATATAGAACAGGGATGAAGAAGGGAGTAATGGGTTTTCCTTTTTTTTTTATATCTTGTTTACTTACAGCTGAACACGTGTCCACAAAATGGCTAAGCACTCGACACGTATATAAATAACACCCGACAACCAAATTTTGTACCGTATTTTCGCAATTATCGGACTAGGGTGTGCATAAAAAAATTCATAAAATTACGAAAATAAGCTCAAAATTTTCTAAAAACTCCGAAACTAATAAAATAAAATTTTCATAATTCTTAAATCATTTTTGAAACGCTATTCGTACCCGCAATTCACAATTAACGAACCGAGTTGCTCTTAAAACAATTTCAGAAAATCATGAAACTAGTCTTAAAATATTAGAAATATCCCGAAGTTTATAAAAACATAAATTTCCTAATTTTAAAATAATTTCTGAAATGCAATTTATACCCGCTTTTATCAATTAAACGAATCGACGCGCGGGTGAAACTAACTCCGAAAATTCCAAAAATAATTTTAAAATTCTGAGAATAATACGAACTTAATAAAATATAAGTTTCATAATTTTTGACGATTTACATAATTAAATATGGATTTAACCATTAAACACACTCAAAAAATCATTTAAAGATAAATAATTAATGAAATATTGATTTCTCAATTTTATAAATTCCTAAAAATAATTATTGAAATTATAAAGTCATAAAAACAATTTTAGAGACAATCCAAGTATTTATAGAAATAAAATTGCAATAATACCATGTTTAACAACGATACAAAATCATACAATTCATTAATTAACCACACAATTCAATTCCATACACTAGTAATCACATATACAAAGTGACAGAGTAATAACCCACTGACTGAACCCACACAATCATTTTATTTAATTATTTATTCGATAATTATATATTTAAATAATAAATAAAATATACGGGTCATTATAGTGGAATTGATTCATAATTTTCAGTGATTTTCAGAAGATTGTCAGAAGAGTGGTTGCTGTTCAAGAATAATATTAATTCTCTATTAATTAATTAAATCATATAATTTAATTAAGATAATAAATTATATCTGCAAATATTAATTTATTGATTAATTGAATTAATTGGTTAATTAATTCTGAATTAATATTATATTTTTTTAGAATTGACTTTGAATTAATATTCAATATTAATTCAGCAAGACAATCATTTGAACTGGTATGCCAATCAATTGTCATACCGAAAGTCTTTCCAGTTCATTTAATTGTCATACCGAAAGTCTTTGCAGTTCATTTCATTGTTATACCGAAAGTCTGTCCAGTTCATTCAATAGTCATGCCGATTGTCTTCCTAGATCAACAGATTGTCTCACCGATTATCTCGCCAGTACAATCCAATTCTATTGATTGAATTAAATGTCAACAACAGCAGATCATTGAAGACAATCATCATTATTTCAACAACACAAGAACAAAGAAAAGAACAGAGCAGCATAAAACTTTTCATATTCAACTGCAATATTTCAGAACATTAATTTCTAGCATTTATAGTTAAATCTAAACCACTAGAAATCATTCTCTTGTTCTTGTGTAACTATCTAGCAGATCAAAATCCCTAGAACTTAATCTCAAATTGCTTTTAGCATTTGATCTTTTTATTGCAAAAATAGAAAAAGTTTATGTCGAATTTATTCTAGATTTGTAATAATTTATTTGAGATTAATCCCTTGTAAATGATACCGTTGTTGTTACACCTTTCAAGTTTAATAATAGTTTTATTTAACTTGAATTTTATTTTACTTTTTATTCCGTATTAAATTCGATTAAACGGTATAGTTTGTATTCAACCCCCCTTCTACAAACATATTAGGACCTAACAATTGGTATCAGAGCCTTCTGATTAACGAACAAATCAAGATCCTAGACTTTTGTGATTCTTCCACTCCTTGTATTTTTATTTATTCAAAAAATCATAATGACTTCACAAAAAGTTGGAACCGTTAAAATCCCACTGTTTGATAAAGAAAATTATATTATGTGGAAGAAGAAGATGCTCTTGTTCTTACAAGTTGCAAATCCCAAATATCTGGATGTGTTAAAGAAGGGTCCAAAAATTCCGATGGTTATTGAACCAGAGGTTATAGAAAATGATGTTGTAATTACCAAAGCTAGTACCTATGTAAAAGATCCTGAGGATTTTTCTCCTGCTGAAAAAGAAGAAGCCTCCTTGGTTGCCGGCCTTCAATTCATTTTAGTTGATTCCCTTGATTCCTTGATGAACAGACATGTGATGAACTATAAAAATTCCAAACACATCTGGGAAATTATTGAGGTGATTAATGAAGGCACAGAGGAAGTTCGGGAGAACAAGTTAGAGATCCTAACCTCTGAGTATGAACATTTTAAATCCAATCCAGGAGAAGGAATTACTGAAGTGTTTGAGAGGTACAATGCATTGATCGATAACCTGAACATAAATGGAAAATATTATTCAATCAGGGAGGTCAACAAAAAGTTCCTTTTAACACTGCCAACTCATCTTGAACATAAAATCACTGCCATAAGAGAAGCAAGAGATCTGAGTGAGATTTCTTTGGAAAGGCTCTATGGTGTGTTAAAAACCTATGAGTTGGAGCAGATTCAGCAGAAGGAAGTCTACGGGAAAGGTAGAGTGGTTAGCACGTCTACTGCTCTAGTAGCTGAACAATAACAACAACAACAACAATAATCTCAACAGTCAGAGAGAATGATACAGTCTTCCAAGGCTAAAGAAAATGTGATAGTAGCAGAATTTGATCCTCCTACTACAAATCAATCCAGTGATGATTTTTACTCCTTGGAAGAGCTGGAGCAATTGGAAGATGAGTCAATGGCCCTGATTGTCAAGAGATTCTCCAATGTCAGATTCAAGAGGAATCCCAAGTTCAAGTACAAGTCCAACTACAACAGATTCCAGAAAGGTGGATCTTCATCCTCTATCACCAGTAGTGGTGGATACAAAACAGGGATGGTTGATCGGAGCACCATTCGATGCTTTAACTGCAATGAGTTGGGAAACTTTGCCACATAATGCAGGAAGCCAAAGCAAGTAAGGAAGAACTCTTATGATTCTAATCAGAAGAGTAAATCTGAAAGGGCTTACCTGGTAAAGGGAAGAAGCTGGGATGATACTGACAGTGAGGATGAAGAAGTTGGGAATCTTGCTCTTATGGCTATTGATGGAAACACTTCATCGTCAAGAAAAGAGGTAAAATTTACTAATGCTGAATTAGTTTATCATCTAGGAGGCTCCTTAGATTGTGCTCGTCATGATAATGAAATGTTAATTCAACAAAACAAAGACCTTGAGAAAGAGGTCAATGAATTAAGACTTGTGCACATTACTCAAGACAAATTAAAAGAACAAGTATCTTTTCTAGAGAATAGAGTTGACTGTTATAGACAACTCGAAACTATTCTCAAAGATAAGATCACCGGTCTTGAGACTAAGGTTAAAGCTTACTTTAATTCTTGATCGAAGGATAAAGAGTTCTACAATAAGCAAGCTATTAATCAAACATATGGAGTAGACTATAATTACAATGTTGCTATTGGAGAATTAGGCATAAACTCCCCTCCTCATGTCTGTGCTAAAGGTAGGGAAGTACAACATGTGCTTAAGGGTGTTGATAAACCCCTCTATAAAGAATCAATTGCTGAACCATTTGATGAGACCTCCTTTATTATTCAAGAAGAAATACGTGCTGAAGATCTTGCTAATGAGAAGGTTGTTTCCAAGCCAAGTGTGTCGAAAGTTCCAGTCAAAGTTATGAAAGCAACTAAGACTAACTCAGACACACCTGAGTTGGATAACAAAAATGCCATGCCTATCATGCATAATTTGCCTGTTGTTAATTCCTCTCATAAAGTATGTGGTGTTCCTAATTGCATGTCTTGTGCTTTTAATTTGATGAATGCTTATTTTAATGGTAAGCATGTTTCTAGTAATAAGACTACTCCTCGTCACCATGTGAATAATAGGAAGAATAATAGGTCTAAGACTGCTAGTCCTCCTAAAGCTAGAAAGGAGACATTTATGCCTAAGCCTAAACAGAAATTTGTCAAGGCTATTTACAAGGTCAAATGTCCAGTTGTTGAGAAAGTTGAGAACATAAAATTTGAGAATGTTGTTTTGCCTGATAAAGGCCAATTCTACAAGTATGCCGGACCCAACCAAGTTTGGGTTCCGAAGAAGGTCTAATCCATTTGTATTGCAGGGCATTAAACAGGTGGAACCAGTAGTGTGGATTCTTGACAACGGATCGTCAAGAAATAAGACCGAAGATAGAGCCCTGCTATCAAATGTGGTTGAGAAAGCTGGCCCAGTGGTTACCTTTGGAGATAACAACAAAGGTTTAACTGAGGGATATGGCTGTTTGCAAGCTGGAAATGTTATCATTGAAAATGTGTATATTGTGCAAGGACTTGAACACAATTTGCTTAGTATCAGTCAGTTCTGTGACAAGGGCTACTATGTTTTATTCGACAAGCTAAAGTGTCAGATCCTGCACAAGAAAAGTGAAAAACCCTCCTTGATGGGAATCCGGAAAGGAAATCTGTTCGTAGCTGACATGAACTCTGGAAGCAGTCCTGAAGTCAATTGTTTCTATGCAAAGGCATCGTCAAATGAGAGTTGGCTATGGCACAAGAGACTTTCCCATCTAAATTTCAAAGCAATGAACTCTCTTGTCAAGAGAGAATTGGTCAGAGGTCTGCCTCAATTGGAATTCTCCCCAGAAGGACTGTATGAGGCATGCCAGAAAGGAAAGTCAAAGAAAGCAAGTCACAAAGGCACTGACACATCCTCCATAACTGGTATTCTTCAATTATTGCACATGGATTTGTTTGGACCAGTTAATGTTCTTTCGATGTCAAAGAAGTGTTACTGTCTTGTGATAGTTGATGACTATTCCGAGTATTCGTGGGTTTTATTCCTTCACTCTAAGGATGAAACACCACAAGTTGTGATTGATCATATCAAGTTGATCGAGTTAGATTCTAATGTCCCTGTTAGAGCAATAAGGTCAGATAATGGAACAGAATTCAAGAATTCACTTCTCAATGGATTTTGTACAGACAAAGGGATTACCAGAAAACAACCCCTCAGCAGAATGGAGTGGTAGAAAGGAAGAATCGTACATTGATTGAAGCTGCAAGAACTATATTAAGTGAATCATGTCTTCCAATGTACTTTTGGGCCGAAGCTATCAATACTGCATGTTATACTTATAATCGAACTCTAATCAACAAGGACCTCATGAAGACTCCTTATGAGATTATGAATGAACAGAAACCTTCTATAAATTCTTTCATGTATTTGGTGCCAGATGCTTCGTGCTCAAGGATGGAGATGACCGTCGTGGTAAATTTGAGGCAAAGGCATATGAGGATATTTTTGTTGGTTATGGAAGAAGATCATACAGGGTGTATATCATTGATCAACATAAAGTAACTGAAAGTGTCAATGTTACATTTGATGACACTAAACTCCTTAGTATCCAAACTGAAGATCCTTCTGAGAAATAGAAGTTTGATCATATGTCAAATTCAGAATCAGAAAATGATCAAGAACCTGAGGTTGCTGCTGGTGAAGAACCTGTTAATCATGATGATACTCAAGGTAATGGTGATGGAAATATTGGCAACAATGGAGATACCACTACTGCTGACGGAGAATCATCAAGTCAACCTGGCAACAACTCAGGGGGAGATGCTGAAGGATTAACTAGTAGGACACAACATCCCAATGTATTTCAAGGTGAATCATCAAGATCAAATCTTCCAAGACAGGCTGTCTGGAATAAAGCTCATCCTTTTGAGTTGATTATTGGTGATCCAGATTTTGGAGTCAGAACTAGACGTGCTACTCAAAATGAATGTCTGTTCTCAGGATTTCTTTCTGAGATGGAACCTAAGAAGATTTAGGAAGCAGTGACTGATCCAGATTGGGTGATTGCTATACAAGATGAACTCAACCAGTTTGAACATCAACAAGTCTGGAAACTGGTACCTAGACCTACACACAAGAAAGCTGTTGGTACTCGATGGGTATTCAGGAATAAACTAGATGAAGATGGTGTGGTTACAAGAAACAAAGCAAGACTGGTAGCTAAAGGGTATTCTCAAGCTGAAGGCATTGATTATGATGAAACCTATGCTCCAGTGGCTAGACTTGAGGCCATCATGATATTTCTGGCATTCGCAGCATTCTCGAACTTTAAAGTTTATCAAATGGATGTCAAGAGTGCCTTTCTGAATGGAAGGTTGGATGAAGAGGTATATGTAGAGCAACCTCCTAGTTTTGAAGATCCAGATCATTTGGATTTTGTCTACTTTCTTTTCAAGGCTATCTATGGTCTCAAACAGTCTCCGAGAAAATGGTATGACACTCTTTCTGAATTTCTAATTAAAAATGGCTTTACTAGAGGTGTCATAGACAAAACTCTCTTTTCTAAAAAGTATAAGAATGATACTTTATTAGTCCAAGTCTATGTGGATGATATAATATTTGGGTCTACTAATGATAGTCTCTGTAAGAGATTTGCTAAGTTAATGCACATCAAATTTGAAATGAGCATGATGGGAGAGCTGAAGTTCTTTCTCGGATTACAAGTAAATCAAATGTTAGATGGAATATTTATTTGTCAATCCAAGTATCTCAAGGAACTCCTCAAAAACTACAATCTAGAGGATTCTGCATCAGCAAGGACTCCGTCATCTACAGCTGTCAAGCTTGGACCATGTGAAAACTCCATTAAGGTAGATGTCACAAGCTATAGAGGTATGATTGGCTCATTACTCTATCTTACCATAAGTAGACCAGATATTATGTATGCTACATGCTTATGTGCAAGGTTCCAAGCGGATCCTAGAGATATTCATCTCGTTGCTGTTAAACGAATCTTGAGATTTCCTAAGGGAACTCCAAATCTAGGTATTTGGTACCCTAAAGAATATGGTTTTAACCTTGTTGGATATACAGATTCAGATTACGCAGGAAGTGTTGTTGACAGGAAAAGCACCTCAGCGAGTTGTCAATTCCTAGGTAGCAGGCTAGTCTCATGGTACAGCAAGAAACAGTAAACAGTTTCCAACTCAACGGCCGAGGTTGAATATATTGCTGCTGGAAGCTGCTGTGCTCAGATCTTGTGGATTAGGAACCAGCTACGGGACTATGGCTCTGTATTGAACAAAATTCCTATTCTATGTGACGATACAAGTGCAATAGCCATCACTAACAACCCTGTGCAGCACACAAGGACCAAGCACATTAACATCATGTATCATTTTATTAGAGAGCACGTCATGAATGGTACTGTTGAACTATTTTTTGTACCAACAGAAGAACAAATAGCAGATATTTTCACTAAACCACTTGATGAATCCACATTTTCCAGATTAGTTGGTAAATTGGGTATGTTGAATAGTTTTAGTGATTAAACTAGTTAATATCTGAGATATGTTCTTGAATGAATTTATAAATGAATTTTTCATGAATGAAAAATTCATTTGCAAATTTATTTTATCATGTTTACCATATTTCTTGCTTATTTCTATATAATTTTTATTATCTTATCTTCTTTATTTATTCAACTTGTTAATTTTAATATCTTAGAATATTTTATTTTCTCTAAAAAAATTTTCTATGAATTTTATTTGCTAAAATTCAAAAGAAATCTATTTTTGGACTAAAAATATAATTATCTCTGAACTATTTTAATTATGTAAATATTTTCTGCACTTTTGCCATATTTTTATAAGTCTTTATTTGTCTATTCTGTAATTGTACATATTGTTTAAGTTATTTTTGCATATTTTATTCTGTTTTTTAAAATCGTTTTTAAGTTTTTATATATGTAACTGCAATGACAATCGGCAAGACTATTGCAATTGTCTTGCTGAAAGTCATTCCAGTGTTAACTGTGTTTAATTTAATTTTCAGTATAGTCTTATACTGGAAAGACAATCGGTATGACAATCAATTGTCTTGCCAGTTATAAAACTTATATTATATATATATTTCTATTATTTTGTACTAGAATGACAATCGGTATGACTATCGATTGTCTTTCCAGTTTATTCGGTTGACATTACTTTTATTTTGTACTGGTATGACAATCAGTATGACTATCAGATTGTCATACCGGTTCTTTTTATTTTCTTTTAATATTCCAAACATTTGCCTGGTATGACAATCCCAGAGTGTCATACCAGTTGTAGTACTTAGGCTCAGTTTTTTTTGTGTTGTTTTCTTTCTCTCATTCAAACCGAACAGACCTCTTATTTTTCTTCCAATCAAAACCACCATCGCCATTGTCATTCTTGCTCGAGTTCTTACTCAGCAATAAAAAATTCACTACTGTTATATATATATACACGTATATACATACAGAAGTGCTGCCCATATTTTTTAAAATCAAATCTTCCATTTCGAATTGGCTGTGTGTTCTTCCTTTTAAAAAAAAAAAAATCCCAATTCGCTTTTGGGCTTAAAAACTGGTATTGTGTTGTGTGTTTGAGTAATCTGTTTGCTTATCTGATTTTGCCGGTTAAAAATCGTCAAGACACATTTTGTTTCTACATTTTTTGGATATAATTGAATTAATTCAAATTATTAATAAATTGTTAATTCAAATTTTCTTAATTTAATTCTTAAAATTCTGACAGTGTGTGTCATTTTGTATTTATTTTTAAAATGGCTCTCCCTTTCCATATTGTGGTGTTGAAAAATTTAAGCCGTGGATTAGATTTTTAAATGATCATTCGATTGTTAGCTCTGCTATTAAATCAAACGTTCTATTAAATGTCGACTTGCTTAAACTGATTTGCACAACCTCTACTGTGGCCCCTGATTCTAAATCTTTTTCATTCACCGTGGCAAACACACAGTATGTAGTTGATGAAACAGTCATCAATAGAGCTTTAAATTTTCCAATGGACAATTTCTGTAATTTACCTTCTGATAATGAGATTTCAAACTTTTTCCATGCCATTCACTATCAGGGGGTGATTAATTTGACTAAGCTGTCTAAATCTAATTTGGTTTCTGAATGGGATATTTTCTTCGATACACTTTCCAAAGTGTTTTCCAACTGCACTAAATCCAATTTTCACAACATCACTTCCACTCTGCAGTATATTGGTCTTGCGGTTGTTTTCAATCAAAGGATCAATTTTGGCAAATTACTTTTACCCATTCTTCTGAGACGTCTCACTGCAGCTTTGCGTGATCATTCTACGAATCGTAGGGTTTCTTGCTACTACGCTCATTTTCTTATGCTTATAGCAGAACATCTTCTTACACCTGAGCATAAGGCTCTTTTTGCTAACTCATCAGTAGCTGAACCCCCTCCGGTAAGCAAAAAGATCAACACACGCCAAGACACAACCTTTAAATTCATGCAAGTTCCAGTACTTGTATCTACTTTCATGGCCACCTTCATTCCTTTACCAATTTTTAATCTTCCCGGTCATGAATAGCAAACTCAACCTCCAGTGGTTCCAGCCACCCAGGCACAAACATTAGATGCTCTTCAACTGCAGGTAATAATTCCTCACTCTCAACCTATTCCTACTTCTGTTGTAAGACCCCCAGTGGTTGATAGGGCTGACCATGAAGTCGTAGAACCACAACTTCAATCATAGGTCATAGAGCCAAACACAGAGTCACAACCTATCTCAAACTCTCCCCCACTGTCAAAAATGTTACCGAGAAGGTTAGTAGGAAGTGGTTTGTTTTTAGATATGAATGAACCCTCAGCTTTGCCTCCTCCCAAGAAGAGAAGAACATTTACTGAGGCATCTGAAAGCCCATCCTTGTCCTCCCAACAGGACATGGACTTTGAAATGGCCACTGGACAGTTACTAGAGACATCCTCTCAACAGGATGAATCTATTGAAATTCACCATAGGGCCATGGCATCTTGTACTGAGTCAAGCACACTTCCATTACTCACAATGGAAGCATACACACCTGTAACAACCCAAATCCGGGGTCAAGATTTGGTGTCACAAAAAAATCTTTACATAAAATAAAAGAATATTCAATTAACCCCTTTTTATCGGATCATTTACAGGTTATGGTATGAAACAAGAATATAATCTTCTACAACTTTCAACAATTAAAATACCAATGTTAATAGCTTTGAACTAATGCTCGTATATTCTTCTAACTTCTTCAACCTCTCGCAGCGGAGATTTCTCGAACTTCTGCTGTCTATCTAAGCTATTCATTTTTTTAGCCTTATCTGTTTCTGGCAGAAATAAGAATTTACAAAGCAAGAGTGAGCCAAAAATGCCCAGCAAGTATATAGTTTGAGTTTCAAACATTAATATCAAAGAAAACTTCCGGAAAAAATCTCTGAAATAATTTGAAGAGCGAAACACAAAATCATTTAAAGGATAACCTTCATTAACTTAAAATCAATTTGATTTGCATTGCTATAAATCACATAGGAAATAATGACATTTTTGTAAGAGCTTTAGAATTGCGTGTTTTCAAAATAGCTTCTGGTAACACTTCGTACCTGAGCAACGAATGCAACAACTATTCATAAAACGACGTTCAAGAAATTCCTAACTATTCAGTATCCATCATTATCGACTAAGTTTCCATAGACTTAGCCTGCTAAACCATCCTGATAAGGACGGGTTGAATAATTAAGAAGATCTCAATTCATTCAAGATTCTAATTATCACTGAGCAACTAATGCTGCAGCAACAATCTGAACCTTTTTATTACCTTTTTTTTCTTTTTTTTCGTTAATATCCTGATTTGTACCGAAATTTTCGACTACAACAATTAATTTATGGGTAACATCCATCCGAAGATTTATCAGAACAAATTAAAAGTTCCTGAGATAATTAAAACTAATTATCATAAAAATTTTATAATTTTAAAATCATTTTTGAAACGCGCATCTGACCCATATTTTACGATTTTAACGAATACACGTGCGGTTAAATGGAAGCCAGAAAATTTTCGAATTTTTTTTAAAATTCTTGAAATATTCCAAACTTAATAAAATAAAATTTTCATAATTTTTGAAGCATTCTGGAATTAAATATTGATTTTACAATTTAATGAAGTCAGAAAATCATTTAAAATTAAATAATTAATAAAATATTGATTTCTAAATTTTATAAACCTCTAAAAATAATAAATAAAATTATAAAATAATAAAAATAATTTTAGAAACAATTTTATCATTTTTAAGAATAAATATTCAATAAAATCACTTTAAAAGTGAATTAAGTTTATACAGCTCAATAATTAATTATAAAATTAATCCTCGCGTCCAACAAATCCCAAACAATTAATAATACAGAAACACAAAGCTAATAGAACCATCACATATTTTATTTTCTTAAATGTTTAATAATTGTATTTGCATATCGGGTCCGAAAATAGGTTACTTAGCCGCTAAGTAACTGAAAAGACGATACGATTTTAATACCAGAATTGGATAATTATCAAAACAGAGCTTACTATGAAATACTTTATACGAAATTAAGGTGATAATGTCTCGCCTTTTGAGAATATGGATTCTTATCGATATATAAAATGATTTGCGTATCGAAAATTTTACATCGGGACTCGTACAGGTCAAACCGTACCCCGGATTGAAAAAGTCAAAACATGAAAAGTGTTCAGAATTATCAAATTAGGTTAGGAAGGAGTTTTCGGAAGAGTTTCGGGTTGTAAAAACGCAAAAACGATTGAAGTGGGACAATTTCTGATTCTAAAAATTAATTTTATATTTAGGTAAAATAATCGTTATTAATTCTATAAATCCTTATAAAATCATATGATAATCTAAAAATTACCAGAAAAATACCAAAATTATCTAGATCTAATTCTGGATAATTGGGAATTAAAATATCTCAATTTTATCAGAAATAAACATCCAAATATTATTATTTATCATCAAATAATTCACCAAAATTCACATAAAATCACATAATAATTATTTATTGAGAAAAATAATTATATAATATTTCTCAGACGTTACATCCTCCCCCCCTTAAAAGGATTCTGTCCTCAGAATCATGCTAAAGAATAGACACTGATACCTTTCGAGTATCTACTTAAAATTTCTCAGGACTCACTACTTTAATTACGTTTCAACGGTCTCCTACCGTCATCAGATTTATCAGTTGCTCATGCAACCCCTAACTCAATCTTTTATTTCACATATTTGGAGCTAAATTACTCTTCATAGTCATACACACATAAATGCCTTATGGACTCGTTACACCTGTGACAACAAGACCAACTCATTCACAATCGTTCTATCTATCTCACTGTTTCAAAGGACTAACTTAATTTACACTAACCTTCTTTTCTTTCCAATTCTAATAGTTCCTCTTCATGAAATTTCTATTTTCACTGACTGTTCTACTTTACGTTTCATGTCTCCTTCTATTCAATTAGCCTGATCTATGATCGTTTCCATTCGTATTCGAGAATCTTTAATCGGTCCCTTGCATTTTCTACCCGTCTGCGCCTGATATCCCGAGCTCATAACGTCTGATGCTTCAGAATGTTCTACATCTATTCAAAAACTAAAAAGGAAAATATCGGCAATTGCATCTACTCACCACTTGGTAGCATACTTCTATTTATTTTCAATCACTATCAAGTAGATTCATCGAACGAGAATCTCTTACTATCTGAAAAAAAGTACATTAATTTGGAACAAAATGAATTAGAACTTTATTCAAAACCCGGTCTCTTGGTACTAATACTCATTTTGTTGTCATATCAAATTAGATATCAATACGAACTTTGATGCTCACAACGTCCCATACTGAAGTCAACATCAATCATCTGCATTAATACCACCTTTGATATTCAACAACAAAGTAAGTATCAGCATAACCCAGAAGACGGATCAATACCTATTCGTCAATTTCTAAATTTTCGAATTCTTTTAACCATTTCTCAACAATCTTAATGGTATTCACTCTTTTCTTTCTATTTGAACATCTGTTCCTAAATGGACTTTTCCTTCCTTGTAGTTAACCACACCCTGGAGCTCATAATCAATTATAACCAGAATTCATATCTTTGAAGCTGAGAATGCAGCTACTATTTTTTCAACTCTTCGCCAGTATATCTTCAGGCGTTCAACTTGGTCTTCCTGAGTCCTTGAATTAGCGAGGATGTTATCAATAAATACAATCACACTATCCAAGCACCCCTGGTACATTATGTTCATTAATCTCAGATCAAA